>NW_020940355.1:2336012-2511321 GCF_900497805.2 Vombatus ursinus | reverse complement strand
CACACACACACACACACACACACACACACACACACACACACACATACTCCGTAGATCTAGTACGAACAACCTTTGAGTAAAAAGCTGTTGTTATTTGCCCTTCATTTTCAAAGAGGACCAATGACATCACGGGTGACATCTGAACTTCTGCATGAATTAGATTAAAGTGAGCCAGAATTGCAGAAAGTCCTCAGCCTTACCCTGTCTTCCTGAATCATTGAAGTCCAGTGGCAGCACAAAAGTCAAGACTGGTGATGGCCCAGGATGCAGTGGATGACCTTGGTGTCTTTGATGCCGGACGAATCTATAAGTGCTCCATAGCACTTGCTTTAGCCATCTCCATGGCAGTTGGAACAAATTGTTCTCATCTGCCCATTCTGTTGGGAAAGTCTGCACATGCTTACAGTAGACATCCCCCTAACTTGAGGCCTGTCCTTGCCCTCCACCTGGTTTAACCTGTCTGCTGAGACAGTTTCCTGGGGGGGGGGGGTGGCCTCTGTGTATGCTACAGCTTCTTGGAACCAGGTGAGAGTTGGGTGAATCAGGTGGACACCAAAGGTGGATGAGCAGCCCCAAAAAGGGCTCAGCAAGTCCTCCCACCAGAGGTGCTAGTCCTCCTTAACACCCCATATACCCCAAATAAAAAGCTAACCAAGTTAGAAAACAGAGATCTGTGCTACTAATGGAATACCCACCTACTAAACATCCTGATGCAAGAGAAACTTCGTTAAGTTCCTTACATGCCTTGCAGCTGAAGGGGTCCTGAGTCTAGAGTAGGAGCTCTGCTATCCAACCTTCCTCCTACCTGCCTCTCCCTCTTCCGAATTACTGGTGGGGCACTCCTTAAAAGGACATATGTTCACAAGTATGTTCTTTACATATGGAGGACTCTTACAGCGTAGAAATATTCCATTGCATTCATGGATTTTAGCCGTTCCCCCATAGATGGGCATCTGCTTTGTTTCCAATTCTTAGCAATTAAAAAATGCCGCTACAAATATTTTGGAGTATATAGAAATTTTCTTCTTATTGATGGCTTCCTTGGTGTATAAGATGAGTCATTGCCCTCAAGGAGCATTTAGTCTAGTTTTATTAGATAATTCCCCAGTTTTAGATTCCCCATTTCCCTCCTCCCCCATACATACTTCCTACATTTAAACTGGTACCAATATGTCAAGTCATGTCGCTTTAACTTCAGACTTAGTTTATATGAGCTGCTTTGGGTCATTTAGAGTAGTGAAGAAAGAACATGACAATTTTTCTTTAAAAAGTCATATATGCTTTATAAGGTATCCAAGCTCAGGGTGCTCCTAGATAAACTTAATTAAAGTCGATGGAGACATGGCCAAGAGAATAAATAATTTGTTCCATATGGCCCAAGAAGTATCTCTCTCTTCCCCTTTTTTTTGTCCTCTCTTCCCCTTCTTTTCTCTTCCCTTCTCTCTTCTTCTCTCTTCCTCCTCCTTCATCTTCATCAACATCATCATCATCAACATCATCTCTTCTTCTTCCTTCTCCTCTTCCTCTTCCTCCCTCTCCTCCTCCTCCCTCTTCTCCTCCTCTTCCTCTTTCTCCTCCTCTTCCTTCTTCCTCTTCTTCTTCTTCTCCCCCCCAAAACCATATTTTACCATTCAATGCAATTATTTGTGTTTTCTCTTCTCAAACACTACGACAGCATTTTAAATAATCCTTATTTTGTCCCCTTTCCCCATTCCCTTTTATATTTATCTGTGTACATGCTTTATCCACTACTAGCACATAAATTCCTTATAAGAAGGGGCTTAAAAATCTATATAACCCCAGATCCTTTGCATGTCTTTGCCTCTATCTGCTCAGAGAAACAGGCCAGTGGTTAGATTCAGACAGATAGAGGCTTTGAGTCAGTAAGCCCTGAGTTCAAATCTTATCTGACACTTTTATTAGTTATAAGAAACCCAGGAGAAGTCACCTAACCTATATTTGCCATAGACAATTCCTTATATTGTATCTAATAATTCATTGATGGGTCAAGATCATTGTTAGTTAGAGGGAATAGACACATTCTTGTCTATCCTAGCAAAGTTACAGGTCCTTATCTGTGTATCATGACAGCATAGTACAATCAATGACTTACGCATAAGACATGCTGAATTAATACTTTTTCAAAGTAAGTCAGCTGATTTGAATTTAGTCAGAGAAAAGGTCAGTCAACACCAGATTAGAAGAGAGAAAGAAATTGTGGACAATTACAACAGTTCTATCCTAACCAAGCCAAACAAACCATTAATATTCCACCCTCCCCCCCTAAAAAATGGCCAAATGCATAAGAAAAATATGTCCATTTTATAAAAATTTTTCATTGAAGCATAATTTGTATAAAGCAATTACCCCAAAAAGGAGGCTTATAGAGCTGAGAAGTCTTAGCCAGCAGATGCTTGACCTCCTTAACTAGGAACAATGGGGGGAAGTTGAACAGAGGTAAATTTAACCTTGTTATAAGGAAGACATTCTCAAAACTAGAGCTATAACAAAGTGGTCTGGGCTGAATTCAGCAGGTTGGAATTTTTTTTTTTTTGATTCACTGAAAATCTTCAATAGAAGCTTAGATAATTTCTTGTAAGAAATATCGTAGAGGAGAAGGTATAGGTTGTATTTTATAGCCTCTGAGATCCCTTCCAACTCTGAAATTCTGTGATTCTGTGAATGATTGAAGTCAACTACTTTAATGCCAACGGTACAAAAGACTAAAGAGTTTAAAGGGAACAATGTCACAATGTCACGTACTACAGTGCACCATAGTATAGTTGCATACTCTTTCTCCATTGGCCAACATATATTTTTATCCAGTAAGTGGGCTCTAGGCCCTTTTGCAGTGCCCCACCCAGCTTCTGTGTTATGAGGATGAATTTAGACTAAAGGAAGGACTTCATTGATGGCTTTTTAAGATGACTTTTTCCCTGAGGTGAGCCCAAGCCCCTCCTTTTTGGCTTCATTTCTTCAGATTCAGCTTTCTCCTCAGCATGGTCATTGAATAAGGCCCAGAGCTGCACAAAGATTTGGTATAAAGGGTTTTTTTTGGGGGGAAAATGGAATCATTAGTACAAGATGCCAGGGATACAAATTCAAAAAAAAGAAACAATGCCTTCTCCTCAAGGAGCCTATATTCTATTGAGAAGAGACTGTATACACTTAGGTAGCAAGTGCAAAGTAATTTGAGGAGGGAGAGAGAGTTCTGGCTTCATCTTGGAGGCACCACAATGACTAAGCTGTGAAGTAAACTAAAGATATTAATAGGTGGAAAGAAGGAGAGAATGCTTTTCAGGCAAGGGGAAGGACTTGTCCAAAGGCACAGAGATGATAGCTCAATGTGAGAAGATCCCTAGGGCCTTACACAGGCTTTGAATATAGTGTGAGTGCTTAATGCATACTATTGATTGACTGACTGATTGATTGACACAGGCAGGATCAAGGTGATGCAGATTAATAATGCTTACTGCCTTTGTCTTAATGAGATCAGTATCAGAGCAGGAAGCAAAATGAAGAGATTATTAGGAAGCTTGTTCTTTGTATAACTCAGCCTATTTCCTTAAAGCATCTTTAGCTCCCAGCCTGCACTAATGTATTGATGTGGTCACTGTCCACATCTGCCATATTCCCTTCTGACTTCACTGTGCCAGTAAGGCCAAGCATTCAGAAATCAATAACTTTGACAACTGGCCCTGTGAGAAAAAATATTGTGAAAGGCATCTTTACTGATTACTGATATACCATAAATGGTGTTAATTTCTATATTGCAGTCATGGCCATTAATGAACACTGCTTAAAGGAAAAAAACAACAACAACCCTATAGTGACCCGACATATTTCATTATTGATTCTCAGAATTGAACTCCAGGGTATTAATATCATGGAGACATTGTGATACAGTAGAAAGATCTGGAAGGCAGAAAACATGAAAGCAGGAAAATTACATGTACTTCTGTTAACTAGTTACAGGAAATGAGACCACATAGTTAATGCCTCTGGCCCTCAGTTTCCTCCCCTGAGAAATGAAAGGGTTAGACTAAATGATTTCCAAGAGCCCTATAAGTTTAAAATTTTGGGATGCCATGTCATTTAAACTGCTTTGACAATTCATGAGTTTTCATATGGAAGTGTACTCACCTCATGTAAGAACCAGCAAACTCTGGCTGACCAACAAAGATACTGTCAGTGTGTCCCAAAGCACTTAGACTCATGGACAAGGGCCATCTCTATGACCTAAATATTTGAAAAGGGAATAATGTTGATATCAGTTATCTAGCTTTTAAAAACATCTCATTTTTATTGTCAAAATTGGTTTAATTTTCTCTGACATCCTCTATTATGCTATAACCTCTTATGTTGCTACCTTTCTGAATGAGGAAGACTAAGAAGAAGAGAGGCCATATTGGACAGGGTTTGAGCAGTTGTGTCTTGGTTTTAAGGTCAGGAGGCTTTTCTTTTAGGTTGAATGTTAAAGGATGATGAGGTCCAAAGGTTTAAAAAAACTATCCCCATAGGAAAAACATAGTATTAGGGTCACATAGGGAATACCTATTTAAAAGTTGCTAACACAGAGGCATCTTTGGTTTGGCTACAGCTGCCTAAGTTAAAGTCAGAAAAAATATAATCCAGAACAAGCTCTAAGTGCTTTCTCTCTGGCATTTTTCTCCCAGTGGCTAACCAGTTCCATTTTAAGACCATTTACAATACCAGCTGAATGTCGTAAATACTATACCAGCAACTGCTGTAAAGGGAGGCCATGGTCTGTATGGTTAATGAAAATTCCTCAAGCACTGCTATGCTGGTATTCTTGAAATGAAATTCAGAAATTTCCATGGGTTCAAGATAAGTTCACTTCATAAAGTCTTCATGAAAATTCTCATTCCTTTTCTCTGACCCATGCTGAATTGTTTTATAGTGGAAGGTCAACAGGGTTATGTGCTTTCTCTCGTTACAGTAGAAAGCTGCAGTCCTTTGGGGATGAGAGCCTATATACATTTGTGAACTGTCATGTGTGATATGAAAGCAATGTCTTTTAATAGACTTTGACAGAGTTAAGAGCCATACTATTGTCCCCTTATTTATTAAGTCAGGCTCCCAAGGGAGAACTGTGTATTACAAATGTTCTACCAATGTTTTTTTGAACATTCCTCCTCAACATTCAGATGCCAGGTGCCATTCTGGTCACTGCTGTCTTCCAGGGCTGAAATGATTTTGTAGTTACAGCTTTGCTATGCATTCTCTCTGATTTTCGGAGCAGATATAAATGTGCACACCACCCAAGTCTTACTCTGCTGCTTCATCATTGTGGAGATGACCCTGGCTTCTCAAAAGCTATGTGAACTTTGGAAAGTCAGACCAAGCCAGCCAGGCCTCAAGTATAGTCCCAGAAATAAACTGGGTGCCTATCATTTGAGAACCAAGTTGGCTAAATGCTCATTCCCAGAAGTCTGTCAGTAGGGAATGATGGTGGTTTTCATTATGATCATCATATATCAGTAACCTTTTAACTGAGGCAGGGAGGTATTGAAACCTGCTTTGGCAAAGGGATCACGATGTGGACAATGTCACACATATTCATAGAAAAGAGTAAGTCTTTTAAAATTTCAAGTTTAGAGATATGTGTCACAAACAATAACTTGCCATGTCCTCTGTGTCAAAACCAAAACATCAGTCAAGGTCTAGGAGTGTGGAAGCGAGAAAATCATTTAAATCATCATGAAATGATTTGGATAATTTAATCAATAAATTAGATCAATAATTTAGACAATTACTGAACTTACCCAACTAAAACAAGTTATCCTGATTGCAGCTAAGAGCAGGCTACCTGAGACTTTCTATCTACCTGCTACCATTACATGGTTGAATATGGCTGAGCACTTAATGAACACAGTCATGAGAAATGCAATATTTTGTCAATAAAAACTGATAAACTCATCAGTGGTCATGCTATAGGCTTGTACATTAGTCACAAATGATTTAAACTTTGCTCAAAGAAGAGACTATGAAATAGTTCTAAGTCAGTGTTATTTGTACATTGTAAGACCACAGCTTGCTATATGATATTTAAACCAAATAGGTCTACGGCTTCCTATGAATGCTTAATAAATAATTTGCTCTTTAAAAAGGATGATCGCTAATGTTTACTTAATTTGAAATGTTTCCTATGAGATCAGGTAAGTTGTACTGGAACAAGTAACTGCAGACTTCCTTTCCTCAGTTGACGTAAGTCATATGACTATAGGATATTCATGGTTTCTGTCTTACCATAGTGACTAGATGGGGTAACCAGGTAGCAGAGGAGACAGGTAACTATTTACTTTGAAGATTAAAACCTAATTCTATGACATTAATTTCAATACTAGAACAGTTACCCAAAAGACATTCAGTGTGCAATGTCTGTGTCATAATGTGCTAATAATAGTGAGCTTCGACCAAATAGCCATTATTCAAAAAGGCTTTACTGAAATGCTGTGTCTAGGAGATTTTTTTAAAAAGAAAATTGTTTAAATAAGAAGGGATTTGTCTTGTCTTCTTGTTGTTTTTGTTAATAACTATTAACAAAAAATTTTTTAAAGCCATCTAATGGTTTTGAGTCCATTCCAAGGCCATTTTTTAAAAAATAAAATTTCATAAAGTCTAAAGAATCATCTAGAGGCCATGTAAAAGCTGTACTTCATTGTTAGACACTCTTTCAAAGAAATCAAACCCTCACCTTGAGAAATATGAAGAGAATTGGGACAGAGGAGAGTTGCACATATATCAATGACCCGAAAATCTCTTTGGAACTCATCCTGGGCAGAATAACTAGGTGTCATAGGCAAAGGTTTTGTTTAGAAGTTTAACTTTCTTTCACAAGTTTGGCTGTCAGAAGACTGGGTAATGGGCATGACATAATGCTTTGTACCCCATCTTTTCCTCTCACTGGCAGCTGGTGTCTCTATGGAAACTGAGAAGTTCCTAAGTAGCTTTGTTGCAATATAGTCTGATATTGCTAGGTAGTTCTAAGTACCTACCGAAAATGTAATTCATCTCTGTTATTTTTAGGTAAACACTAAAGGTCGCTTAATTTTTTTTTATTGAGCTTTGTGTTAGCTGAAACTGTGAAATATTAATTTGTCTAAGAGTTCATGGTATATCCAAAACATGCATATTTTTAGAATAATGGAAGAGTGATTTGACATTTTGGACAATAAAAAAAAACACTTTGTATATTTATTAGGACATATAATGGTAGACGTAATGTTGGACAGGCTGACTGACCTTAAAAGGCTAATGTCTGACTTGTCTGGATAAATGGTTTCTTTATCGAATCAGACAATCCCATGAGAAACCAACGCTTAGATTAGGATTCACTGGAATGAAAAACACCTGAGTGAAACTTGGTTGTTATAGAATAGGATACAAGAGCATTGACTTCCAGTCAGAGACACAGACCCAAATTTCTATGAGCAAATAAAGTCACAACCTGTATCCATCCTTATGATAATAAAATTGTTCTATTTCAGGAATCTAATACTCATCTCCAAAACATCCTACCAGAAAAATTCAGGCATTGAAATTCAAATCAGCCGTCAGAATTGTGGTATCTTTTTTTTTTAAAGTACAAGATCCAGGTAACAAGTTCAAATGCAAAATAATGGGGATGCTATTTCATTACAAGTTTACAAGAAGAGTAATACATGACTGACCAGCGTTAGGTGAAAGTATGCTGCTAGAATGACTGTCTTCTATGCTTCTTGGTTTCCTTCCAAGACTCATCTCAAAATCTCACCTTCTGTAGGAGGCTTTCTCTGGATTTAACCCACTCCCATTACCAGTCAATTCACTCTGAGATCACCTTCTATTTCCATTATCATAGATATACATACTTATTTGAATGTTGTGTCTCCTATTGAACTCCTTGAGGAGAGGGACTATAGCTTTGCCTTTTTTGTGTCCTCAACACTTACTATGGTACCTGGCACATACAAAGTGCTTAATAAATGGTTTTTGATTGAATCACTGACTGATGAACTCTTATTATATTGAACTTTTGAGTCATATAGGTCCTAAGTCGGAAACCATGGTTTCTCTCATACCATCTGTATGATGCTGGGCCCTTATTGTCATTATTAAGCTTCTGTTTCCTTATCTATAAAATGGGGAGATTACTTTCAATGTCTCTTTCAGTTCTAGAGCTATGCTGTTATGAATTCTTAACTGCATAGAGGGGAGGGAAATTTCTTTCCAGATTTTTGTTAATGTGTAAATGAAGAAAAGAGTTTTATAGTGGAGAAAAATGGGACTCATAGTGGGGATGTCACTAAAGAAAGATAAGGAGTGGCAACTTCTTAAAATATTTGGTATTAAAAATTTCTTGTTAAATATTTTTATTTATTTTTAACATTCTTTTAAAAATAATTTTTGAATTCCAAATTATTTCCCTCCTTCCTGCCTCTTCCTCAAACACTGAGTAGGTAAGTAGTTATCAATTATACGAATACAATCATTCAAAGCAGACTTCCACATTAGCCATATTGTATTAAAAATGCAAGAAAAATTAAGTGAGAAAACTATACTTCAGTTTTCACTCAGAGTTCATCAGTTCTTTTTCTGGAGGTAGATAGCATTTTTTCATCTTAAGTCCTCTGAAATCTTTTGGATCGCTGTATTGATGAGTAGCTAAGTTTTTCACAGTTAATCATAATTACAATATTGCTGTCACGCTGTACAATGATCTGGTTCTGCTCACTTTGCATCAGTTAATGTTAAGTATTGCCGTGTTTTTTCTGAAATTATCCCCCTTGTCATTTCTTATAGCACAATAGCACTCACAACTATATGCCTTACCTTGCTCAGCCATTCCCCAGTTGAGGGGCATTCCTTCAATTTCTCATTCTTTGCCACCACAAAAAGAGCTGCTATATGTATTTTTGTACATATAAGTCCTTTTCCTTTTTCTTTGATCTCTTTGGGATACAAACCTATTAGTAGCATTGCTGAGTTGAAGGATATGCACAGTTTTTAATAGCGCTTTGGCCATAGTTTCAAATTGTTCTCTAGAATGGTTGGATCAGTTCACAACTCCCCTGACAGTGAATCAATGTACCTATTTTCTTCATTCCTTCCAGCATTTGTCATTTCTGATAGATGTGAGGTGTCACTTCAGAGTCATTTTAATTTGCATCTTGAAATATTTGTTGAAGTGAATTAGAGGGGAAGTAGTAAGAAAATTCAAAAGTGAAGAGGAGGAAGACAGGAAAAAGGGAAGTTATGTTTTCCAATGGAGGATATAAAGTCATATAACTTAGACTAGTGTTTTTAAGGATCAAGACTAGTTTCTCAAAGTATTCATATGAAACATCCCAAACTAGTCAAATTAGACAGTATGTATTTTGGGTTTTTTTATTATTTTAATTCCTGGAGCACAAAGGTCAGGAAAACAATAAATAAATACATTATTAGCCCCTTCAAGAAAATGGATCTAAAAAACAAAACCCAAACTAATTTTACACAATGCCTTCTAATTATGATTAAAACAATACAAATGGAAAGAAACCTTTTAGATAGCTAACTAAACAATGGCTTGTCTATTGTATGAGTGTTGAATTCCTATTTCAGGTCTTCTTTTGGGGAGTGCACATTACTTGCCATAGCACTCAAAGGAAACTTATCTTGGGTTAAATGTGCTGGATAGTACATGTCAGATTTCAGACAGTTAATTGCTGATGTAAATACAATAATTTTTTTAAAAGATGCCAAATTCATAATAGTTTAATCCCTCAAATTAACATATCATTGATTGTAGCTAATATTTGCCATTTCTTTGAGATTCTCCATGGGAAAATCCCATAATTAACTAATTAACCCTTTGCCATTACAAATTAATTTTTCTACCCAAAACATACTACTATAATTAGAGCAATGAAATTGGTCAAGGTTAAGGGTTAACCTTTATATTTCCTAATAATTAGACTGTTAAAAAGATAGCATTTATTACCTATTACCCAATTTCTTCTTGCATATGTAAGAGCAGAACTGTCACCCTCATGAAATGTGACCACAATTGGCCTATAAACACTGATATGTAGCAGTTTGGCTTGGTTATATAAAGTGGAGTCCATTTTCATTTGCAACAATTAAAATTCAGTAGAAGACTGCAAAGTAGACAGTTAGAACCAGACAAACTGTTAGTACTTCTCTTGCCCTGCCCACCTACCAAAAACTTCTTCAAAATTAAATATTCAGCTTTTTTGTTTTGTGGGTCAAGTGCCATTGCAAAAGTTGGTTGCAAACATCATACCACTTACGGTTTGTAGATCTATCCTGGAATTACTGGGTAAAAGGGGTTCTAAATGTACTATGAAGCTTATTTTTCCTCCGTATTTAATTCAAGCTGGCTTCTGATTTGTGGGCTAACCACTAAATGGACAGAAAAAAATTGTCTGAGGCATAGTTATAAATCTGACAAACAAGAGTCTGATTCTTTAAGTAAAATCCCACTAGATACAAATTCAAGTAGACTTGAGGCAAAGTACTCCCTTGAATACTGGAGAGGGAGAGTCCATTAGAAGACAGAGCCAAACCTCCAGGGACTGGAAAATGAGGACAGAATGAAAGGGCCTACAGCATAATCTTCTGCAACTCTGTTAATGAATTGAAGGATGGATGTGTTTGTAATTGTTAAAAATCTATTATAGGGCATAGTGTGGCCTGCTCCTATCTGAAGTAAGGGGGCATAAGGAGAGCTTGGGCAAATTAAATTGACAGATAATCTAAAAACCTTTTAGGAGAGTTGCTAATGAGAAACTGGCAATTCAAGGCTATGCTCTTTTTTTTCTTTCTTTCTCTATTTCTACTCTGAGGTGGAGATGCTAATGGACAGAGGAATAACCACAAGGTAGATAGAAATGGGGAAATGTTCAATAATCCATAAAATGGATCCACAGTCTCTGAATGATTGAAAGCTTCCTTTCTCTTCATCTGCACCTCAGGGAAAATGGAAGCTTTGAATGGAAGGGGAAAAAATTAAGGCTAGTAAGATTTATTCCTAGAGATAGGATGAGAAAGATAACAGGCTTATAATATTATTGAAATCCTAGAGAACTGCTTCAATTCAATTTTAGAATCTTCTATTTCCAGGATTATAGATTTAGAGTAAGAGGGGATATCAGTAGTTATCTGGACCAACACTCTTATTTTACACATGAGGAAACTGAGGTCCAGAGTGTGTAAGTGACTTGCTCAACACAACACAGCCAAGATTTGAACCCTGGCTTTCTGACTCCAAATCCACAGTTTCCATCTCTACCATATTACCTTCTAAAGCTGGCCGGGAACTCCTCATATGTCCCTTGGATAACTGTATCTCAAGACCCAGACCCCGCTCTCTCTTAAGTCTTAGATGTTGTTTAAACAAGTCCCATCTAGGCATCACCAGGACCTTGGCACAAAGATCAGCACTAATGGGCTTGTAGTTTATCAACAACCCATTATTTTTTTCAGTGTGTTCTCTACCCTTTCCCTTTTTTTCTTTAGTTGTTTAGATTAGGGCTAGTTTATTTCCAACAAATCCAACTTTTACATTCTCCCAGTGAATAGGCATTCCTCCTGACTTCATGCTTTCTTTTTATTGCTTCATGTCTGCTGTACTATAAAAATACTAAAATCTCTTTCCTCCCTCTGCTCTTGAAATCTTTTTCAGAAGGAGGGGAAATGGGAGAATGTTTTGCAAATCAAGCTTTCTTGGAAGTTGCTAAAACCCTGATCTTTAGGAAATAGAATTCATAGGGATGGGTGAATCCAGATGTGCTTCCAGATTGAGACACATCTTAGGCTATTTTATAAATGTTTGGGTTTCTGTTGAAACCCAAATATATTTTTCCAAAAGGCTTTTCTCTTCCTTTAAAAAAAAAAAACAAAACTTATGTGCAATTTAAGGGAAATTTAGTCCATGTGTTTCTGATTCATTTACACTTAACTCATCAAAATAATGTTTGCTGAGAGCTATTGGGTGTCCAAGAGGCCCCTTGATCTTTTCTTTTTTTTTTTTAATAAGCTGTCAACCCGTTTGCCTTCCCACCTCCCTTAGAACCAGGAAGCTACAATTGGCCCAAACATTTGAGGTCTGTTTAAAACTTGGGACCCAGAAGGATCAAATGAGTTCAAAACACTAAAAAACATGCTCTCTCATCCCTAATAATTACACTCTTAAGACCAGAATAACAGAGATATAAATATATATTTAACTGCTCAGAAATGAACTTTGCAATGTTTCTAAAAAACAATTAGATTAATTTAGAATGGCTGCAATCTTGATGTGATGATTGGCATGGATTCAACAGTTCTGTTGCAAGGCATAGATAGTGATAAATAATTTTCCCTTCTATTTTCCAAGCCTAAGAAAGTGTAAATAAAGAAAGAAAACCACACATTCAAACAACAACAACAACAAACCCAACAGTAACCAAACCCTAGGCTGGGCTTTGGAAGATTTGGTAGATGAGAACAACACAGATGTATACTACTATACTTAAAGTGGACAAAACTCAAAGGACACATAAAACATTGTATAGTCCTGGGAACATTCTTAGGGAAAAATAATAAAGCCTGTGCAGAACTTAAGGTGGAGAATGGAAGAATTTTATGGTCCCATGTTATTATTGGGTAGTTTTTCATTTCAAAGGCAAAGAGCTTTTCCCCTATAGCTGCTGTCAGACTGGGATGGGATACAGAGCTCAAAGAGCAAAGCATCCTCAGTGCCCACTACAGTGACGGTAGAAGGATGAGTCCCTGGGAACTCCCATGGTGCCATGCTTCAGACTTGTTCTGGCTATCTCATGGATGAGTCATTTTCATTCCTGGGTTTATGATATATCCATAGATCTATTCATCCTCTAGGAGCACTGGAGTATAGCTGCAGACCAGGAAGAAATCTTCCTGATAGGCCAACTAGTCCAAATCTTTTATTTCACAGATGCAGAAACTGAGGCCTTGGGAGGTAACACAGATTTTCCATGGTAACGTAGTAAGTAGGAGGCAGAGTAAGGATTTGAAATCAGGATCTCTGGTGTCAAATCTATGATTCTTTCCACTATGAAACACAAACCAGCACTACTTTGAATGGAGTTAGCTGACAGCTTTCTAATGCTAACACACTTAGGTCATAAAGAAAATGGAAATAAGTTTGAGGAAGTGGTCTAGAAGTTACAGGAATTTGCAATTGAGGGACAAGTCATGTAAGAGTAAGAACATTAGATTAGGAGTTGGGTTGTAATGCTAGCTTTTTGCTTCTCTATAATCTTGTGGAAGAAATAACTTTTGCATTCCTCGAGTTCCTTGTTTGCAAAATGGAACCGGCACCTTCAATACCTACCTTAACTACTTCACAGAGTTCTTGTGAGATCAAATGAGACAGTGAATGAGAAAGAGATCTGAAAAGTTAAAGCACTATGTGAGTGAAAAGCATTATTTTTCCTCCTCTCACCATGATATTGGTTGTCTAAACAAAATAGATTTACAAAGAGAATAGTGGAGAAAAGATTTCTTATCCTGTTGTGTTCAAAACAAAGTTCTATTTAATTGAGTAGGAGGGACCAGAGCTAATGCTCTGGATTTTACCTTGAAGAGAAGGCTTGAATCAAAAGTTAAGTCTATCTCCTCTTCCTAAAGGTGGTAAAGCTAGGGTCTAAGACTAATCAATCTGGGGCCAGCAAGAATCTCTCAGCCAGACATCCCTGATTGAGACAACTGTTCATTCTTAGATCCTTTCAGCTTTGTCCCATGAAAAGGCTTGAAGCCAAAGCTCATAACTTTCATTTGAATTGAATGTTTGAAGCAATTGGTTGACCTAGACTTGAAGACATTGGTGATATTCTCTTTGAGGTCCATGGGTAAATGTTGCTGTTTCAGTCCTGAGCTGAGGAAAAGTGATTTAAATAAAAGTTGGAGACACGGATATCATATGGAATACCTCTGCCAAATGCTTTCAGCTCTTTCCCAGTGACCTTGCCAAAGAAAGATAAGTGCTATTTCAGTAACCCAAAAACACACAGACAAAAAGAAAGAAAAAGTGTGCTAGATTCTTAGTGTTGCATAAAGGCTATTAGTAACCCTCACCTAGATGTGTATCTCTGGAAGGAGAAAGAGGACTCTGCCTGACCCTAGATGGAAGCCATTTGGGCTCATCAGTTTTTAATGCGACCATGAAGTTGCCACTGTTCCTGCAAATGGAGTGTATTTAGTCAGGGCTCAATTTGTTCTTCAGCTCAGCCTCTAGCACAGCTCAGGGAAGCACTGTACCATTTCTGATGATAACACTTATTGCCTAGTCAGTCTGCTTGCCTGGATAATGCAGATGTGGAAAATTGCAAAGAATGCTTTCACATCTCTGTCTTCTTTTAATGCTGATGCAAGATCTGGCAATATTATCACAATTTCATTGCATGGCCAGGCAGTTCCCCCTTACAAGATGGACGATTTCCAAAAGTTCAGTTAAAGACCATTTGGATATACACAAACATAAAAACAAAAATCAGCAGTAGAATTTGTGAAGGAAAGTATATATCTGTATATGTATGCATGTATGCATATGTATACATGGATGTATATAATGTATATATGTGTATGCATATATCTGTATCTAAATATATCTGCCCTTAATTATAGTCTTTGTTGAGGGGGGAGAAAAGAGGAAAAAGAGCAAAGTAAAAAGTGCATAGCAGAGAACAAAAGAAAACTTACAAAGAAGCAAAAAAAAGATGGTCAGCTCTCAACATAACATGTAGTATTTATTATATTGGCTTTCTTGAAATAGAAATTTGTTGCTATATATTTTGAATCCTCTCACATTCTACTGTGCAAGACATTTTTTTCTTATTTTGTATTTAAGTTTCAATATTTAAATGTTTCTTTTTCTTTTCTCTATTGTGTATTTAAGTTTTAGTGTTTAAGTCTAAAATTAAAAAAATTAAATTAAATTAAAATAAAAGAGTTTTAAACACACATGCAAAAGATCATTTGGATGTTGGAATACATTTTTCCTATTGACATGTGCAGGAGGTGAGCATCTCAGACTAGTTCACAGGTTTATTTTATTCTTAATGTTGCTAAAATACTTGTACACTTGTAATATGTGTAAAAAGACTAGGAAATAATGGTGCAGTTTCAGTAACTAAATAGAATAGGAAATATAAAATTTAATGTGAACATTTTAAATTTATCTTGAATGCTGGTGCTTAAGGATGATGTCCTTCTTGCTTAAAATTCCTTCCTTACAGCCTTCTGTATAGTTTGCTCACCTTCTTCCTTTTTCCAGTATAAACACAGACATACACAGGCATGCACATGAACATATAGAAAGACCTAGAAGTGGATAGGTATGCACAGAGCATGATCATTAGTTCTCTATCTGACCACCTCTTTCCCTACGCCCCCTCCATTGTCCCTACATACCAAATTCAGCCCACATTGTCCTTACCTACAATCTATTCAGGCACCTCTAATCCTTGCTATGAATCTCTGTTCCAGATAACTCTGATTCAACTAAATTTAAATTTGGGTTGTCTCCCAATCTGCCCACCTTATTACCTCTTAGCCTCCCTTTCTGATTACCTGAAAGGGAAGCACAAAGGGCTGCAATAGCTCAGAGAGGAAGCTTATTGAGTAAATCTTAAGGAGAAGTGCTAGGGAAAAAGCTTCCCACTGTTGAAGAAGGAGTGATTCTGGCTATTTGAGGAAATCCAGGCTCCACTCCTCCCATCTCCCCAGGGATAATGAGTTAGTACTTTTACTGATGAACTGAGTGATGCCTGAAGTCACTAGCTTCCTTCAAATTCATTGCACAGTGAAAGGGAGGGAAATGACACCCATTTTGGTCCATAAGCCATTCCAATTGTTGGATGATAGTCCAAGGTCACAGCACTTGTACTAATCTGAAAACACACACACACACACACACACACACACACACACACACACATATGCACATTCTAGGGATTTTTCTGCTTCCCCAAACTGGAGTCAGAAGGCAAAAGTTGCTTTTTTATGCTTCCTTGTCCATTTCTTCCCACACCCATAGTTGAACTTTGTTTCCTTCATGTGGCTAAGCAAAAATCAATGTTTTCTGCCTCTTATGGAAAATGGAAGGTTCAAACTGAGTCACTCAAAGCTCAGTGGCTGTTCAAGGGCCACCACAGACAGGTTTTGAAACACAAGTATCTGAAGTGGCTTCAGCTGGCTAAACCTGGCCTGGGAATTGGTAAAATAAATGGAAACTTTGAGGATTTCAGCTTCATGTGGTTTTCCCTAAATAAGCTTTTACTAAAGTTATTTTTCCTCTTTCTATTTCATTGCTTTAATTTTTATTGGGGGACTTAACTGAAAACAACTACTCAGTCATGTTATCAATCATATTAAATCTCCCATCTTTTATTTCCCTCCAAACCCACCTCTGTCTCCACCCAACTTCATTTTCAAATGTTTCAAACATCTGCAACTACCAATAATGATTCCTACTCCTACCACCCTTCACCCTGCTTCCCATAATTCCATGCCATCAAGGAGATAGACATAATTTCCCCTTTCTCAGTACCCCAGTACATGCATGTAATTACTACTCTACCCATTCCCTTGATTCATGATGGACAGTCCAAAGACTTTATTGGCTAAATACAATCATCCAAAGAAGTTATTGTGGTTTCCCAAGATCAATGTTGCTATCAAGTAGATATAGGGTACTTTAGGAAGGGAAAAGAAAGAGGAGAAGCAGGCAAAGTTGAGCTCTACTACCTGGGCTACCCATTCCGTTTAGGATAGCCTGCCCATTGGTATCTTCTTGGTATGGTCCCTGACATTCATGTTCTGAAATAGACCTTCAGGGTCATAAAATATGCTTGCTTTTTTCTTAGCTTCTTGGAGCTCAACTTCCTGTTTCTAGCTACAGGATCTCACCTTGTCTCAGCCTCTCATCTTTCACTCTGCTGCCTCTACCCTCATTCCTGAATGCTGAATCAGGGCCTTCTATTTCATTCTTTTGGCTTAGAGCTTATAGTTTTAGAATAGTCTAAGTCTGCTCTGTTGCCACATACTAAATTCCCTCAGTTAAAGTATGGAGCACAGGATGGCTATTTAGTCCCCTCTTTTAGTCTTCCTCTACCCTCCATATTATATGCAAATGTTGGCTCCCAATATTTCTACCTTATTCTTATGAATTTTGAAGCATCCCTTCTCTTTCAGTCCCTGCCTCTCCCACCCAACCCTCTTCTTCCTCACCTCACCTATCCAGGACTATGTTTGTTACATTAGACCATAAAAGTTTTGCAGATCCTTAAACCAAATGCTACTTTCACAGGTAAGTTGGATCCCCAGAATTTGGCTACATTTCTTCAGGGTTCTAGGAATAACCTGAAGAATTGGAGGGAAGTAATTATCTGATGTTATTGGTTTCGGTCCCTCACTGGTGTTCTAATAACTTCATCTAAAATAATTTCTACTCCTATGGACTACCTTTCCTACTCCCTCCCCAAATTATCAGTTGAAAATCATTTTTTCATCCAACCTTAAGCAGATTTTGGAAAAGGATAATTTATGCTAAGTTTGTACAGCAAAACAGTTAGTGAAAAAAGATGCCCAACTCTTCAAAAAAGAGTCTAGGACACAGTCTCTCCTACAAGTACATACAGAGTCTAGAGAAAACTAGGTTCCAGCTTAGAAACCACATGTGGCAACTCACATCTCCTAGTGACTGGAAGTCTTTTTCTTTCACTTACAGGGCTCATGCAATTTTCCTTAAGTATGTTAAATCTTTGTCCAATCTGTTTTGGCTACAATGCAGACACTGCCATCAGTAGATCTCAGGATATCACTCGGACATTAATGGGAAGATGAGAAATCTAACATCTCCCAAACACTTCAAAACTTATAAGGTCTTCTTCTACCCAAAGGTGGGGATGCTGGGTGTGTGAGGAGAATATCTGGGCAAGGTTGAAGCTGAGGCCTTCCCTCCCCTCCCTTATTCCAAGGCAGTTTCTCTTCAAGGGTGTGCTGGAAATATAGACCTCATCTCTGGAATGACTCCAGTCTGATAATTTACTGATGAAGTGAGGTGGGATGCCTTGATTGAATAAATAAGCCACTTGAGGGCAAGGGACTGTCTTTTTTTTTCTTATTTGTATTTCCAGTTATTAGCAAAATGCCTGGTGCATAGTAGGCACTTAATAAATATTTATTGAATTGAATTGAATTGAAGAAATAATTAACCAACCCTACCCTTACACATATTTTCACCTAAGACACCTGTACCAGGCATTCTAATAGAGCATTCACCATCCAAATAGAAATATATTTTTGGTGTGATAAGGACATAGGACATAAGGACAACCTATTTGTCACAAAAGTGAAGGAATATGATGATTCCCAGCCCCTACTCCCAAATAGGAAGAAGAGAGTCATGTGATGTGGCAGATAGCTATGATGCATCTTATTAATTTAAGGGACCCAAGTGGTACATCCGGCTCCTGACATGGGTCTTCTGGGAATCAGAGTTGCTCTTTTTTATCTTATAAACTCCTCCTTCTAATGTTTCATCCCTTAAGGCAGCTTGGATAGAGAAAAATACTTAGGGCTTCTGTCTGTAGGCCATTTCATGACAGTCCTGGATTAAGGGAGCAAGATGTTGCCACACATCCTGAATTCCTTGTGCCATTCCTCAGACAACTCTAACTACTCTTTCTGGAGCACAGTACAAGGCTTTGCCTCTATCTTCCTTGAAAATCATCTTATATTCTCTTATGGAACTTCTGGAATTCCTAAATTGTGTGTTCATAATTCAGGAGACGTCTATAGGATGGGCAATACTTAAAAAACAAGATTTATGCTCAAAGGTGTAGCTAATGTAGCTTCTATTGCCTGACTTGCCTTCTGTAGGCCTGAGTACCACATTTTTGAAAATGCTATTATAATATTTTTACAGAATGTTATTATAAAACAAAACAAGAAAACAAATAATTAACACTAAGTCTTGGGTGGGGAAATAATATTGACATTGATCCAAGTAGTTTGGAAATGCCTTAAAACCTCTATTCAATCTTAAATTATATATAATTTAATTATGTAATAACCTGTGATATTCTGTTTGAGTGTAATTCCCAAATAAAATGACCATTGTCCCTATTTGTTCATCTAATCACACATAAATATATAATAAAGTGCATACAAAACAAATAATTTTGAGTAATTTTCTAAAGCAAATATATTTAGCATATCATTATGTTTCAGTTTATCTTTTTTTATCCTAAACTTAACAAATTCCAAATAAAAATGAGCCTTTCCATATACAAAGTAGAATAGAAAAAAATAATTGTGCATGAAATTATGTCTCTTTTACACACAACTTTCTTTTTCTCAAAAGTGTATGATGAATTCAACATGTATCTTGCTTGTCTCTTTCCTTTTAGATTTTCTTATATTCCCTTCCATGCATAAAACAAAAACAAAAATGAAAACATGATTCAATGACCCTCTTTTCTTAACTATGACCATTTCATTTTTGTTTGTTTGTTTGTTTGTTTGTTTGTTTTTTAGGCAATTGGGGTTAAGTGACTTGCCCAGGGTCACACAGCTAGTAAGTGACAAGTGTTTGGTCTGAGGCCAGACTTGAACTCAGGTCCTCATGACTTCAGGGCTGGTGCTCTATCCACTGAACTATGGCCATTTCTCAAAATTGAAAAAAGAACTGTAAGTTTTTCTAAACCAACAAAAAAAGCCTTTTTGGGTCCCACAAAAGTCCTAATTCTGCCACTTTCTGGAAGTGGGTGTACATATACTTCAATCTTTTTATGTACTGAATTAGATAATTGGACTAAATGATCTCTGAAGTCCTTTCTATCTTTGATAATTATAATTCTTTGTATTTGATGAACAATCTTATTCACTGTAGAATTATGATTATGGGGAAAGGATGATTTGAAATCTCAAGGAAGTGGAATATCTCACTCAATGATCAAACCTGGACATCATTGAACCAAATGTAGAGATTTTATGAAAACAAAAACAGAACAAAATTTTCTTAAGCATAAGCAGCATCTGAAGAAATGAAACGTAAAGGGGAGGTCACAATAATGCAAATGGGTGGGGACATTCAGGTTTAAAAACAAAAAAAAAATAAAAAAAACCCAGAAACCTGGACATCTCTAGGGTTTTATGGTATCTTATAGAGAAAATACAGAGTTAGAATACTCATTCTGCTACTAACTCTATGGCCTTGAATAAGTAACCTTTTTCCCTCTGGGCTTCAGTTTCCTCATCTCTAAAATAAAGGAGTTGTGTTCAGAAATCTCTAAGATTCTTTCAACTTCTAAACCTTCATTATTCTATGATGATATCAACAGGGATATGAACAAATAGAAATTTCTTCAGATTTTATTAGCCCTGTTAATGAAACACAGATCAGCTGTTCTGAATGGGAAATGGACTTGGGGTTGTTAGCTGGCCCTTGAAGAAAAGAGGTTAAAGCTGAAAAATCAATTCAATGTGGTTCTCAATTGAGTGACATCTCCACCTCCCACTTCTTTTCTTTTCAAAGTAACAATATATAACGTAAGCACGTAAGTTCATTGAAATTATATCCACCCATAAAGAAAGCCTTACCAAATATCAAATGGACTTGGATGTGAATAATTTGCCTAATAGTGACCTTGCAGATAAGTATTTCACAAAGCAATATCTCTAGGCAGCAATACTATGAGACAGAGACACTTGTTTTGTGTATATATGAAATCTAATGGTCTTTTATCAATATTCATCCTTTTTGCCTTTCTGCAGTCTTTTGCCATTGTTGATCACTGACTTCACCTTGATGCTCTCTTTTCTCTAGATTTTCATCACACTGCTCTCTCCTGGTACTCCTGCTACCTGTCTGACTGATCTTTCTCTGTTCACCTTTGCTATATTTCCATCTAAGTCTTTCCCACAAACCATGGATGACCCCCAAGGCTCTGTCCTGGGCCCTTTTCTTTTCTCTATCTATACTATTTCATTTGGCAGTTTAGTTCAAACTCTACTTCAGAGAGTACAACTTTGATGGGCTGGCCAAATTGTTCGAATGCCAAACATACATTGCCAAAAAGACTATTTTGTAGAGAACTCACATAGGCAAGTGTTCACATGGTGATCAAAAGAAGTAATATAAGGACACTCTCAAGCTCTCTCTTAAGAACTTTGGAATTGATTGTGTGACGTGGGAGACATTGGCGCAGGACTGCTCAGCATGGCATGCCCACATTAGAGAAGGTGCTGTGCTCTATGAGCAAAGCAGAATTTAATAGCTCAAAAGAAATGAAAAATGAGCAATTTTAGAGGACCCACCCCAAATGTTCACATGGACCATTTTTGCCTGACCTGTGGTAGAGCATTCTGAGCTCATATTGGTCTGATCAGCCATAGTCAAACACACTGAAACTTGACTCTAGCATAGTGATGTCATTTTGGTCCTCTTCGAGAACAAAGGACAACAACCACTATTTCATTTGGTGGTCTCAGCAACTCCCATGTATTCAAATATGCTTCTCTATGCAGATAATTCCCATTTATTTGTCCCTCTTGAACCACCATCCTTGTATCTCCGGCTGCCTATTGGACACCTCTAACTGGATATCCTGTAGACATTTTAAACTTACCAAGTCCAAAACTGAACTCTTTATCTTCACCTCCCCCCCAATTCCTCCCATTTTCCTAATTTTCTCTTTTACTAACAAGGGTATCCCCATAATCCTACTCACCTAGGCTTTCAACCTAAGTATTCTCCTTAACTCTTCACTTTATCTCATCCCTTTGTCAGTTGCAAAGTCCTGTCATGTTTAACTCCATAACAGCTAAGATATACAGTCCTTTCTCTCCTCTGATATTGCTGTTACCTGGGGGAAGGTTCTCATTACCTCACAGCAGGATATTGCATATTGCAATAGCTTTCTGGCTTGTCTCCTTGACTCAAATCTCTCCCCATTCCAGTCCATCTCCCAATTAGCTGTCAAATTGATATTCCTAAAGCACAGGTCTGACCATGTCATCCCATTCTTCCTACCCATCAATAAACTCCAGTAATTCCCTATAAAGTCTAGGATCAAATATAAAATCCTCTGACTTTTAAAACCTCTGTCACTTGTCCCTGTCCTACCTTTGCACTATTTTACACATGATTCTCCTCCCACTCTCTGTGCTGCAATGACACTGGCCTCCTTGATGTTCCTTGAACAAGAACTTTCATCTCTTGGCTCTGGGTATTTTCACTAGCTATTTCTTAACTCCCCCTCTTCATTACTATCTGTCTTACTTGGCTTCTTTTATGTACCAGATAAAATTCCACCTTTTACAAAAGAAGTATTTCCCAATACTCCTTAATATTAGTGCTATCTCTATAATTATATCTCATTTTTACATAGTTGTTTGCATGGTATTTCCTGTATTTTTACTGTGAGCTCCTTGAGAGCAGGATTGTTTTATACCTTTATTTATATCCTCAACACTTTAACAGCGTCTGATACCTAGCAAGTACTTAATAAATATTGACTTCATTTAAATATGAGAAATCAATACAGTCATATGATAGAAAGTGCCCTCGCTTATATTAGATGTATTAGATTGAAAGTTAGTGCCTAATTTCATTGGAGACAGTTAGGAGGTACAGGTGATAAGAGTGCCAGTCTTAGTGTCGGAAAGAGTCATCTTTCTGAGTTCAAATCCAGCCTCAGACTTACTATTGTGTGATTTTGGGTAAATCACTTAATCCTATTTGCCTCAGTTTCCTCATCTATAAAATGAGCTAGAGAAGGAAATGGGAAGCCACTTTAGTATCTTTACAAAGAAAACTCTAAATAGGGTTACAACAGGTTGGACATGACTGAAATGACTCAACAACAACAGAAACTATAATTTAAGTGGACAAGGAAGCTTAAAAGCCACCAACAACCTCTCCAGTATTGGCTTAAAATATGTCAATATATTAAAAATGCACATAAAATTACTTTTGTTCTAAAATTATGATTTCATAGAGAGGAGACTTGTTCCACCAATGCAGACCAGCAATTTCTCAATGATTTATAGCCTTAGATATTTTCCCAAGATACGATTTGGTTAAATGACTTGTCCCTGGTTACATAGCTAGTATGTGTTCTAGGCCAGATCTTCCTCACCTCAAATCGAACTCACAATCCACTAAGGTATCTTTCATAACATGAGACACATGTAATCAAATTTCTTTATAAATGCATGTTACAAAATTTGGATTCTTAAAAAATGCAATTAGTAAAGTATTATTTTACCATTTCTTACAAGCTTTGATTAACCTGAGCATCTTCATTAACAGTAATGAAATGCTTAATTTTTTTTCTCTAGACATTTACTTGGGTAAATTTTTATTATTAACAAGCAGAACACATAATTGGATTTTGAATTTAATATTGGTGAAGAATCCACTTATTCTGGCTTAAGCAAGTTCTCAGGGGAAAGGAAATAGAACCCTCAACTTAGTGTAGTTAAGGCAATTCATGGTAGCATGCATGCATGCCAATTGTGCCAACCCAAAGGGCAAATATAATGATTCCATGATTACTTTTAATGACTCACAACTTATAGTGAGTGATTGGATTGGTGTTCATTTGACTTTATTATTCTACCTCTAAGATAATACTTAAATGAGTTGAGAAAAAGGAAATTCCTTTCTTGAAAGCTGATAGATGGTTCATTCCAATGCTGAGTTCTCTCATTCTTTGATATGATTTGCAGGTTAATTTTTAGTTATATTGTGAACTAGAATCAGTCTCTGGCCTCATTTTTCTCATCTGGAAAATTAGGGGGTTGACTTGGATTAGGCAATCTCCAAGATCCCTTTTAGTTCCAAAATTCTATCATTCTATTGACATAGCTATTTCATTTTAGAAGGATTGTTACTAAATACTGTTAGACATTTGTTTTTCAGACTTTCAAAGACATTGCAGGATAGAAAATTTTTAGTTATCAGTTTGCATATTTTAGAATTAAAAATGTTTTACTGGTTATCATCAATTACATATAGGTGTTTTCTGTTTGGAGAACAAAAACTACATGTAATTATAAATATAGGTTTAACTTTTGCACCTAAATCCTTTGAAGTAGAAGGGTGAAGAGAGAAGGGTATCAAAATCTGAGAAAAATGACAAATTGCTTTAAGCAACATTACAGAAGATTAAATGAGCAACAAAACTCTATCTCTATCCTTATCCCAGAAGCCTACTGGAGTAAAAAGTCAAATATGGATGATTCACGAGATAAATAGAAACAAGTAAAAATAAAAAGAGAACTTGACTTATTTGATGAAGCATTCTTAAACTTCAATCTATTCTCATATAGACCTAGTTCAAAGCTATAGTTCAAAGCTGTGATTTCAGTGATATGGGCAACCATTGCATTGTTGCAATCTATGTCTTCTCATTCTGGGTAAATCTTACTAATCATTCTCTTCCGCAGAGCCTTCCCAGAAAATCACTCAACACAGTAAAGATTCTGAGTCTTTTCAAATTTTGTGGGCATCAGTACAGTATTAGCATTGTCCATCTTTTTCTTGCCAAGCAACTGACATCCATATCCAATTATACTTTTTTTGATAGTATTTGTTATACTACTTTTTGCATTTAGGCCCTTGTAGGAAATATGCTACAGCCTACTTAAAACCCACAATAAATCTCTCTTTGTTTTTAAACTTTTTTTTTTAATTAACAAGCATTTACTTTCCTTCTTCCCAGTTTTTTTAAAAAGAAAAATCAAATATTTATAAAAATGTGTAGTCAAAGAAAAAAAATCTCACATTGCCCATGTCTAAAAATGTATGTCTCATCCATGTCTTGAGGACATGGGACTAGGGACCTAGTCTATCAGGACTAGGGACCATGCATCCTTATCAGTCCTTTAAAATGTGGTTAGTGGCATGCATTGATGAAGGTTTTTAAGTCTCCCAAAATTGTGGGTTTTTTTTCCCCTCTGTATCGATTGCTTTCTTGGTTCTACTCATCTTATTCTGTATCTTTTCATACAAGTCTTCCCAGGTTTCTATGAAGCCATTCATAATGTCTTTCCTTATGGCATAGTATATTCCATTATATTCACATGTCAAAATCTGTTCAGTATTTTGCCATCTGATGGTGTCCATTGGATACCACCTTAGTTTGCAATTCTTTGCCACCACAAAAGAGCTACTATTAATGTTGTATACATGGGTCTTTTTCCACTTTATTTAATCTCTTTGGTATATAGTCATACTAGTGGTGTTGCCTAGTCAAAGGGTATAAACAGGTTAGTGACTTCTTGGGTTTAGGTGTCAGTAGCTTTCTGGAATGTCTGTACCAATTCATTACTTTCTCCATAGTACGTTAGTGTGCCTGTTTTCCCGCAGCCCTTCTATTACATGTCATTTTCCTTTTATGTCATTTTGTCAATCTGATGTGTGTGAGGTGAAATCTCTGAGTTGTTTTAAAGTGCATTTCTCTAATTGTTAGTGATTTTTAACATTTTTACATAAGGCTGTTGGGAATTTAGATTTCTTCCTCTGAAAATTAATTATTGATACCCTTTGCTCTTTTAAATTTATAGGATGTAAGTCACAAATTTGGTGTACCTTATATAATTTGACAAATATGACTTTAACAGAGAATCTTACTGCAAATATTTTTTCAGTTAACAATTTCTCTTACAATTTTTAGCTTCACTAGTTTTATTGGTACAAAAATATTTCAATTTTATACGACCAAAATAAATAAATTGATTTAAATAACATTGCCCTTTTTATTGGGTTGTGACATGAGCAGTGACTATTTCTACAATGATTTAGGTTTGTCTTCATTTTAATAAAATAGATTGTTTAGTTGTCTTCACATATTTATCATATGTCTCCTGGCAAGTTGACTATCAAGTATTTTATAAATTCTGTAGGTATTTTAAATGGGATTTCTTTTCTATCTCTTTCTAAAAGTTCAGCAAGGAGCACAGAGGAAAGAAGAAAGTTACTGCTATATATAAATACTGATTTATGTGGATTTATTTTATATTTTATAGCTTTTTTCAGTTTTTTTTTAGTTAATGTCCTAGGATTCTCTAAGTAAAATTTCATATCATCTATAAAAAAGTGCTTATTTTATTTCCTCTTTGCTTATTATCCTCTCAATTTATTTTTCTTCTCTCATTGCTATGTAGGTAACATTTTCAGTACTATATCAATTAATAATGGTATTAATGGATATACTTGCTTTAACAACAATCTCACTATAAAGGCTTTTGGTTTATCTTCATTACATAGAATGCTAGCTCTTGGTTTTAGATAGATATTAGTTATCTTTAAGAATTATTCATTAATTCCTTATATATTTTCTTGTTTAAAGTAAAAATGTGTGATAATTTGTCAAAATATTTTTAGATCTATTGATATCTTAAGGTATTCCTTCTTATTATTAATTTGGTCAATTATATTTATAATTTTCCTTACATTGAACTATTCTGGGCTAGTTCATTTGTGATATAAATCCAATCTGGTTATAGTTTATATTTGTTGTGCTACATCATTTTTTCCCTAAAATGTTACATTAAAAATTTGCATTAACATTTATGAAGGATATTGTTTTATACATTTTCTTCTCTAGTTTGACTCTGTCATTTAAGTATGAAGACCATATCTATATCACAGAATGAATTTGGTAGGGCCTTTTCTTTTCCTATGTTTTTCAAATTGTTTAATATTAGAATTAGGTGTTCTATGAATATTTGATAGAATTTGCCTGAAAAAACTTCTGGTTCTCTTTTTTTCCCTTCTGGGAGTTCATTGATGGTTCTTTCAATTTCTTTTTGCTGATATTTGGTATTTAAATTCTTTATTTGTTGTTCCATTAAACTTTTTTTTTGGTAAATATCCATTTATCTTAATTGTTTTGTTGCTATATAGTTGGACAAAGTAATGTTTAACAATGTACTTCATTTATTTTTCATTTGTCTTGTTCATTGTCCTGTTTTTCATTTTAGACACTGATAATTTGGTTTTCCTTTCTTTTTGGAAATTCCTTCCTTGACTTTCAGAATTTTTATTTTGGTATTTAATTGAGATTTAAAAATTATCAGTTTACTAGATTTTTTTGTTTCATATTTAATTCATTGACTTTTCTTTTCTTTTTTTCTCTCTTTTTGTGTTTGTTTAGTGTTATACTTTTTTCCCTCTAAGGACTGCTTGGACTTCATACCGGGTATAAAGTATGTTCTTTTGTATTACTGTTCACATTTTTGATGAAATTGTCTATTGTTTCTATGATTTCTTCTTTGACTCAGAAATTTCTATAGTATAAAATTACTCTTCAATTAATTGTAATTCTTTCTTCACTAGCTTTTTTATTGAATATATTTCATTATATTATGGTTAGTAAAAATGATTATCAATTATTCTTTTTTGTATTTGGTTGTGAAGTTTTTTAACCTGATGTATGGTCAATTTTTGTAAATGTGTCATACAATGCTAAGAAGTATACATATTCCTTCTATTCCCACTTAGTAAATACCAGAGATTTATCAAATCTAATTTTTCTAAAATTCTGTTGAAGTCTTTAACATCTTTCTTTTGCTTTGTTAGATTGTTCTAAGGATGAAAGGATACATTGTAGTCCCAACTATTAGAATTCTACTATTTTTCCTATAATTTATTTTATATTATTTTTAATTATTTAGATGCTATGCCATTCAATGAATATATGTTAAGTACTGAATTTATTAATGGTCTATGATACCTTTGACCATAATGCTGTTTATTTGTTCATATCTCTTAAGAAAGTATATTTTGCTTTTCCTTATCTTAGATACTGAGTGCTACCCCTGCTCTTTTGAGTTCAGTTGAAGCATAATAGATTTTGTTTCAGCCCCTTATTTTAGCACTGCAAATACTTATAAACCTATCCAATATAACATCCAACATATCCAACATAATCCAACATATTGTTGGATGCCACTTTCTACTCAATTCTGTTTTCCTCTTCCTATTTATGGGTGAGCTCATTCCATTTGCATTCACATTTATGATCACTAATTTTATATTTCCTTCCATCCTATTCTCTTATATTTTCCCTCTCTTTTTACCCTGTTTCCCCTACATTACAAAGAAAGAGTCCTGAGATAGGAATATGCTTTACTTTTGGTAAGATCAACCCCTGCTCTCCTGCTGCTCTTATCTAGATTTCATTCACAGTTTCTTGTCCCCTCTTTATGATACATCCTCTAATGTTAGAATTTATTTTATTCTTTATTAATTCCTCCCTGAATATACCTTTCCTCTTGTTTCCCTTCCCTCTCATTTCCTGTTGAGTTGAATGGTTTTTCTACCTCAGATTCTTTGTGTGTATGTATTCTGCCCTCCTTTAACTAGTACAGATGGAAGCAGGGTTCCAGTGATGGCTTCTTTCTCACCCCCCCTTTTTATCTACTTGTGTACCTCTTTTATGTGAGATAGTAGGTTCCTTTCCCCTCCTCCCTATGTGAGGGAGATATATTTCTTTCCTCCTCCCTTTCCTTTCCTCTTTGAAACACAACAAAACCACTTCCAGACCCTCAGCTTTAACTCTTTCTTCAACCCTGATGTCTTTAAAGTTCTGAAGGGACATTTGTATCATCTTTCTCTATTAGATTATTAGAAGTACTAGAAATACTTCATCCTTGTATAGTTGCTTCTGGTCATTTGCTTATTTTTATAGTTCACATTTTTCTTTACTCTTATGTTTGTACTTCTTAGTTTCTACTTAGCTCTGGTCATTTCATCAAGAATATTTTGAAGTCTTCTAAAGGTACATTTCCCTCTCTGTAGGAAAATACTCACTTTGTGCTAAGAATATTATTCTTGGTTGTAATCCTATATTCCTTACCTTTTAAAATATCCTATTCTAAACTTTCTGCTCCTTTATAGTGCTAGTTGCCAAATCTCACATGATTCTAACTGTGACTCCTCAGTAACTGATTTTTTTCTTTTCAGTTCCTTGTAGTATTTTTTCTTTGACCTGGAAGTTTTCTTTTTTGTCTGTGGCATTCTAGTGAATTTTCATTTTGAAGTTTCTTTCAGAAGGTGACTGGTGAATTCTATTTTCTCTTTGGCTTTTAGTTCTAATAGATCTGAGCAATTTTCCTTCATGATTGCTCTGAAATATGACATCAATGATTCTCAAATTGTCTTTATCTGAGCTATTTTCTAGGACATTTGTTTTTATATAAAATGCTTTTCTTTTTTCTTTTCCTGACTTTATTTGAATATTTCTTGTTATTTCACAGAGTCATTAATTTCTATTTGATTAATTCTAATTTGAGGAAATTTTTCTCTTATAGAAATCCGTTAATTCTCCTTCCAAGGATTTACTCCAGAGCTCTCATTTCTTTTGCACTTTTGTCCTCCAGAGCTCACTTAGGCAGTGGTATAATTAGATTGTTGGACTTGGAACCAAGAACACATGAATTCAAAATCTCCCTCATACACTTAATAAATGTAGGACTTTGGGCTAAGCACTTAATTTATCTCGGGATCAGTTTTCTTATATGTAAAAAAGGGATAAAAATAGTACCCACTACACAATGTTATTGTGAGGACAAAATGAGATAATGTATGGAAAACACTTTGCAAACCTTATAGTACTATGTAAATACTAATCGTTATTGGTTTATAATATCACTTTAACACTTAAAAAACAAACTTCTTGCTTTATTTATTCCAGTTATTCTAGTTGTTCTGTGTGGCCAAATTATATTTTTCTTTGACACTTTGCTCTTAAATGTTTTAGTGCTAGCCTCTTCTGGGTTTATGTCTAAGGCATAACTGGTTCCATAATATCTGAGCCAAACTAATTTTCCATTTTCAATTCTTATTTCAGATAAATGTACTAGCTCAATGGGTTGTCCAATTGAATGTTGTAGCTTAAAAAATAGCCATTTTTCATCCATTTAGCTTTTCCAACATTTATTGTTAAGCCAATCTTTTTTGATTAGTCGTAGATTTCATTGAGGATACCTTGTAATGTTCTTGCAATTGTGATAATCAGAATAATATTCTTCACAAACAGAAATATTTAGAGCAGAGATATCACGCTCACAGATAAACTGCCTGCAAAGCTCCAAAGTGCTACCTGAGCCAGATTAAAATGTAATTGGAACACATTTAACAAAATAAACAAAAATACAATGTAACATCAGATAATGTTGATTTGTCATTTTCTAAGTCAATATTCAGCCCACAGATCATTTCTGTTTGTGTTTGATATCACTGATCTAGAGGATCTCAACTGATATAATAGGAGATCTCTCTTCCACTTGGAACTTATATACTGCATGATGGTGGAAAATAGCTTTAGAAAGCACATAGCTCACTCTTATTTATTATTCACTTAATGCTAACAGTTCCAGGATCATTTAACAAAGCTATGTTGGTGGTTGAATTTATCAAAAAATCTTGTATCATTTTTAACAAATGCATGAAAGATTCCTTGCTGTAGGAGAGCAAACCAGGCTGTGTTTTGCAGTCCAATGCTTTGTTGTAAGCAACAATCAATAAACACAGTAGAATCTTGAGCTCTCTGTATCTTCAAGTAAATTGTATGATAGCAAAGCTTTACTCTGTTGTAGAAAATAATTTGTGAATGCTTGCCAATTTTCTGTTTATATTTTTATCAAGAATACCCTAGATGAATGTATAAGTCCTTCCCATAATGATTTTACAAAGATGAGAAAGTAGGTATATGACTGCACAATTATTAATCTCTTGTTCAGCTTCTTGAGGGAAATAATATTGTCTTTTATTCCCCTCCTTCCTATTTTTTGGTCATCTTTCTTTTCCTGAAATATCTTGTAAGATTCCATCAGTGATTCCAAGAATATTGCCAGAAACATAGATTACCTTTGGTTTGGTCCAGCTGCTCTTGTTGACTTCTCATCTGCCATTTTAAGTTTCTTGTACTGCACATCTAGGGCTGAGGTCAATCCAGATCTGTGCTGGTTCAACTGGGACTCAAATCCTGCAGATAATAGGTATAATAACATACTGACCAAATTGTGAATTTAGGAGAGGTTTTTCAAGAATCTGGATAGGTGGAAAGAAGGAGACTGGGACCTCTTGATTTGAGATCTATTTGTTTTGCACTTAAGCAAGAATAAGGGAGGTCTTTAGGAAACATTTTCCTTGGGATCTAGCATCTAAACTGAAGAAGTTACAAACAGATAATGCTAATTGATTATTGTTTTAAGGAAATCACAATAATTCCTCCTCCCTTCACACCTGACAATAATGTCTCTGACTGCCTGTTTTTTTTAAATGACAATGAATATAAATAGTAATCTAATTATACTTAGTACAGATTTACAGCTCTAATTACCACTGCTTTTAAATTTCAAAGGGACTGACATAAGTAATCAACACATCCCATATAAGAATCCATCTTACTATTGTAAAAACTACCTGTCAATTGTTTGTCAGCTGAATGACATGCAACATTACTTATATTATCTCTAGAATTAGTGATACCACAGTTCTTTACCATGTTTAATGTATGTATTGAAGAATGAGGAAGGCAATGAGCCTAGAAATTACCCAATTAGTGATTCCTACCTTGCAATTCTGTACTTTTTTTGTTTTATCAAATATGTTATTCTCTCTTCCCCATGATAGTATTATTCTAGTGATTTAACATAGTCAACTACTCACTCACATTTTCTCCATGGTGAAAATGGCCATTCTGATAAATACCATTGGTTTTTCTCTCCCCTTGTTATAGGGCCCAGTAAGAGAAAAGTAAAGAAAAATAAAACAAAACAAAATATAGGATTATTTTATCTAATATGAGCTTTCCTGTTCAGAAGATACATGAGAAGTATTCATTTTCCGAGGATATTTTCAGGGAAGTTCCAATAAAAGGAATTTAAGGCCACATTCCTCTGACAAAAACAACCATTTTTGGAAAGAACTGAATGATTAAAATTAATACAGAAATAAATATGTTATTTTAAGAGCTGTTTCATACCTTGAAAGGTATCAAAACCTCGGCTTTCACCAAAGTTTTCAACTGGCTGTGAGTGAGGCCAAGTCAACAACTTGGGTCTGTACTAGATGACTACCAAGAAGGTCCTTGGTTCCAGAAGATAGGCCCTGAGCAGGAAGTAAACAAACTCATAGATAATTGAATAAAATAGGGCTTACCACATCCCTGGAAGTCAAGATATCAGAGACAAAGTGAAGGCTGAGATGCTTCTCAGGGGAAGAACAAGTATTAGAGGTACTTATCTGGGGGCTAGATCTGCCAGCCTCTGGTACTTATGGGCTGCTAGTGATATGTTCAATCAGCTAGATGCCAAAAATACTGGAACTAGAGTCAGGAATATCTGAGTTCAAATTCCATACTTACTAGCTGTGTGACACTGGGCAAGTCACTTAATCTCTGCCTGCCTCAGTTTCCTAATCTTCAAAATGTGGATGATAATAGTACCCATGGCTTCTGGGAAGATAGAAGGAGATAATATTTATAAAGCACTTCTCAAGTTTTAAAGCATTTATGTAAATGCTTATTATTATAATTATTCTTTCTCAGTTTGCTGAAAGAGAACATTATGGAAGGAAAAAACCTTTTCAGAGGCAGAATGCTTACACATTCCCATGTGTTGCCTTAAGTTCCTGCAGCATCTTTTATCATGCACTTTCAAACCAAGAAAGTGCATAATAAAATGGAAGGTATCTAGGTTTTTGGAGTCAGAAGACCTCAGTTCAAATTACAGCTCCCATTGACTTTCTGTATGTCTTTGGGCAAGGTAGTTTACCTCTCAGTTTGCTCATTAGTGATATGAGATGGTTAGATAAAATGGCCTCCAAGGTCCCTTATAGCTCTAAGTACTTGAATTCTACTTTCATGTGAGTTTTTATTTTTCTGTCTGGGCCAGTCCATTTGTGTATGGGACAGGAATAAGGGAGAAGTTCTAGGAAGAAGAGAGACCCTGAGGAATGTTCATGTGAATCTATATTTGTGGTTGGTAAGAAGGAAACACAGAACTAGTCTTATTTTGGTTCAATTGTTATGGCCAATGGTCAATAATGACCTACTGTGACCTCAAGGTAGGCTTATTATGACCTTTTCAGAGAGGATGACATTGAGTTTTTCTGTCACTAATTTCAAAACACAAAAACTGAGAAAAAGCAGTACTCTCTGTGGTTGTAAATTTTTGCATAATATAGGAGTGTCTCAAGTCTTATTTCTTTATAATATCATGGCGTGAAATTGTGCACAAAATGACCTATATAGTGAATTGTGGACACTCCTCTTAAGACTTTTATTGATCCATGAGGTAGAAGCTTTGACCTAAAAACAGTGCTTTTTTTAAAATAACATATAGTGATTATTTTGTGTAGCTAATATTTTAGTTTAAGGCAACATCTCTATGTTGCCAAAGAAATTTGTTGATTCACATCATTCATTAAAAAAATTAGCCCATTCATTGAAAAGAAGTTAGTCAAGTTGGTTGATTGATGTCATGTTGGAAAAATTTCACTCTTGGATTACTTGTTTAAGCAGCATCTGATAAAGAGGGCATTGGATCTCACTTTTGTTGTCATTTTTCTATGTTCTGTGGCTGTGTCTGCATAGTATGGAAACTTTTGCTCACTTTGATAAATTCGTTAAAAAAATTTGAGGTTATTTTTTGTTTTATGTAGAATATTCTATTAAATTGTCACTTCCCAAGTAAAGAAAAAAATCATGTAGCCATTGACTAACCCACATTTTAGTCAGTGTGCATCGAAGTGATAAAAGGGCCAGAATATCCAGAGTTGAAGGGATTTAAAATTCACCGTTTGCCCATGAGATTGCAGTTTAGCAGTATTATAGGTCAAGGCAGTTGGTCATGTCCCTGACTGTGACATTTGAAAGATATATTTACAGTAAGACAGTTGTACTCGTGCCAACTACATTAAAAAGCAGCAGTTTCTTTGCAGAGATAACTGAACCCAGAGGATGGCAGGAATTATTTTCCTGTGTATTCTAATGGCATTTGTTTTGTCAGAGCATAACAAGTCATACATAAATCCCATTTTATAAATGGTATGCTATGCTTTAAATATAGCCCAATATGTCATTCTGTCAGAGATTAGCAGTAGTAAACTGCTTTGTTGATTGATGCATTATTCTCCTAGCCTAATTTAAAAATTTATTACTGAATTTATAGCAAATAATTCCATTAAAATGGATTCTTTAAATAGTTCACTCATGCTGATAGCAATGTACAGGTAACTTTTTTTTTTCACTTTGCCAAACCACTGAGCTCGCTCTTTTTTAAATTACCCTAAGAATTCTATGTAGGGATTTTATTTATATAGATGAAGTTGCTTTCTTTACCTTAGAGTTTTTGTAACAACAACAAAAACTTTTATTGTAGTTTAAAAAAATACACCATAGTTATTTCCCATATATTCTTTCAACTCTGATAGCTCTGATAGCAACTCTAATAGCAATGTATCTGTCCATTGTTAACATTTTGATCTTTTTTTTTTTTTTAACAGTCATCTATCATAGCTAGGTGGCATGATATATAGAGTGCTGGGCCTAGAATCAAGAAGACCTAAGTTCATATGTGACCTCGGACACTTACTAGCTGGGTGACCCTGTGCAACTCACTTAACCTTGTTTGTTTCAGTTTCCTCATTTGTATAATGAGTTGAAGAAGGAAATGGCAATCCACTCTAGTTTCTTTGCCAAGAAAACCCCAAATGGGGTCATGAGTTGTTGGACACAACTGAAATGACTGAACAACAACAACAACAACAACAACATCATATGTGATGCTAAAAAACACCTCTCAGTCTTTGCTTTGCCTTTCCACTTATCTCTGAGCTTTCCCACAGTGCTTTAGAAGCTAACTTGCCATTACCTTAACTCACTTTTGATGAATTTCCCACTCACCACTTTCTAAGTAGGACAGGTTTTACTGAAAGGAGCAAAGATGTCTTAGCAAATCTTATTAGGTGCATAGCTATATATAAAGACATGCTCCAAGGTTGTATCTAAATGATATTCTAGAATCAAGCAAGATTGCACCTTTGAGGCACTATTGACTATTTGTAATTAGCCCACTTCACAACCCGAAAATACGCCAATTGACTGGAGATTATCATTATCGTACATTATTCCATATGGCATTCCATCATCATGCTCTGACTACTCAATTAATTCAAGAACTTTCACTTCTACTTGTCTAGGTTGGAGAATCAGCTTATTAGCATTTCTGGTCAATATCATACTTCTATATTTGAAAAAATACCTCCTAAACTGTAGGTCAGTTTTCACAGCTTTGAAAGCAATCTTGGAACTCAGAGCCCCCTTGCACATCTGTGAGAACTAAGACTTTCCTCAGTCTTTCAAAGATGGAAGGCAAACTCTGGCACTCCTTTTGTGCTCATTGTACAACAATCCCACTGTGGTTAGCTTATTTTATTAGCAGCTTTGGAAGGACAAATAATATTTTGTAGAAATTCTCTATTTATTTGGATCATAGGGTCATCAGTTTAGAACTTGAAGGAAACTTAGAGGCCATGTAGTCTAACCCCCTTATTTTAGAGATAAATAAACCCAATAAGACCCAGAAAGTTATATTGAGTTACCTAAGATCACACAGGCAGTTTGGATTTCATCAGAGATTTGAGCAAAACCCTTTGCCCCTTGGCCCACTTTAGATATAGGCCTTCCTAGAGCTATAGAGACTAGAAAACCAATGTACCTCCAAAAGATCCCTTTCAGCTCTAATGAGTGTATTTTTTTTTTCTATAGGAGCTACCTTTGGAAATTCTTTCCAATTTAGTTGGCAGATTATAAGATTCTTAATTTATATAGTTAATTAACTCTTAAGCAGAAAAAAATAGTTTTAGTCTAAATAATCTTTTCCACTGCAGTTTCAGATTTAGAAACAAAGTTAGGTATTGAGAACCTTGCTTTGAAGACTTAGAAAGTATGAGCCCACAGAGGGAACATCTCAAAAATGGTCTGGAGAAAATGCTAAATTATAGGGGTGCGGAGCCAAGATGGAGGAAGAAAAGCAGTGACTTGCTAGAACTCTCTCCCAAACCCCTCCAAATACCTATAAAAATGGCTCTAAACAAATTCTAAAGCAACACAACCCACAAAAAACAGATTATAACAAATTTCCAGCCCAAGACAACCTGGATGGCTGATTGGAAAAGTATATTGAGCCGGGCTGGGAGAGGAGCACAGTTCACAGTGGGCACGTAGGCCACAGCAACCCTGGAGCAGGCCTCAGAGGACTGAATAGCAGGCAGCTGTGGCAGTTTCCACACTTCTCAACCCCTGAACACCAAAGACAGCTTAGAAGGTCAGTGGGAAAAGTCTGTGACTGCAGTGAGAGAAGAAGCTAGGTCTCAGCCTCAAGTCCCAAGTGCGAGCCTCGGCTACCTCCTGAGCTTCTGGCCCACAGACTGAGGGGGAATCAAGTGGCTGATCAGAGGGGGATTGCAAGGATCTCTTTGCCAGGACTGAGGCGGGAATCTCTTGCTTTGCCTGTGCTTGGATCTGTGTCACAGTTCTGAGGGGCAATCCCGGGGCTAGGAGGAGAGCTGGCGTGGTGGAGCTTGTTGTGGAGGTGGAGAGGAAATACCTTGCCTCTTATCATAGCACCTTGGAAGAACTGACACTTTTCAGGTGCCTAGAAGTACTTCTGAAAACAGATGTACAAACCCCCAGAGCTTGGGACAGTACATTCTCCACATTGGAAGCAGACTTTTACCTTAACAAAGAGTTTAAAACTCAAATAATTGGCTGGGATCATGAGCAAGCAGCCCAAAAAGAGTCAGACTATATTATCTTACTTTGGTGACAAAGAAGATCAAAACATACAACCAGAAGAAGAAAACAAAGCCTAAGCTCCTACATCTAAAACTTCCAAGAAAAATATGAATCAGTCCCAGGCCTTGGAAGAGCTCAAAAGGGATTTGAGAAGCAAGTAAGAGAAGTAGAGGAAAAACTGGGAAGAGAAATGAGAGTGATGCAAGAAAATCATGAAAAGCAACTTAACAGCTTGCTAAAGGAGACTCAAAAAAATACTGAAGAAAATAACACCTTAAAAAATAGCCTAACCCAAATGGCAAAAGAGGTCCAAAAAGCCAATGAGGAAAAGAATGCTCTAAAAAGCAAAACTGGACAAATGGAAAAGGAGGTCCAAAAGCTTACTGAAGAAAATACTTCCTTAAAAATTAGAATAGAGCAATTGGAAGCTAGTGACTTTATGAGAAATCAAGACACTGTAAAACAAATCCAAAAGAATGAAAAATTAGAAAACAATGTGAAATATCTCATTGGAAAAACAACTGACCTGGGAAATAGATCCAGGGGAGAGAATTTAAAAATTATTGGACTATCTGAAAGCCATGATCAAAAAAAGAGCCTAGATATCATCTTTCAAGAAATTATCCAGGAAAACTGCTCTGATATTTTAGAACCAGAGGGCAAAATAGAAATGGAAAGAATCCACTGATCTTCTCCTGAAAGAGATCCCCAAAGGAAAATTCCTAGAAATATTGTAGCCAAATTCCAGAGTTCCCAGGTCAAGGAGAAAACATTACAAGCAGCCAGAAAGAGATAATTCAAGTATTGTGGAAACACAATCAGGATAACACAAGATTTAACTGCTTCTACATTAACAGACTGCAGGGCATGGAATATAATATTCTGGAAGGCAAAGGAGATAGGATGACAACCAAGAATCACCTATCCAGCAAAACTGAGTATAATCCTACAGGGGAAAAATGGTCATTCAGTGAAATAGAGGACTTTCAAGCATTCTTGATGGAAAGACCAGAGCTGAAGAGAAAATTTGATTTTCAAATACCAGACTCGAGTGGAACATGAAGAGGTAAACAGGAAAGAGAAAATCATAAGAGACTTATTAAGGTTGAACTGTTTACATTCCTGCATGGCAAGATGATATTTGTAACTCATGAGACCTTTGTCAGTATTAGGGTAGTTGGAGGGGAAAGAAATTATATGTATGTAGATAGATAGATAGATAGATAGATAGATAGATAGATAGATAGATAGATGGATAGATGGATAGATAGATAGAGGGCATAGGGTGAGTTGAAAATGAAGGGATCATATCTGGAGAATAAAATTAAGGGGTGAGAGAGGAATGTACTAGAAGAAGGAGAAAGGGAGAGGTAGAATAGGGTAAATTATCCTGCCCAAAAAAAAATAAAACAGAAAAAAAAAGGCTCTTACAGTGGAGGGGAAATGGGGGGAGGTGAGCGGGAATGAGTGAATCTTATTCTCATAGGATTTGACTTAAGGAGGGAATAACATACACACTCAATTGGATGTGGAAATCTGTCTTACCCTACAGGAAAATAGGGGGGGAAGGGGACAAGAGAGTAGGGGAATGATAGAGAGGAGGGCAGATTGGGAAAGGGAGTAATCAGAAGCAAATACTTCTGAGGAGGAACAGAGTCAAAAGAAAGAATAGAATAAATGGAGGGGCAGGATAGGATTAAGGGAAATAGAGTTAGTTTTTCACAGCATGTCTACTATGGAAGTGTTTTGCATAACTGCTCATATATAACCTATATTTAGTTGCTTGCCTTATCAATGAGGGTGGGTGGGGAGGGAGGAAGGGAGAAAATTTGGAACCCAAAGTTTTAAAAACACATGTTTAAAAAAAATGTTTTCACATGCAACTGGGAAATAAGAAATATAGGAAATGGGGTACAGAAATCCATCCTGCCTACAGGAAAATTGAAGGGGAAGGGGATAAGAGAAGGTGGGGAGAGATAGAAGGGAAGGCAGACTAGGGGAAGGGGTATTCAGAACACATGCCATCTTGGGGTGGGGGAAGGAGCGAGATGGGGTGAAAATTTAGAACTCAAAATCTTGTGGAAGTAAATGTTAAAAAAAATAAATAAAAATTGCCATGCAAAATCTTTTTAATTTAAAAAAAAAGTAGTAGGAGTAGTAGTAATAGGAGTAGTAGAAGTAGTAGTAGTAGTAGTAATACTAGTAGTCATAGTAGTAGTAGTAGTAGTAGTAGTAGTAAGTAAGTAAGAAGTAGCAGCAGCAACATCAGTAGCAGTAGCAACATCAGTAGCAGTAGCAGTATAAACATGAGAATTAGAAGAGGAATAGAATACTAACAACTTGAGGGCTCAGGATAGGCTTCCTTTAAAGGTGACACATGAGCTATATATTGAATTAAGCTATGGATTCCAAGAGTCAGGGATGAGGAGGGAGTTTATTCCAGGTACCAAGGGACAGCTAGCCAGTTTTGTTGCTATTTGTCCTTCATCCTGGAAGAGGACCAATGAAGACCAATGACAATACCATGTTGGGGTCAAGGTACAGTGTACCTTGTGGCTGATCAGCCTGAACATTTAGGATGGAGATGTCTCTAGATTTGTGTTGGCTATTAATTTTATGTTAGAGTCAGTCTCTGTTCCTGGGGCATGGTGGATAACATATCAGACCTCAGGTTTTTTTATGCTCTTGTTTTCAGAATCTATCTCAGGGTCTTTGACTTTTTGGTTCTTCTAATGTTCTATAATTCAAGCCAGATGTGGTCACTGCTCCTCCAGATCATGCCTTGGTCTATGAGTGACCTCATGTACTCCTCTTAGCCCCTGAGCCTCAACCAAGGTCCCCAGCATCTATGACACCACAAATGCTTTTGCTCCCTGCAGTCCCTCCAGAAGCTGCAAGTGTCATTTTACCCCTCTGACCTGCAACTGAAACCAGGGACTCTACTCTCTTGAGAGTAACCACAACCAGCAGGGACCATGTCCCTCTCCATAAGACATCATAGTACGAGAGACCCACTGTGGCTAGCTTATTTCATTAGCTGTTTTGGATGGACAAATAATATTTTGTATACATCCTATATTTATTTAGATCACAGGGTCATCAGTTTAGAACTTGAAGGAAGCTTAGAGGCCGTCTTTTCCATAAGCCACAACGTGTGGCAGTATCTGGTCAACAAGCAGGGGCCCCACATCAAGCACTAGTGGAGGACCCCCACAATCTTCTCCTGATCAGCTACCCAACCCTTACACTGTCAGTGAAGTGTAAGCTCCCAGAGTTAAGACTAACTTTAACACAACTGCCCTCAGGGCTTGCTGTTTGTTGACCAGGTGTATTTGCACTTCACTTGGGCCAGACTACCACCCTGGGAAGTCAGATATTTCCTAATGTCCTCCCAAGTTGTCTAGGGCTAGATGTATGCTTTACATTGACTTTTAATTATTTCTGCCATTCTAGAATTTTTGAGGCATTATTTTATTTGGGGGATAATTTGGACAAGCCAGGTAATTTCCTGCCTTATCCCACCATCTTCTCACAATTCCCTCTGTAATTTGACATTTTCCAAGTGAAAACATACCGAACTCCTCTAAATCAGGGTAAAGGAAACTGGAATAAAAAGCAGACCTATTGAATTTGATATCATTGAATTTTATGTTTGCACATCAGTCTTAGAATAATGGATTTCTCTTGCCAAATAGTGAATAGAATTCAGTCTTTAAAATAATTTTTTGAAGCTAGTATTTAAGGAGGCTGAACTGGGCCAATAACCTACTGAACTGATCCTCATAATTATAAATTTACCTTAGAATAATCTTTATTTTTTAACAATACTCTTCCAATGATATTCTATGGCTGTGAATTACTAAGGAGAACACTGCAATCTCCAAAGAACACAAATTGCCAGTGACACAAAGGTCCCTGGATGATACAGAACAGCTTAAATAGGCCATAGCATATCACTAATGATGGTGTGCACACAAGAAGTGGTATAAATGGGATTGTCAAAGAAACATAATGTTACTGGAGATGGATCAGACCTATTGTGAGAATCAGAGTTAACAGATGAACTACCCAAGTGCTGCATTGGTATCCAAAGAATGTAAAAAGATCTGGAGGAAGGCCTTTATCATGTTGGCTGTATTCACTAAGGAGATTGTAGACAAGAATTACAAAGGATAAGAAAGTGTGGTGGATTGTGATCTTCACCGCTAAAATTAATGCCTGAATGACAAAGGGAAAAAAAACCACTGAAATAAAATGGTTTGCAAGAGAAATAACTGACCACCAAATGATAAATTTAATGTAGAATATAATGGGGAACTCTTTGCAAATGAGTGTATATCTCTTTTCTCTAGAGACTCATATTGTAGGCATGATCTCATCGATTCTTACATAACTGGCAATGGCCTAGGATAAAGAATATTAAGTTATTTACATAGAATAGCACTCAAGATTAATGTCAAAAATGAGTGGTGAGTGTATATCCCTTTATTCTGTCACCAGCCTCTGTCCATTTGCCGTTAATTTTTATACAAATTAAGACTTTTAGAAATTCCAAAACCATCAATCATCCTTCAGCATCACAACTTAAAGCATAGCCTTCTCAACACAATTATCTCAGATCCTGGATGGGGAAAAGTAAGAACAACTTTAGCTCATTTGACAGCAGTGCATTTTTCAAATGTCCAAGTCTTTCTCTCTTAAGATGAGTCATGTAGATTAAGTCCAAGAATATATTGACTGCCTCCAGTGTGAAATTTTTCATTCCTTAGATTTTTATTAAGGATTTTGTCTTTGTCAGGAAGCACCTTTAAAATGCCATTAAAGTATAAATGTGTGCAGGAGAATACATATGTACACTTCTAATACAAGACCCAGAAATATTATGAAGGACTAAAGATAACTTTCATTTGTAAAGAAGTAAAGATCAACTTTGATTCCAATACAGATTCACATTTGTTTCAAGCTCAATTACTTTTCTCTCACAGCAGAATGTTTGGGGGTATTTAGGATCCTCAAATTACATCTTTTTAGGTTATTGACCAAAGGTCAACTTTTTTTTTTTATTTAGAGTCATGTGTTGCCCAGTGGATAGTACTGACTATAATTTAGCATTTCCTTTTTTTTTTTTACAGAACATTTGTTTCTTATTTTTAGTTTTCAACATTTACTTCCACAAGATTTTGAGTTCCAAATTTTCACCCCATCTCATCCTTCCCCCCATGCCAAGATGGCATGCATTCTGAATACCCCTTCCCCTAGTCTGTTTTCCCTGCTACCTCTCCCTGCCTTCCCCTTCTATTTTCCTATAGGGCAGGATAGATTTCTGTATCCCATTTCCTGTATTTCTTATTTCCCAGTTTCATGTGAAAACATTTTTTTAAACATGTGTTTTTAAAACTTTGGGTTCCAAATTTTCTCCCTTCCTCCCTCCCCACCCACCCTCATTGAAAAGGCAAGCAACTCAAAATAGGCTATACATGTGCAGTTATGCAAAACACTTCCATAGTAGACATGCTGTGACCAACTAACTCTATTTCCCTTAATCCTATCCTGCCCCCCCATTTATTTGATTATTTCTTTTGACTCTGTCCCTCCTCAGAAGTATTTGCTTCTGATTACCCCTTTCCCAATCTGCCCTCCTCTCTATCATTCCCCTACTCGCTTGTCCCCTTCCCCTCTTATTTTCCTGTAGGGTAAGACAGATTTCCATAGCCAATTGAGTGTGTATGTTATTCCCTCCTTAAGTCAAATCCTATGAGAATCAGATTCACTCATTCCCGCTCACCTTCCTCCTTTTCCCCTCCACTGTAAGAGCCTTTTCTTTTCTGTTTTTTTGGGAGATAATTTGCCCCATTCTACCTCTCCCTTTCTCCTTCTTCTAGTACATTCCTCTCTCACCCCTTAATTTTATTCTCCAGATATGACCCCTTCATCTTCAACTCACCCTGTGCCCTGTATCTATCTATGTATCCATCCATCTATCTATCTATCTATCTATCTATCTATCTATCTATCTATCTATCTACATACATATAATTTCTTTCCCCTCCAACTACCCTAATACTGACAAAGGTCTCATGAGTTACAAATATCATCTTGCCATGCAGGAATGTAAACAGTTCAACCTTAATAAGTCTCTTATGATTTTCTCTTTCCTGTTTACCTCTTCATGTTCCACTCGAGTCTGGTATTTGAAAATCAAATTTTCTCTTCAGCTCTGGTCTTTCCATCAAGAATGCTTGAAAGTCCTCTATTTCACTGAATGACCATTTTTCCCCTGTAGGATTATACTCAGTTTTGCTGGATAGGTGATTCTTGGTTGTCATCCTATCTCCTTTGCCTTCCAGAATATTATATTCCATGCCCTGCAGTCTGTTAATGTAGAAGCAGTTAAATCTTGTGTTATCCTGATTGTGTTTCCACAATACTTGAATTATCTCTTTCTGGCTGCTTGTAATGTTTTCTCCTTGACCTGGGAACTCTGGAATTTGGCTACAATATTTCTAGGAATTTTCCTTTGGGGATCTCTTTCAGGAGAAGATCAGTGGATTCTTTCCATTTCTATTTTGCCCTCTGGTTCTAAAATATCAGAGCAGTTTTCCTGGATAATTTCTTGAAAGATGATATCTAGGCTCTTTTTTTGATCATGGCTTTCAGATAGTCCAATAATTTTTAAATTCTCTCCCCTGGATCTATTTCCCAGGTCAGTTGTTTTTCCAATGAGATATTTCACATTGTTTTCTAATTTTTCATTCTTTTGGATTTGTTTTACAGTGTCTTGATTTCTCATAAAGTCACTAGCTTCCAATTGCTCTATTCTAATTTTTAAGGAAGTATTTTCTTCAGTAAGCTTTTGGACCTCCTTTTCCATTTGTCCAGTTTTGCTTTTTAGAGCATTCTTTTCCTCATTGGCTTTTTGGACCTCTTTTGCCATTTGGGTTAGGCTATTTTTTAAGGTGTTATTTTCTTCAGTATTTTTTTGAGTCTCCTTTAGCAAGCTGTTAAGTTGCTTTTCATGATTTTCTTGCATCACTCTCATTTCTCTTCCCAGTTTTTCCTCTACTTCTCTTACTTGCTTCTCAAATCCCTTTTGAGCTCTTCCAAGGCCTGGGACTGATTCATATTTTTCTTGGAAGTTTTAGATGTAGGAGCTTAGGCTTTGTTTTCTTCTTCTGGTTGTATGTTTTGATCTTCTTTGTCACCAAAGTAAGATAATATAGTCTGACTCTTTTTGGGCTGCTTGCTCATGATCCCGGCCAATTACTTGAGTTTTAAACTCTTTGTTAAGGTAAAAGTCTGCTTCCAATGTGGAGAATGTACTGTCCCAAGCTCTGGGGGTTTGTACAGCTGTTTTCAGAGGTACTTCTAGGGACCTTTAAATTTTCAGTTCTTCCAGGGTGCTATGGTAAGGTAAGGGGCGAGGTGTTGTCTCTCCACCACCACAACAAGCTCCACTGCACCAGCGCTCCTCCTTGCCCCAGGACCGCCCCTCAGAACTGTGACCCAGATCCAAGCACCAGTAAAGCAAGAAATTCCTGCCTTAGCACTGGCAGAGAGATCCCTGCAATCTCCCTCTGATCAGTCACTGGATTCACCCTCTGTCTGTGGGCCCGAAGCTCAGGAAATAGCCGCGGCCCTGAGAGTGGCTGAGACCTAGCTCCTCTCTCACTGCAGTCACAGACTTTTCCCACTGACCTTCTAAGTTGTCTTTGGTGTTCAGGGTTTGAGAAGTCTGGAAACCACCACAGCTGCCTGTGATTCAGTCCTCTGAGGCCTTCCCCAGGGTCGCTGCCCACACCGCACTGTGCTCCTCTCCCAGCCTGGCGTGATATACCTTTCCCGATCAACCATCCAGGCTGTCTTTGGCTGGAAATTTGCTTCACTCTGTCTTTTTGTGGGTTCTGCTAATTTAGAATTTGTTTAGAGCCATTTTTTATAGGTATTTGGAGGGCTTTGGGAGAGAGCTCAAGACAGTCACTGCTTTCCCTCTGCCGTCTTAGCTCTGTCCCCATACTACTACTATTTCTGCAACAAACATTTTAGATTCCTTTAAATTCCATTGCATATATTATCTCATTTTATGCTTAAAACAACCCTGAGAAGTAGGTATAATTATTGTCTCCATTTAACAAATGATGAAGGCTGAGGTTAAGTAGCTTGCCTTGGGATTTGAATTCAGGTCTTCCTGACCCTGAGGCCAATGCTTTATCCATTATGTCACCTAGCTGCCCACATATACTCATTTGTTTCTATGGTATATCCTTTTTAATAAGATTTTTAGCTTCTTGAGGACAAGGACTATTTTTTTTTCAAATATCAGTCCCTTGAACACAGTAGACACTTAATAAATATTAACTGAACTAGGTTAGATTAGATGATTGCTCTTTGCCTTGAACCAACCCTCTGACTCACTAGCATACTTTCTAACATCACCTGTTGTTCCTCCCGTCTCTGACTTGGTATAGCTATAGTAATATGGCATCCACGTATGACACCGATGTTGGGAAATGACTTAATGCACAGGCACCAAGTTATGTCTTCTTAATGAGCTATTTAACTTTTTTTTGAAAATATTTTACTGATGCTTTATTTTTGTATGCCACTGGCATTTCTAGACGTGTCTACCCCACCTACTCCTCCACATTTATATGTGTCTATATATATATATATATGTGTGTGTGTGTGTATATATATATATAGACACATATATATGTATACATATGCACACACAGACACATGTACACATGAATTCACACCTTCCATTTTTACAAAGGGGAAAATATACTGAAACAAAATATTTCTTAATTATTTCCCAAAACCCTCCTCAGAGTGTGTACACATTGAAGGAATTGAAGGCCTGTCAATACTACTAGATGAACCATATCCAAGAAATCTGAAGTAACTGGCATGTGAGATTGATAAGCCACTATCACTGGTGTTTGGAAATTAGGAACAGGAAAGGTACCAAAGGATTAGACAAAAGCAAATACTCTCCTTCTCTTTCTCAAAAAAATTTAGTCAAGTATATAAGCCTATAAGCCTGACTTTGTTTCCTGGAGAAAATCTGGAGGACTTTATTAAATGTGTGATTGGTAAACAGCTAGAGAATGAATCAATGATTACTAAGAACCCACATGGCTTCATAAAAAATGTCATGCAAGAACTGATGGTGTCTGAATATAGACTGAATGCTTACCATCTAAGGGAGGGGAAAGGGAGGAATGGACAGAATTTGGAAATAAAATCTTAAAAAAAATAATGAATGTTAAAAATTGTTTTTACACACAATTGGGAAAAAACAAAATATTATTGAAAACATTTGAAAAATAAAATTAATAGCCAATAAATAGGCTATTAAAAAGAGTAAACAACAGAGAAAAAAATTGACCATAGACAGCCACTAAGGCGATAGAAAAGAGCAGGGATCAAACTCAGAAGACAGTGAAGTCAAAACAGTTAGTTGCAAAGTTTCAAAGAAAAATGTAAGATGATCACAGGCTCAAAAATAGTTCTTAGAAAAGCTTACAAAGCACTTTAAACATCTCTTATTTGATTTGGGAAAAGAAGTAAGAGCAATACAAGAAAATCAAGAAGACTATGAAGAGAAAGTTAACTAATTAGAAAGAGAAATCCAAAAAGCTTATGTAAGAAAATAATTCCTTAAAAATTAGAATTGGAAACTATGCCTAATTATAGCCTTCTCTAGGATTGGAGAGGGAAGAAAAAAAGGAAAAAAAAAAGAAATGTACATGATAACTTTGTTGTGTATTTGGAGGACATAGCAAGTTGTACAGATTTGTAGTTTCATGTGCAATCATCTGTTTTATTGTACTGTTTTATGGAAATGCTTGTTTGTTCTATAAATTAAAAATAAAATAAATTTTGTAATAACTAGATATTGTGGAGCTACAGTCAGGATAACATAAGACTTAGTAGCTTCTGTGGTAAGGGAAAGAGGGGCTTGGAAAAATCTCCAATTAAATACCTATTTAGAAATCCTAAAAATTAAAGGTGAGATTAATAAAATTGAATGTAAAAAACCCCTTTAATTTAATAAATAAAACTTGGAGCTGGTTTTATAAAAAAAACAATAAAACCTATAAATCATTGGTTAATATGATTTAAAAAAAGAAAAAAAAGAAAACCAAATCACTAGTACCAAAAATGAAAGCAGTGAACACTCCAGTAATGAAAATGTTATTAAAACAAATTTTAGGAGTTATTTGTCCATTTACATGCCAATAAATTTAACAATTTACGTAAAAGGAAAGAATGCTTACAAAAATATAAACTACCCAGATTAACAAAAGAGAAAATAGAATATCTAAATAAACCATTTTAGAAAAAGAAATTGAATATGCTATAAATTAGTTTTATAAGGAAAAAATATCAGGATCAGATGGATTTACAAGTGAATTCTGCCAAACATTTAAAGATTAACTAATTCTAATATTAAATAAATTATTTGCAATAATAGGCAAAGAGAGATTCCTACCAAATTCCTTTCAGAAAACAAATATGGTTCTGATACCTAAACCAGGAAGAGCAAAAAAGGAAAAAATTATAGACCAATTCTACTAATGAATGTTGTTGCAAAAATCCTACATAAAATACTATCTAGATTACAACAATATATCACAAGGATTATACATTTTGACCACATAAGTTTTATAACAGGAATGCAAGAATGGTTCAGTAGTAGGAAAACTATTGATGTAATTGATTAAATCATAGGATTATATCAATATATGCAGAAAAAGCTTTTGACAAAATATAGCACTTATTCCTATTAAAAACACTTAAAAGCATAGGTATAAATGATTTTTTCCTTAAAATGATAAGAAGCATCTACCTAAAACCATCAGGAAGCATTATTTGGAACAGGGATAAGCTAAAAGCCTTCTTAGTAAGATCAGAAGTAAAACAAGAATGCCCATTATTACCTATATTATTCAATATTGTTTTAGAAATGCAAGCAATCACAATAAGAAAAGGAAAAGAAATTGAGGGAATCAAAATGGGCAATGGGGTAATAAAACAGACAAAACTAAAAAGACAATATGATGGTATACTTGAAAAATCCAAGAGATTCAACTAAAAAGTTATTTTAAATAATTAATAATTTTTAGCAGTGGTAGGATATAAAACAAACCCACATAAATCATTAGTATTTCTATATATATCACCAACAAAGCCCTGCAAGAAGAAATAATAGGAGACATTTCATTTAAAATAACCATTGACAATATGAAAATACCTGGGAGTATACCTGCCATGACAAACTGAGGAACTACATAAGTATAATTACAAAGCATCTTTATGCAAATAAAGTCAGATTTAAATAATTGGAGAAATATTAATTGTTCATGGGTGGGCTGAGCCAATATAATAAAAATGACAATTCTACCTACCTAATCTTATTCAGTGCCATCCCAATTAAATTAAGAAATTATTTTATTGATCCTAGAAAAAATAATAAAATTCATTTGGAATCACAAAATCAAGGATATCAAAGGAATTAATTTTAAAAAAAGTAAAGGTAAGCTGTATAGCAGTAACAGATCTTACACTGTTGTTTTTCGTTGTTATTTTGTTTGTTCAGTTGTTTCAGTCATTTCTGATTCTTCATGACCCCATTTATGGTTTTTCTTGGCCAGAGATACTGAAGTGATTTGTTATTTCCTTCTCCAGCTCACTTTACAGATGAGGAAACTGAGGCAAACAGGGTTAAGTGACTTGCCCAGGGTCACACAGTACATGTCTGAGGCATGAGTTCAAATCAGGTCTGGCATTCATAACCATCTGGTACTGCCTAAGAAATAGAAAGGTAGATCAGTGGAATACAGTAGATACATAATAGACAGTAGTAAATTATTATGGTAACCTTTTGTTTGATAAATATAATGACAAGCTTTTGGGATAAGAATTCACTATTTTATAAAATTGTTGGGAAAACTCAAAAGCAGTCTGGCAGAAAGTAGGTGTAGACTGTTTTCTAACACCATTTACCAAGATAAAGTCAAAATGAATTCATGACCTAGACATAAAGGACGACATCACAAGTAAATTAGAAGAACATGGAACAAATTACCTATAAGATTTATGGATAGGAGAAGAATTTAAAGATAAACAAGAGATAAAGAACATTGTAAGATACAAAATAGATAATTTTGATTATACTAAATTTAAAAAGTTGCACAAATAAATCTAATGTAGCCAAAATGAGAAGAAAAGCAAAAAAAAAAAATGGGGAAAAATGTATAGAATGTTTTTCAGATAAAGGCCTTATATCTCAAATATGTAAAGAACTCTGTCAAATTTATAAAACTATGAGTCATCCCCCAACTGATAAACAAAGATATGAATAGGCAGTTTTTGGAAGAAGAAATCAAAACTCTATGTAGTCATATAAAATGCTCTAAATCATTATTTATTAGGAAAATGCAAGTTAAAAGAACTCTGAGATAATGTCTCACACCTATCAGACTGACTAAAATCATAGGAGAAAATGAGGAATATTGGAGAGGATGTGGAAAAATTGGGGCACTAATATACTGTAGGTGGAACTGTGAAATGATTCAACCATTTTGGAGAGCAATCTGGAATTATGTCCAAAGAGTTATAAAACTTTATATTCTCTTTGATTCAGGTATACCACTATTATGTCTGTTTCCCAAGGTGATCTGGGGAAAAAAGAAAAGAACGTATATGTTCTAAAATGCTTATAGCAATTCTCTTTGTGATGGTAAAGAACTGGAAATTGAGGGGATGCCTATCAATTGGGGAATGCTTAAAGAAGTTGTGTTATATGATTGTGATGGAATACTACTGTGTCATAAGAAATTACAATCAGGTTGATTTGAGAAAAACATGGAAGAGACTTGCATGCAATAATGAAGAGTAAAATGAGCAGAACCAAGAGAACATTGTATACAGTAACAGCAATATTGTTTGAAGACTTTGAATGATAAAGCTATTCTGAGTAACATGAATATTCAAATCAAGTACAAAGAAACCATGGAGGAAGATGATATCCACCTCCAGAGAAAGAACTGATACATGGAAATATGTTTGTATGGTTTCACATATATATATATCTGTGTCAAATGTTGGCTTTCTCTAGTGCAGGGTTGGGAAGGAGGGAAGGAGGCAGCTCAGAACTCAAAATGTAACAAAAAAGAAAAATAACTTAACCCCCCCCCCACCAAATTCCTTCTCAAAACATCCCAAACAAGTGTCGTTTTCTTTGAGTCTTCTTATAGGACTATGCGTATGGCACACTGAAATGTGGTTATATGGACAGCAAGGCAAAGAGGACTTTAGCAAATAATGTTCTTTTCTTTCTGAAACCTAATATGCATGTTATCTATATCATGAAATGAAATAACTTTAGCACAACATCTGGCCCATAGCAGGTACTTAATGAATACTTGGTCCTTCTCTACTTCTCTGTTAAAATGGCATATCACAATCAGATAGCCACCAATTCAAAATTTCCAGTTCTTTGCCTTTGCCTGTCCTGTCCTGCAAACTCTTTGGATTCTTCCTTGGAAAACCTTCTTAAACCTCCTTTCTTCTTAAAATTCCTATACCGGCTACTATTTTTTTGCTGTTGTAAAATGGGGATAATAATAGCACCTACTTCACAGGGTTATTATAAGAATTAGATAATGTAATATTTGAAAATATTTTGTCGTCAGTGCCCTAGGTAATTCTCTAAGACTTTAAGCTGCAAAGCAGTATTGGTAGAAAGAGTTTCCTTCCTAGGGAATTCTCTTTACCAATGGAATCATAGATCTGGTTAAAACAAATACATATATATGTATGTATATATATATATATATGTATGTATGTGTGTATGTATGTATATGTGTATCTATGTATGTAGCATTCAAACTCTATTGCAGGGAGCACAACTACAATGGGCTTGCCACATTGTTTGAATGCCAAATGTATGCTTGACTAAAAGACGATTTTATGGAGAACTCACATAGGGCAAGTGCTCACATGGTGGTCAGAAAAAGAGATACAAGCACACTTTCAAGGTCTTTATTAAGAATTTGGAATTGATTGTATGACATGGGAGATGTTGGCACAGGAACACCAACTTTGTCAGAGAAGGGGCTGTGCTCTATAAGCATAGCACAATTGAAGTAGCTCAAAAGAAATGTGAGATGTGCAAATATAGAGAATCCACCCCAAATATTCACATGGACTATTTGTGCCTGATGAGTGGTAGAGCATTCTAAGCTTGTATTGGTCTGATTAGTCACAGTAGGACACACTGAAACTGGACTCTAACATAGTGATGTCATTTTAATCCTCTTCAAAGATGAAGGATAACAACCAAATCATGCATATGTACACATACAAACATGTATACACACACACACACATATATTATATATATAAGTATATGTGTCTATATACATATAGACATACACATACACATACATATATGTTTAACTCTATGTTGAGTGCTGACTAGAACACTAACATCATGCAGTCCTGTGTTTGTGCTCAAGGTAAGGGCTTTAGTCTGGATGGAGACTGAATGCTTCAGGAAACTATTCTAAAGAGTAAAAATGGGAAAGTTGGCAGGCTGCTAGGAAGTACTTTGGTTTACTTTCTGGAAATAGCTCAAGGTCTCATTCCCAAGCTTCTGCTCAGGTGACTCCAGCAAGGTATTTGTTTGAGATCAGGTTTTAACCACACTGTTGTGATCCTGTCTCCCTCGAAATGACATCACGCTGGTCATTGCCTTTGCTACATCTCAAACCAATTCTGTATTTCTTTCACATAGAGGGAGTCAGATTAGCTGGTGAAGTCAGGCCTTCATTCATGTGAGCCCCAGGGAGAAACAAAATGAAGAGGAAGAGAACATGGGAAAAAAATGAGGGCCTAGAAGATGGAAAAATTTACGGCAGGAAAACTCCATAAAATGAGCTTAATTTTTGAACTCTTAGAAGGCTGATAATTAATGGTATATCTTTTATTTAAGTTGAATTACTCTCCTGGGTCAATTAAGGATGGCAAATTATTTTAGTAATAAGAAAACTGGATGTTTGAACTGAAGAAACCAGCCAAAATGAAAATCTGCTCCATGTGCTGCTATATACAGAATGCTTAAACTAGAAAATCTTCAATAATTCATATGTCATGTGCCTCTATATATACTTCAAGGACCAGTGATTTCCTTAGTGGGAATACTCCTTCCATTGACACAGATTTCAGTCCTTTCACATGTTGGTAGACAGCCAGCCTGAGCCACTGTTGCCAGAAGCACCACACCCGGAGGCAAGCAGCCTTCTGGGAGTAAGTGTCTCTTAACTCAGCTGATGACAGAGGTACAATCACACTCTAGGCTTAGACGTGAAGCTTTTCCCCTTGGTAAAATGTACTGAAAACTCTGCCCAGTTCACATATCTAGCCTTTGAGAAGCCAGGGTCGCTTTAACTCTGTGTGGCACTAGAGTATGGACCACAGTCTCTGAGAGTTTCCAAGAGACAAAGAGGTTGTTCCATCTATTCCAATCTATACTTGAACAAGAATCCCCCGTGAGGTCAACATCTAGCTTGAGTTGAAGCTCTCTAGTGATACAGAAGTACCTAAGTCCAGAGCCATGCCATTGTACCTTTGAATTATTTTCATTGATATAGTGATAAATAACTTACCTAACTTTATTCATGTAAAATATTAATTTGTATACAATATTCAAAATAATTTGAATGTGTACACGGTCAGATTAACAAAAAAATGGTTCAAGTCTATGCAATTTCTCTTAATAAATACATAAGAAAGGGATCCTAAAAAGTTTCTCATGTTTGAATCAATTATCTTGCCAGAAAGCATACATAAATAATTATTGTAATAATGGCTTGCCTATATGTAGTGTTTTATAGTTTAAAAGTACTTTTCTTATAAGAAAGATGGGAAGTAGACAGTACAGGTAATTTAAAAATAGGAAAATGAGGCATGGAAAGTTTAGATGACTTTAACCTCTCCATGCCCAAGGTGAAATGCCCAAGATCACAGAGCCAGTAAGTGTTAGAGCCAAGACACTGACCCAAGTGGTCTGAGTCTAAACCCACTGCTTATAGAGACAGCCTTTTAAAGCAAGATTTTGTGTGTGTGTGTGTGTGTGTGTGTAAACACATAGATCCATATACATACATATATACATACATACATACATACATACATATACACACATATACGTAGAAGATCATACACATACATAACAACAATTTCGTCTCTGAGACTGTGTGATATATACATATATACATTCATGTAATATACACATATGTGTGTATGTATACATTAGCTTGTAAATTACTTGAAGACAGGGACTATTTTTTGCCTCTTTGTGTATCCCCAGTGCTTGGCATTGCACCTGGCACATACTAGGTACTTAATAAATGTTTGTTGATTATATATACACATGTAATGTGTTTATGTAGAGATTTTATATATATATATACACACACATATATATGGGCAGCTAGGTGGAACAGTGCATTAGAGTGCCAGTCCTGGAGTTGGGAATGCATGAGTTAAAATCTGGTCTTAGACACTTACTAGCTGTGTGATTCTGTGCAAGTCACTTAACCTTGTTTGCCTCAGTTTCCCATCTGTAAAATGAATTAGAGAAATTACAGAAGCTAGAGAAAACCCCAACTAGGGTCACCAAGAGTCAGACATGGCTGAAATAGCTCAACAACAACAACAACTATATATATATATATATATATATATATATATATATATATATATATATTTCACTCACTTTTATTCCATATTCCATTTTCCCTTCCAAATTGTATTTTGCTTATGTAAGTTCTTCGTTTAGGAAGACAAACTAAATTAAAATATGGACAAGACATTTCACTTTGCTTTTCTTGCATATTGATCAATGCATTAATAAAATGTTTACGCACTATTATATAGACATTTTTGATTAACTTTTTATGTTCTATTAGCTTTGTCCTTCTGCAAAATTTTTTTACTATATACAATAAATTATATTAATGCCTGACAAACTCTATAAATAAGGCAGTAAAACCCCCATTTTAAAGATAAAGAAACTGAGGCATAAAACGGTTGAAATAGAATCAAAACAATTTGCAGATCAAGGGGTGAGCCCTCAATTCAGTCCTGAATGGTTGAGTTGCTATAATCATTGCAAATGGCAAAACAATGGATCTTATACATAGTTTGGACCCAACTCACTTATTTCTGGAAGCAGTTCCCCTGTTTATGCAGCAGATTGTTATCTTAGCACATTGTTCTTATAGCTGGCAATGTTCTCAGTTGGAACACATTCAAGGACTCCGTCTTTTCCCAGTGCTATTGACGCTGATCCTATGGGTAATATACATGCCTGATCACCATTTATTTATTTATCTATTTATTCATTTTTTAAAAAATTCATTCATTCATGTTTTTTACTTTATTAATTAATTTTTATCCATTTATATGTCCATCTGTCTGTTTATTCATTCATTTGTTTAATTATTTATCTTTTGTAAAAATATCACAGTCTCTTAGAACTAGAAGTGACCTTAATGGCAGGACATATCACTAATGGACCAGTGAGCTTGACTCTTACCCTCCCTCTTCCCCTCTGTGAAGACACAGGTGTGGTCTCTATCCCCAGGTAATTATTCTCTAAGTGCCAAATAGATATTGGTAGATAAATTTTAAGTATCATGGAATAATTACAGAGTCTACCTTAACTAATAAATAACAACTGACATGAAATTAAAATAAAATCAAGAAACCAAGGGAAACATTTAAGTATGAAACGGCAACATGTGTGTGTGTATGTGTGTGTGTGTGTTTGTGTGTGTGAGAGAGAGACAGAGAGACAGAGAGACAGAGAGAGAGCTTTGTAGTTTAAAAAGGTCATTTCATACATTGTCTATTGGAGTCTCATAAAAAGGATAACAGCCCCATTTTATAGATGAGGAAACTGAGAAACAGAGAGTCCTAATGACTTTCCTAATCATCATTTATTTAGAAATACAGACTAGGGCTTGAACTAAGGTATTTAGATTCCAAATAAAGTTCATTTTCTCCCAGGTCAGTTTTTGTGGTTGAGTCATTTTTCAGTTAAGTCCAACCCTTCATGACCCTCATTTGGGGTTTTCTTGGCAACGATACTGGAGTGGTTTGCCATTTTCTTCTCCAGCTCATCTTGCAGGTAAGGAAACTGAGGCAAACAGGGTTAAGTGACTTGCCCAAAGGTCACACAGCTAGGAAGTGCTTGAGGCTGGATTTGAACTTGTGAGGAGTCTTCCTGCCTCCAGCCTAAGCTCTCTATCCACTGTGTCACCTAACTGTCTACCAGACCAATTTATCTGCCAAGAAATCTATTTTCTTTCTTCTTATTTAATACTACTCAGATTTGCTTCAGATTTGTAGACTGTCTTGGTAAGCTTCTGGCCCTTGAGGAAACACAATGTTTTCTGGCTGTCTATCCTGCTCTCTCAGGCAATTCCTGACCCTTGGGAATCATTTTTCTGTTTCTTAGTTCCCATGGCCAGGAGCTGCTGATTTAGTTCTCTTTCTAGGTGTTCAGCCTTAGCCAATTCTTCCATCTGTTTTATCCAGCTTCTCTTCTGGATGAGTTCACTCACTAAGTACAGCTACCTCTCTCCCTTCATATTTTTATTACTTCTTTCATATCTTTCTTTCATACCTCCTTTTCCTTGACTCTCATCAGCCTAGAACACCTGATCCACATCCAGACCTTCCCTTTGTTATGTTTCCACCCATCCTATTTCTAGCTTATCTATACAAGAGTATTAACAAATGTCCATCTTTCCACTGATGACAGTCTTTATCCACTAAGTCCACTAAGATAGTCTTTGTTTTTGGAAAAAAAGTGAACTAAAGCTATGGCATATACATAGTTGGTGAAGGGACTTTGAACCCAGTCTTTTTTTTTTCTGTGTATATCTGAGTACTCTCCTGCACTACACAGCTTCATTGTCCCCCAGTCCAGGCTCATGCACAGAGTCCCAGTAATGGGTGCGGCATTCTCAGGGAGAGATTGCTATTATTTTTAGCCTTTCCACGAAACCCATAAAATAAGTGTCAGACCTGGGACTTCAGCCAAGCCCTCCTGATTATAAGTTCAATGCTCTTTCCACTACATCACCCTGAAAACTGTATGGTTATGACCTCTCTCAGAGCCATACTTTTCTTTTCTTTACAGTTTGCTCGAGGTAGCCACAGAAAATCTGCTCTTAGTAAGTGAAATTCACATAAGGTATGCAATAGTAACAACCAATAATCTCAGCTCACGTCAGGCCTTTAAGTTTTACAAAGCTCATTCTACACAATAACCCTCTTGAAGAAGGTAGTTTAACTATTATTATTCCCATTTTATACTTTAACCTCCTCTATGTACTCTGTGATCTGATTATACCAACCCACTTGCTATTCCTTGCCCGGAAAACTCCATTTTTGCTGTTTGTGTCTTTGTAATATTATCCCCTGTGTTTGAAATGTTCTCTCTCTCCACCTCCACGTCACAGAATCTTTGTCTTCCTTCAAGACTCAGCATATGTTCTTCAAATTTTCTTGTAATCTCTCTCTTTATATCTAAGTCATGAATCCATTTTGACCCTATCTTGTGTCTACTGGTGGACGTTTCTAGGGTGGAAGTAGGGGAGAGAATAAAAAAAGGAGATAAAAAAGGAAGTTGCATGGTAACTTTATTATATGTTTAAAAGGAATAGCAAGTTGTACATAACAGATTTATAGTTTTGTGATCATACTTTTTTCTTATTCTATTGTTATGGAAATGCTGGTTTTATTTCTTAAGTTCAGAAGAAAATAAATACAATTTTAGAAAAAAAGATAGCACAAATGGTACCTCTGAAGGAGGCTGTTGCTGGTTTCCCAAGATATTATGGTTTTCCCCTCTATGTTTACCTTCCATCTCCTTTGGCAGTATCAGTCTATTAATGTACATGTTGTTTTCCTCATTAGAGTATAAGCTTAGTGAGGGCAGGCACTATTTTTGCCTTTTTTGTATCCCCAGTACTTACCACAATGCTTTGTACATAGTAAGCACTTAAGAAATGATTATTGATTGAATGATTGAGTGATTGAATGATTGAGAAAACTGAGTCTTATGGAAACTAAATAACTTGCCTGAGGTGAATCAGTTAGTGAATATCAGAGCCATGAATAGAATGAATTTTATGTCCAATGTTCTTTCCTCTATATTACTGATAATTACGTGGTTATGACGTATCTCTGATCCATAAGATAAAAAACAATCTATTATTACCTAGGTAGTCCTCTCTTCTTTCTCTAATTCCCATAAGCACCAGAAGTCTGGGTCCCCAGAAGGTAGCTAAATACTTTTCCCCCTTACAGTTACAGGGATAACTCTAGGTGCTGAGATTTCTAATAGTACTACTCATCAGCCTCTATTTGGTGTGTTCCTCAATATCAATTAACCAGCTGATAACAATCTTCTTTCATCAAGTTTACATTTGCCTCTTTATAACTTCTGTAATTTTATCTACTTCTGGCTCCAGGGGCATCTGGATAACGGGAAGACAACTGGACTTGGTGTCAGAAGACCTGAGTTTAGGGGATGATTCAGCCAATTACTGGCTATGTAAACTTGGACAAGTCATTTTAACTGCCCAAAACCTATGAGGAAAGAATGATACAAACTATAGAATGCTATATGTCTGAGTTATTACTTATAGTTGGGGAGAATAATGAATACACTTTTAAAAGATATCTAACAACAAAAAAAATGTTAAATGCCAAATGAGAAATATAAATGACTCTTTTTCTCTTTTTGATCCTTCCCAAAGAACTTCCCCTCCCCTCCCCTTTCTTCCTTTCTCTTCCCCTTTCTTCCCCTCTTCTTTCCTCTCCCCCCCTCTCCTCTTGTCTCCTTAAATCCTCTCATCTCTTTTTGCTCCACTTTCTCCTTTGGCAGCTTCATTTATGGCCATGGTTTAGACCACTAACTTTAATTGACTACTAAATACATGTATGTATGTATGCCTGCACACATATATGCAAGTATATATGTGCATCTATGTATACATGTATATGTGTGTATGTATTTCCTGGCATTCAAAACTCTCTTGCTAACAGGAACTTATTAAATTGTGAGCTTCTTGAGGACAGGATTCATATTTTACAATATCTCCCATGGAATCAAGTAGATGTGCTTTGCACATGTTTGGTGTTTGATTGGTATTCACAAGTGTTTGGTATTTGATTGTTAATTTTAGATTATTGATCTTTTTTTGGGGGGAGGGAGGCTAAAGTGGATTTCATCTGAGACTTGAAGGAAGCCAGGGAAACTAGAAGGTAGAGATGAGGAAGGCATTCTAGGCATGATAGCCTGTATAGAGGCACAATGTGGGACATGGATTGTCATGTGTGAGAAACAGCAAGAAGAGCAGTGTCTCTGGATTGTAGGATATATGGAGGGAAATAAAGTATAAGAAGATTGGAAAAATAAGAAGAGGCCAGGTTGCCAAGAGCTTTGGAAGGCAAACAGAAAATTCTGTATTTGCTATTACAAGTACTAGGAAGTCACTGGAGTTTATCGAATAAGGCAGTGACGTGACCAGACATGCTTTTTGGAAGATAGACTAGACTGGGGAGCACCCCGAGGCAGAGAAACCAACCATTAAACTATTGCAATAGACCAATTGTGAGTTGATAAAGGCCTGAAAGAGGGTGGCAAGCTTTCAGAAGACAGAAGTGGCTTTGATGTGAGACACTGCAAAGGTGAGAAACAATGGATATAATAGGTCCCATAATAAACAAATTAGAGGACTAAAGAAAAAATAATGCCTTTCAGATCTATGGATAGGGGAAGAGTTCATGACTATGCAAGGGATAGAAAGGATCATATGAGATAAGACAAACAATTTAGACAATGACAATTTTGGAGAGGTGTAATAATGAACTATTGGTGGAGTTGTGAATTAGTGTATTCATTTCAGAAAACAATAGACTATGCCCAGAAAGTTACCATGCTGTATGTACCCTTTGATCAAGCTGTAATTCTGTTAGTCCTCTACCCTCAAAGAAATCAAAGAAAGAAGAAAATGATCTATCTATACCTGAAAGTCTTAGTGTAGTTTTAAGCTATAATAATTTTGTAATGTTTAATATATTAAATATATTTATTAAACAAATATTATTTCATTAATATGTGATATGTTTTGATATATTTAATAAGTATATGTTGCAGTTTTTAGTAGTTTAAAACTATAGTTAGCCTTATGGGATACCCTTTATGTGTAAAAGTGTTTATAGCAGCTTTTTTTTGATGGTAGCCAAAAAATTGGAAACTAAAAGTGTATCCTCCTATTGAGGAATGGCTAAATAAGTTGTGGCATGTAAACATTATGGAATATTATTGTACTATGAGAGATGATGAAATGGACAATTTCAGAGGCAACTGGGAAGACATCCATGAAATTCAGAAGTACGTGAACAGAACTAGAAGAACAATTGGTACAATGATGATGTTATAGAAAAAAAACTTTGAAACACTTCAAAAATCTGATTAACAGAATGAGAATCTGTGAGTTAAAAAGAATGAAAATGAGGGGGCAGCTAGGTGGCACAGTGTATAGAGTTCTGGCCTTGGAGTCAGTAGGACCTGAGTTCAAATCTGGCCTCAGACACTTGACACTTATTACTTACTAGCTGTGTGACTCTGGGCAAGTCACATAAGGAAAAAAATGAAAATGAAATAAACCACACTCACCTCCTGAAAGAAAGATGATGAACTTAGAGTATAGAAAGAGACATACATTTTTGGACATTGCTAATGTGGGGGATTTGTTTTGTGGGAGTAAGTACACATACATGCATGTGTGTGTGTGTGTGTGTGTACATGCATATATGTTGATCAATTTGTTTTTCAGATTTGTTTTATTTTTAAATTTTGCTCAAGGTGGAAGATAGAGGGACAGATTAATATAAAAATACTTGTTACTTGAAAAAGAAAAAAAATAAACTATTATAAAAATGAGAAAAAAAGAAAGAAAAGGAGGTGCTTCCCACTAAGGGTAAAAAAAAAAATGGTAAGACTTCTACAGATTGGATACGTGGGATGAGTGAGAATGAAGAGTTAAGGAAAACACCTAGGTTGAAAACCTGGTTGATTAAAAGTACAGTGATATCTTCAACAATCATAGGAAAATTTGGAAGATTGGGAGGGTTTGGGGATGATAATAAGGAGTTATGTTTTGGACATGTTGAGTTTAAGATGTCTATAGCAAATGCAGTTTGAGATATCTGAAAGGCAGCTGGAGATATAGGAGAGAGATTAAGGCTGGATAAGTAGATCTAGGAATCAAGTATGTAAGAAGATTATGAGATTGCCAAGAAAGATAGCATAGAGGGAGGAGAGAAAAGAAGAGTACCATAATGGGGCCTTGAAGGATATCCTGGGCTAGTAAAGCTACTGGGCATGACCTGGATAAAGATCCAGCAAAGACTGAGGAGTAGTTAGACAAGTAAGTAGGAGGAGAACCATTAGGGGCAACTTTCTAAGAGAATAAAGTGTCAGAATAGGAGTTAATTTGAATCAGTAGAGGGAATGGTTCACACAGTGGTTTTCAGGTACCTAAGCATAATGAAGTGACAGGTTCAGCCAAAGAAATAAAATACTAATGCCTTGCCAAAAGACCTACATTCACATCTTAGCTCACCAATTTAATTGCTGAAGACCTCAAGCTAGTCACTAAAGCTCTTTGAATTTTTCTTTCCTCATCTAAAAAATAGAAATTTTAACTGCAGTGTCTGCCTCACAAAAGTGTGATAAAGGTCAAAGGAAGTGGGAAAGTGCTTTTTAATTGTTAATACACTATGTAAATGTATGATATTATTATTATTATAATATATGAAATATAAAATTTACCAAGAAATCTTTATCAGTAATATGAGGGTTTTGGAGTAGGTGGCCTCATTTCAATATGTAAAAGTTACAACTTATGCACAAAGCAGTCTCTAATCCATAAGTTAAAACTTGCCACACGTGCATTAGGATAAGGAAAGGAAGGAAATAAGTATTTATATAGAGTCCACTATGTGCCAGTCACTGTGCTGATCACTTTACAAATATTATCTCATCTGATCCTTGCAAGAACCTTGGCAATTGGGTGCTGTTCTCATCCCTGTTTTACAGTTGAGAAAACTGAGGCAAACAGAGGCTAAGTGATTTGACTGGGACCACACAGCTAGTAAATATCTGAGGCTAGATCCAGGCCTGGTTCCCTATTCACCATGAAACCTAGCTGCTTATGTAAGTATTAGTAAATCCTCTTGATGCACCCAAAGAAAATTCAGGCAAAACTACAATGAGCCTCTGTGTGATTGAAGAATAAGATCCTGAAGGTAACTTTAAATCTCAAATCTGTTTGGTATAGAGAGATAGTATATGTTTGAAGATAAATTGAAAATGCATTGAATGCCATTAAACCAGTTAATCCTTCCTTTCTGCCATTGGATGGTTTATCCCCCTTTCTTTCTTCTTTACTTTTCTTTTTTTTTCTTTTATCACCCCTTCAATCCCCCTTCTTCCTGTCCCTGACCCTGGAACTGAATTGAATTTGATTTTATATTATCTCACTGACTGACTGGAGCTTGGGGGATGTGGTAAACCTCTTTTTCTTTCATTTCCTTTTTGAAAGCCACTCACCCAAAGAGGAAAAAAATATACCATTCTATTCTTTCACCTAAAAATATTAGAACAAAATACATAAAACACAATTCAAAAAATGTAGCCCATACTTTTTTTTTAAATGATAGAACCCATAATTTGTTTATTATGGCCAGTAGTGGGAGAAGGCAAACAAAGGAAGGAGTAAAAGAAAAGGAAATAAAAATGGGAGTTAGGGAAGGTAGAGGTGAAAGAGATAGAGTCACAAAAAGACACAGAGAGAGACAAAGCTGCATGAACAGAATGTACACGTATACCCGCACACTCTCACACAGACAGAAACTGAGACACACAAGCACAAATACATCTTTGTAGAGTAACATCCATCCATGACTTTCTGAAACACCAAATAAGGCATAAAATAGGGAAATGTATATTCATCAGAATTATTCTTCATTGTGATGGACAAGATACAGAACAGAGTCCATCTCTGAGAAGAATTCTATGTGCATAGGGAGATCCTGGTATTCCCATTTCTGGATGACATTGTATTGATTACACTAAGTCCCAAGACACTGCCTAGTCTATTGGAAGGGGTCTATTATCATTCAAAGGAGTTTGGCCTGTCCATCCACCCAGGAAAAACCAAGTGGATAAACAGTATTTACTTCCCAGTTTTCAATATGCGTTTGAATTGACATCCTATAAAGATTGTCTAAGTACGCTTATCTGGGATAGTCAATAGAGCTAGACTTAGAATTTAAAAATAGGAGAGTAAACCAAAGTGTTTTTAGGAAATTACAAAGCTCTATTACTGACCTAAAACTTCCAAGGAAAGCAAATCTTCATCATTCCTATAAAAATAGTTTTGAGATATTTTTGTTTTTACATTATCTAGATCTCCCTCTGAATTCTTTCCTTTCTTCCCTTCCCAGAGAGAAATCCCTTATAAGAAAGAATTTTTAAGAGGAAGAAAAGAAAACATTAGTAAAACTGATAAACACATAAAAAAACCTAATACATGCAATGTCCCTTACCCATGGACCTTGCCCCCCACATTGGCAAACAAATGTGGGAAAGTGTCTTCCCATATATCTTCTTTGGAGCCTGTCTTATTCTTTATACTTTTGTAATATTCAGTTTTGTGGTTATTATTCTTTCATTTTACATTGTTTTAGTTATTGCACATATTGTTTTCCTGGCTTTGATTACTTCAGTTTGCCTCATGTAAGTTCATGTAAGTTTTTCCAGGCTTCTCAGGGTTTTCATTTTCATTGTTTCTTACAGCACAGTAATATTCCACATGATTCCATTCCACAATTTAAAATATATATATATATATATATATATATATATATATATATATATATATATCTTCTAATTGAGGGGCATCGAATATTCAGTTTTTGCTTCTAGTGCTATTGTAAATATTTTGGCATATATTAAGCCTTTATTTTGGTCAATGATCTCCTCGGGGTATGTGCCTAGCAATGCAACTTTTAGGTCAAATGTTGTGGACTTTTTAATCAATTTATATTTAGTGCAAATTGCTATCCAGCTCCAGTTACGATGCATGAGCATGCCTGTCTTTCCACAGCCCCTCCAACATTGATTAGTCCCATTTTTTATCATCTTTGCTGATTGAATGAGTATGAGACAAAACATTAGGGCTGCTTTGATTTGTATTTCTCTTATAATTAGTGATTTGTGGCATTCTTTCATATTATTATTAATAGTTTGTAATTCTTTTTTGAGAACTGTTTGTTTATATCCTTTGACCTTTTCTGTACTGGTCAATGACTTTAGGCCATCTTTTAAATACAAACATTTAACCAGTGCTGCTCTATTGCAGTAAGACATGGGACACCACTGAAGGCTAAAATTGAGTATCACATAGAGACCAATGGAAAGGAATTAGCTACAACATACAACCAGTGAGGAATCTAAAGAACAGGAGTGAAAATATCATCAAAGAAGTGCATTAGAGGAGGAGAAGATGGGCTGATCATATGGCAAAAGCAAAGAATGACAGATTGAGAGCCAGACTGCTGCACTGGTACCCTTGTGATGCCGAGAGAAAGCAAGGAAGGCCTTAGAGAACACTGGGTGGATCTGCTTTAGTGAACTTGTGGGAGAACATGGATGAGAGTCACATGGGATAGGCATAAATAGATGTGGTTTAATCTGTATCATTGGGCTGAATTCCCAAGCTGATGCTGTCATAGATTCATTCAAATTATTTGAGAGCATCCATCTAAATGGAATTCCTCATTAACTTTTTACCTCAAAATTATCTCTGTATTGATACTCATCTCCACTCCCAGAGGAAGGGATACTCCTCCTCTCTCCTAAGATAAATAGCTTAGTCTGCTCAAATTATGACCCTCCATCAAGGTCTAATTCTTTCAGTCACATGTATTTCTCTCCCATCATCAAGTTCTTCTTTCCTAGCTCCTTTCCCTTTACTGACAAATAATTAGCAGTCTCCTAATTGCCATCCTATTTTGCTTTCATCTTTTGCTGTGGAGTGTGTGAATGACTATTCCGTGTCAACCTTCAGTCAATCAACAACCAAAACACCTTTTGTGTGCCAAGATCTAAGTGTTGGAAATAAAATGACAAAAATGAAACATTGCCTGCTCTTAACTGTGTTATTCACTATTCTCCTTACGCATCTGCAACCTGGGTTCAGCCCCTGGCAAAGTGCAACAATGATACTCTTGGACGCTTCTAATGATCTATTAATAAACCAAAGAAGTGACATTAAGTTTAACATTGAAGATATGGCTTCAAATGTACCTCCTCCATGAAGTCTTCCTTGGTTAATGCATTCCACTGAGATTTCCCTTCATTTTGAAATCATATTAACAGGGATACCACATGTCACTATGAACTTGTATAACCTGAAGTAATGAATCAATCAATGAGCATTTACCATTACACACCTACTATTTGGCAGACCTCTAAGGTCCCTCCCTGCTTTAAATCTATGGTTCCAAGATCCCCTGCATTGAGCCCTTTGCCCATTCTTCACAGTCCTATTCCATACTAGGTTCATGGAATCCTAGAATTTGAAAGGACCTTGGATGTTACTAGTTCAACCTTTCTTCACCAACACGCACATATTCTCCACGTCTATTCCTAATCCCACCACATTACCCATAACACTTTGCTAACTACTGGAAAACTGCTACTTAATTTTCCCCTTGCTAAGTCAGAAAGAACAAATTACCCTGACATTTTTTTCACTAGTTTATTGCTTAATACCTTTTCAATCCCAGGCATGTGGGTAAAAGCTCGTTTTCAGGGGTACACTGGCTTATGGGGCTTTTCTTAAATATTTCTGTTTTCTTTAAAATCAATCATCATAGTCATATTTATATTAAGTTTCATTTGTGAAGCAAATGCTAAAAAATCCTAGTCTATTTTTAACGGGTTGCCTTTCATAGGGATTGGATGAGATGTGACTCTTTTCTGTCTGCACTGGGTTAACTGAGTCTATAGGCTCCCTGTAAGGTTGATATGTGGTGAGGTGTAAGGATGGGACTGGGGTTTATGAATTTGTAACAGGCTCCATGCTGTGTTGGGCCTGAAGATAGAGAGGTGAATGTAACTAAATGCAAACAGAGAAACATCATTCAAAGGGAAGCACCCTTGCTGTACTAGGTCTGGCCTTTTCTGCTCACTAATCAAGAAAGTAAAATATATTCTGGAGTCTCCAATCTAGCTGGATGCAAGAAAATGAGTAGTCATCCCCTAGTGAGTAGAAGGAGTGAATGGATAATGCCCTAGACAGAAGGAGGGGCAATTAGAAGGATGCTGAACCTGACCTCAGAGAATGTTCTTAAATGCATTGGTTAGAAGAACCACAAAGTTGTTTTTATATATTCCCTCCGAGAATACTGGCTCTTAAAAATTTTTTTCTGGCAACATTCCAGTTATTTTCCAGAAATCTGTTCCACTCAGCCTCTAAGATTTCAACGCAGGATTTGCTGTCAAAATTTTAGGGTCTGATTCATGGCAAATGTTCATATTGTATGTATGGGGCTTTCTAGAATTTACTCACAGGACATAGATGCAGGGGAGGAGAGGAGCATTCCCCCACTCCTGAAGGAAGAATGAACCATTTTCATATCCCTTCCAATGTTTATGTGTCTAGGTCTATACCCATGTACTTAATCCATACCTTTCTTCACTGTTTCCTATTTGGAATGGATTTATATGCAATGTTTTAATTAGCTTGTAAAGGCAAAGCTATGCAGCCAGAAGGCATAAAATTTTGCAGATGCTTTCTGCTGATATTCAGGAATTGGGCCCCATAATGCTGTAGTGATATGCTCTGTCTACAAATGTGCTCCATTAAGACCTTTCCTTCATAATTTTCAAACTTTCTTTTTTCTTTTTCTTTCAAACAGGTTCTGACAAACAGGCTGCCTTGAAATCATGCATCTATCTCCCTCAGAATCTTGTCTGCCCTGGTCTGGGATGTCACACAAGCACATCTTAAAAAAAAAAATATATATATATATATATATATATATATATATATATATACACACACACATACACACACACATATATACATACACATATATATACACATATATATGTGTATATATATGCACATACACACATATGTACATGTATACATATATTAATTTCTGCCAACTTTGTCACCTTTCTATCTCTCTGCTGGCCAAAAAAATTTCAGGGACTCTATCGAGATCTCCCTGACACTAGTGTCTCTTGACATTATCACTGTTATATGTCTCTCTGCCTTCTTTCTCATTGTATAAAGAAGTGAGAGTGGATGGAGAGGGGAGAAAGATATTTTATAGTATTATAAAATTTTATAGTATTATATTATAAAATTATAATATTTTATAATATAATTTTATAGTATAAAATTTTATAGTATAAAATTTTATAGTATTATATTATAGTATTTTAAACTCTATGAAATAGTTGCTATACTTGTCACTTTAGGCTTCTGAATTTCTTTACTGCTGCCAGAGATGAACAACATATCCTAATTGTGGATTTGCACCTGCAATCCAGCAGTGGCTGCTGTTTTTTTTCCAATCTCTGTCAAGGCCTCTTTTCTAAGACCTGCTGTTCTCAGAGACAACAGTATTTTGCATGGAGCTCAAAGCTCATAAGGGAATCTGAATCTTTAGTAACTTAGTAGAGCTCCCAATAACAGTCCTGAAACCCATATTTCAGAGGCACTGTTACCTTAAAAAACTAACTCTTCAGACTTGTAAGCTGGATACATGATGAGGAGGAAAGGAAAAGTAGAAGTCATATATTTGACAATGAGTAATCAAAATCTCCCAGTATGTACCAGGGTTCTCCAGGACTTTCTTTGTTCATGGTTCTTTACTTACTTCCTTACCACTAATGAGATTTAGTGCCTCCTTCCAAAAGAGACAGAAATGAGCTCCTGCTTAATGTAGTCCCTCTATGGTCAGAGGGTCAAAGATTTAGAGCTGGAAGGAACCTAAAACACCACTGAATCCAGTCTCCTGCCCCATTTTGTGGGAGGCTCTGAGAGTATCACAATGTCACAGTGTGACACACACATTCCACGTGTGTACAAAGTGGAAATTGAATGAAAATCCATTGTCTTTGGTATGGTCTACACCAACAATTCTTCCTGCTGCTTAGCTGAAGCAGAATAGAAAATAAGGATAGAGAATAGACAGCTAGGCTTAGAGTCAAAATGGGCCTCTGACCCATGCCAGCTTGCCACATGTGAGAGATATTCCATTGCCTCCAGTAACTACCTGATAGTCAAAGTTACTGATGAATTGCCTATCTTCATTGGCAGAGGGCATTTCTATACTGGAAGTTCCCTACAATAATGAGTTATAGGTCTGAATAACAACAGTGCTTACCAGTTTTATTTTTAGATCTCCCATGTACAAACAGGTGCTGAGCCAAGGACACAGCATTATGAATGAAAACAGCCCAGTTCAAATCCTGCCTTTGACCTCTTACTATCTAGGAGATGACCATGTCTCAAAGTCTATAGTCCGTCATCTGTAGATAGGATATAGCAATAACAGCACTATCTATCCCACAAGGCCATTGTGGGAAAAGCATTTTGCAAATCTTTAGAGACTATAGAAATGTGAGTTGTCATAATAATTGTTTTATATAAATGCTTTTTTCCTGATGATACATAGTGGCATCTGCTCCTTTCAGGAAGAATAAATATAAAGTGGTCAGACTACTTCAGCCCACCATGGAGGGTCACCGGGCTTGGTAGTTTTGAGGCCTGCTTTATAGATACTGGCACATGGAGTCTTACTGTATTATGATATATGTAAGCTAATCTTTGTACATTCACAATGAATTCTTTAGGTTAGCATGAACCGGCATAGTCTCATTGAACAAAATGAAACTTAATTTTTTAAAAGTGTGCTCTAGTGTTCTTTTAGCATCCGATATGACAAAAAAAAATTGGATGGAATCCCAGTGTTCCACACTGCAATATAAGAGCTTTAGTAGGGCTAAAACAACACTTACAGGCATATCAACCCACTCTTAGCAAATCTTTATTAAGAGTGATCCTCAAACAATAAATATAATGTGAGACTTTTTCAATGTATTAACATTGATAAACTTTTTCTAACTCTTTTTCAACTGTTATAAGGGGTGGTTCTCTAAGAAGGTCAGGAGGGAGAACCATATTGGGAAATACGGGTAATATAAAAACAAAAGATATCAAAAACTATTATTTTTTGAAAGTGATCCATAGCTTCCCAAGCAGTCATGCACATCTATTTCTTTCTTTACCTGGCTGTCAAATATTTTCTCAGTTTTGAAAACTCAAATAACCACAGTTACAATTTGATGTTATTTGTTCTTTATTTTTTTTTTTTAATTTCTTAAGTCTTATAACAGAATTTCAGAAAAGGCCCTTTATCCTATGGTTATTTAAAAAATAATAACTTCAGAGGTGAAAGACTCAGTAAATTCCTCTGTATTGCCACAGATACTTTAATCGATTTATGCCTGTGGTTCTTGTCCTTTCTTCTTTCGGTGACTAGGATCCTATAATTTAATGGCAGAAGACAGAACACAAAAGGAAGTTGAAAAGGGAGGAGAGGGGAATGTAAGGTACCCTCTCAGGGAATATGATGGAGTGCAACTGGGTGGGAAATGAAGACATAGCTGACTTGGGGATCCTCTTTAGATGCAGGCTTTGGGAGAAGTTCTTTGTTCCACACTCCAGCTCTACAATCAAAGGCGCAAAGGGTACTGATGAGGTGTGAGTACCAAGACTGATACAAAATGTACAGAATGATGAGTTTCCTGAAGATGAGATTCCTGGGGGCATTACGCAGTTCAAAAGAATGCAGAAAGCAGATACAAAAGGTATGCTATTTCTCCCTAACAATGGTGACCCACTGGGTCATCACTAAGCCTTGTTCTACCATGCCCTTAAACTTTGTTTCTCCAGGAGATACAGCAATTTCCTGAGGGTTCAGTTGACTCCTTTCTTGGAGATTAGGTAATGAAGAGGTGTTGTAGAGCTTTGAGAGTTCTGGAGTATTTTTCCTCACTCTCTTCTTTTGCCATTGTAGACCTGACAAAGAAGTTTTCGAAAAGTCCCTATAACAGAAGCATGAATATTCTACCTTTATATATAATTTATAATAATGTAATTATGCAGAGCAAAAAAGTCACTCTGTTGCTGTTCAGTAGTTTCCATTGTGCCTGACTTTTCATGACTCCCTTTGAGTTTTCTTGGCAAAGATACTGTAGTGCTTTTCTTCTCTAGCTCATTTTACAGATGAGGAAACTAAGGCAAACAAGGTTAAGTGACTTGCCCATGGTAACACAGCTAGGAAGAGTCTGAGGGTAGATTTGAACCTAGGAAGATGAGTTTTCCTGACTACTGGCCTGATGCTTTATGCATTGGGCCATGTAGGGGCCCATGAAAAAGTCACTTATGTGGAAAACAACTTTGAAAGACTTTCTGTGATCAATGCAGTACGAGACCAGTTATGACTTCAGAAGGTTGATGATAATTGTGCCAGTTGCCTCTTGTCAGAGAGATAATGGACTAGAGGTGAGGAATGGAACATGCATTTTCAAACATAGTAAAAGTGTTATTGTTTTGTTTGAATTTATTTATTTGTTCTAAGTAAGACCTTCTAGGTCAGTAACAATAATGATGCAACAAAAAAGAATTAAAGAAAGAAGAATGTCAATAAAATAAAAAAACATAGACACAGAAAAGAGTAGAAGAAAGTTCAGGAAAGAGACATGGATAAGCAGGGTGATTTTTCACATACTTTGAAAATCTGTTTCATATCTAATCTCTTTTCTGTTCTTGACATACTGAAACGATCCTATTATTAGGCAACAAGCATTTATTCAGTGTTTATGATATCCCAGGCACTGTGCTAAGCACTGGGGATACAAATATAAGGAAAAAGAAAGATGGCCTTACCCTCAAGGAGCTTACATTTTAATTGTTGAAGATACCGTATAAAAGGGACCTGGAAAGAGTTGGAGGGGAAAGGATAAGGTCCCCATGTTGGGGCCTGATGATTCAGTCCAGGCAGTCAGAAGCACAGCCAAGAGGGAAATAAAACAGAGCTGTCATGGGCCCATCCCCAAAGATGGTCCTGAAAGAATGGGAGAATTGGGTTAGCGTGGCAGAGGAATGTTCTCTTGTGAGAAGGCCCCTGGCACTGAGGGAGATTGCTAGATGAGAAGGAAGCTGAATCATAAAGTCCAGAGAGTAGATCCTAGAAGGGAATGAGTTGTTTGTTGACTTAGAACAATTAAAAAAATTTACATTTATGATTTTAAAAGTCACAGTAACCCCACAAAGGTCAATTAGCAAGGTTTCACTGGAATCATATGATTCTCCTGGATTTATAAGACTCTTCTGACCTGCTAGTAGTTTTGTAATGACCACAGGACAGGCAGAACAAACATTCACATTGCCACAGATGTGAACCAGTTTGTTTGAGTATCACTTTATTCAGTGTGCTGGATTTTGGATGGCACCAGAATAACTAGGGGGAAATATGAAATGGCAGGCAGGGAGCCCATGTTTGAGGAATGTCTTATAGGTTCATGATAATTTTAGAGCCGCAAGAGCCTTTTGAATTGCCATTGAAGAAATGTTTACAGAGCTCAGTTTCTGCTTTGGTGTTTTAGTCCTAAAGTTACACTTTGGAGCAAATGCATAAGGCCACAGTCTCCAAAGACGACAGAGATCAAGGATATGTGACAACAGCTACAGTGACCGATGGGCAAGCAGAGCGTTAGCACTACTGAAGGAAACACACAAAAGGGTTAGCAGCCTGGAAGTCTAGGTTTTCTGAATTGAAAACAAAACAAAACAGAAAACCAATCAAGATCACTTCAATCAGACATAGGTGAATTTTCTGCTCCAAAGGGCTCCATCATACTGGATGACTTGAGCACTGATGAATTATAGTCTTTCTGTAGGCTTATGGAGAGAAAGGAGTTTATCCGGCCACCAGTACCTTGGATAATTTTTATTCATTCTTGTTGAATGAGTCAAATGAAAGGAATATTTCCCCATTAAAAGATATTTGTTTCCTAATTTTTTTTGCAATTAATTAGATCTTCATGTTATATTAGTATCAAAGTGATAGTAATATAGTCTCTAGATTCTATTCTTACCTGATACACTATTGGTGAGGTTTATACCTAAATGGTCAGCTAGGTAGTGCAGTGGATAGAGTACCAGTCCTGGAGTCAGGAAGACTGGTCTTCCTGAGTTCAAATCTAGCTTCAGACACTGATTAGCTGGGTGTCCCTGAGGAAGTTACTTAACCCTGCTTGCCTCAGTTTCCTCATCTGTAAAATGAGCTGGAGAAGGAAATGGCAAACCACTCCAGTATCTTTGCTAAGAAAACCCCAAATGGGTCACAAAGAGTCAGACACAACTGAAAAATGATTGAACAACCAAAAGCAATGACCATCCTTGTGGGTAGTTGAGGGGAAAGTGGATTTGGAGAAAATGAGTTCACAGGGTCATCAATGTCAATGATAAAGTCACCATGTATGAAGGCTATATTCATATAGCTCCCCGAGGGTAGAGACTGTTTTCACTTTAGTCTTTGTATCCCCAGAGCCCAGCACAGTGCTTAAAGGTACATAGTAAGTCCTTAATAAAATGCTTATTGAGTTTAATCGAGCACAAGGAATTGAGATGGAGAGGAAGATTTTGAGTCGTACACTGAATTTACTGAGAAAGGAGGGAGAATGACCTGACAGTCAGGAAGCAATAGAAAAAAGGGTCTGAATAAAGCCAAAAGTTGGAATGAACCTCAAAGGAATAGATTTAAGAATGATGAGGGCACAAATTGGGTCTAGAAGTAATAGTGAAGAATTACATATGCTGACTCCTCTTGGACCAGTGTCTAAAGGGTAATTTTGAAAGGGAAAACTAGCACTATCCAGAGTTGGAAACAGATGTGTTCAGGAGAAAGCAAAAACTCTACTCAAAAACCTTCAATGCCGCCTATCTACCTTTCCAGCCTTAATCCCCTTAAAACACTTTATGTTACAGTCAAATGGACCATTGACTATTTCTCAAACTTGGCATGCCATGTCCTGCCTTTCTAGACAGGTGGTACAATACACATAGTTTTGGACCTTGAGTCAGGAAGGTCTGTGTTCAAATCCAGCCTCAGATACTTACTAGCTATGTGACTGTGAGCAAGCCACTTTACCACTCTCAGTCTCATTTTCCTTATCTATATCAAGATTATCATAAAACTTACCACCCAGAGCTGTGAGGATTAAATAAGATAATATTTATGAAGTGCTTTGCAAACACTTAAAGAACTTCATAAATGATAGCTCTTATTTTTATTATTGTTATCATTATTAATTCATGAAAGCCATCTCACATAGCTGAGCTCCATTCCAACCTGGGAAAGCACCTTATGCTTTACAAACATTAAAAGTACTATACAAATTCTATTTACTATTATTATTGTTGTTGTTTTTCTGGTTATTATTAAAATTCAGACCATCTCTAGTGGTTGGAATACATTCCCTCATGGGGTTACCTCTTGTGCTTTGTAAACATTGAAGTGCTATATAAATACTAACTAGTTGTTGTTGTAATGGTATTATTATTGTGTTTGTGCATGCCATTTTTCTGGCTGAAATCCATTCCATTTTGGGCCAACCTCTTATGTACAGAATCAGGATATTGTTATTACTTGAAGAATTGTAATACTTAAGTGGATCGTACAGAAAAACTAGGAATTGTGAAACCTGAGTCCCAAATCTGATTGTATTTCAAATTAACTCTGATTCAGGGTAACTCTCAATATCTTGTGCCTTGAATTCTTAGTGAATTATAAAGGGGATATTCACTGTTCATACTTGCCTCCCAGAAATGCTATTGGGTGATTATTGGCCACAGCAGAATTTCTTCTTCAATACTTCAATGGATGTAGATACTCCACAAATTACTCAAGGATGTAGAAAACCCCACAAAATAATGCAAATTAAAAGTCATCCATGCTTCCTGATTGGGAGACTCTTGTGTATATCTTTCCATGAAATCTTTCATATGGAGTATACCTAGTGTTTAGGAGGCCTTCCTCCAGATTATCTCCCAACATTACTCGGGTCTCAGTGCACCAGAATAGTTCTTGGGTACCAACGTTACTTGGGTACCAATGTACCAATGTAGGCATGACCATCATTGCATCTTTTTCTGCTTGACCGATACACTATATTTTATACTCAGACATCTCTTTGATAAGATATTTTAGGCCACTTCATGAAGAAAATTAGTCTTTTAACGTACTAAGGCCTATTTATATTTACTATGTGTCTAAACATTTCCCTTTGAGTTACCCCTAATTTTAATTATGCCATGAAATCAAAATTGGTTGTATCATGAAATATACATGCATTCATACATACATATCCATATATACATACATATATATATGTAAATATGTGTATATGTTAGGTATGTATGCATGTATCGATAGCAACTTTCCCCAGTATGTATTTTACGAGAGACAGACTAGTATAGTGGTTAGAGCCCTGGGATTTCCTTTGGGAAAGGAAGACCCAGGTTCAAATCTTACTTCAAGCACTTGCTAGCTCTGTGACCAAGGGCAAATCATTTAACCTCTTAGTCTCAGTTTCACAAACTGTAAAATAGGTTGTGAAGATCAAATGAGATAATACATGTAAAATGCTTTACAAATCTTAAAGCACTTTAAATATTGCCTATCATTGTTATGATTTGCTTTTTGGGCAAGAGCATATCATCAGTCTGCAGCTCTCTGGCCTCTTAGATCTCCTGACTTCTTTCAAAATCCTGCTAAAATGCCACCTTCTAAAGGAGACCTGTTCTGGTCCTCCCCCTTCCTCTACCTACTACAGCCTTGCCCTCTAAGGTTACCTTCTCTTCATTTTCCATATATCTTGGATGTACATGTATATATAATGTCTCTCCCATTAGAAAGCAAACTCCTGGAGGGCAGGAACTGCTTTTGTCTTTCTTTGTATCCCCAGTATATAGCAAATACTTAAAAAAAGTTTTTTTCTATTCATTGATTGATTATGTACCAGATCTACAATTTTTTGACATATAAACTTTTATTTTGATATGGGAAACATAATGAAAAGTTGCCTCTATCAATATAGCACCTGTGATACTAAGAGATTTGGTGACTTTCTCATGGTCATATAGCCAGTATATGTCAGAGTCAGCACCTGAACTTGGGTCTTCCTGACCCTGAGGCCTGCTCTGTATATACTATGACATACTGCCTCTCAAAGACAATACTTCATTTGCTAATTCTTTTTTCAAACAGAAACACCCCAAACCACCAAACACAACCTCTAATTTTTTGCACCTATAGTAAGTAGCATCCTGCTGCCCACCACCCCCAGACTCTAATGGTGGTGCTATATTGCTTTGTCGTGAGGCCTTACTTAGGCAATAGTCAAGAAATGGAGCAAAATAAGCTATTTTAAACCTTTTGATTCCCTTGGTTTTTCAGGTTTGTGAATGATAGAAATAATCCAGTGGTTTCCATGTCTGGTTAATTCAAAAGGTGGCAGTTAAAATTAAGATAACCTTTTGGGTTCTAAAATACAAGCTCATAAATAAACAAGGCTTCTACTTGGTGATGAATGAAATGCTACCTTCCTGATTCCCAGTAACATCTTTTCTATGGACAAGCTGACTAGAAGAACAATTGTTCACTTCTTCACACCTTTGATGTGCTGGTTTTGCTCAGGAAATGCATTTAAATATCACAGGAGCTGACAAGGGTACCAAGATAGGGAGAGGCAAAATGAAGAGTCCAGCTTCTAAAATAATCACCAGCCCCAAGAACCAAAATGATGTCAACTAGTGTAGACAACATGTTGCAAATTATATCCTTTCAACTTGAAATTGGAGCATGTGAGTCCAAAAGATTCACTTAGGGAGTATAATGGAACTGAGCTAGCTAAAGGATATCAGTTCTGGTAACATGAAGATGCGAATGGAGAGCAAAGGACAGGCTATTGGTAATAAGCCTTCTGTCAGGAACTTTGGCTCTCCACCAATGCACAGCTCTTGAGATTGTAGGTCCAACATTGGAACCTAGTGGTAGAGTTGTAAGCTGTCTCCTGATCTCAGGGAATGCTGCTAAAGTCTGAAAGGCAAATGTGAGGTACAGGAATAAGCACTGGCCTCTGAAAAAGCTCATCTAGATCATACTTTAACAGTAAATCACCATGTGACCTTGGAGTAGTCATTTGATCTCAATGGTCCTCAGTTTGAAAAAAATTTGCAAAATGATAGTATTGAGATAATCTCTAAAGGCCTATCCAGTTTTAAGATGCACTGTGGTTCATATGAGCTGAAGATGCCAGCTACAACATATAGCCCTGCTGTTTTGGAATAGTGACAAGGGAGAGTGTATATGGTCAATCACTTAATTCCCCCCCATACAGAGGTGAACCCCCACCAGCAGAGACTGGCTAGATTCATGGTCATTTATGAGAGAACGTCAGATTGATGTGGAGTGGATGGACTGAAATGGATTTGGGGGGGCCAGTGTGTGACCTCAGATTTTCTTCAGTTCACAGAATCCTGGTAGGCTCACACTGAACTCGATTTTGGAGCCCAGGCTGGGATGGTCCTGAGCGACACACTTAAATCTAAGACTTTGGGGATGTTAGTACCAACTTAAGCTCATCCTAGGGCAAATACTAGGTTTTAGTGTAAAGATCAAGGGATTTGGATTAGAATGACTTAGGTTAGAAGCCAGGTTCTGCTGTTTGGCACCTGTGTGACCTGAGGTAATCAATCAAACAATAAGCATTTAGTAAGCACCTACTAAGTGCCAGACACTGTGATAGATGTAGAACAACAAAATGAAATGGTCCGTGTTTTCTTCACTTATCTGGGACTGTTCTCTTTTCTTTAAAATAAGGGTCTTAGACTGCAATGATTTTTGTGGCTTCTTCTTCCTTTAAAATCCTAGAATTCTAAGAATCTAAACCTGAGCCCTTAACGCTGGGCTGAAATTGGCTCAGCGGGCCTTTGGGCTTTGAAATGGAGAGGAATACACTGACTCAGGCTGGGCTTTTAAGTATTTTCAAGTTTGTCTAGGAGATGCTGGAGAGAGGAGAAAAGGACAATTGACTAGAAGCTTCCTTGAATTATCTTCAGGGTTGAACTTCCTGCTATTTTCTTCTTAGGAATGCAATTTTTTTTTCCAAAAGAGTAGTTTGGTTTAATGGAGCATTTAAAAGCATCCTGGAATTCCATTCAGGTTATGAGATTAAAACAATACCAACAACAATAAAGAATGGAAAATACAGTACCAGCAATCTCATGACAAACTGTGCTTACTTCAAACCTACCTTTGTCCTAGAATTATGTGTTAAACGGCAAATTTTTATGTTAAATACTGAGAATAGCATTTTAATCATTTTTAAACTTGCCAAGGAACATTTTACAAATTTTATAGTATTTGTTCTGAGTTCTAAAATATATACAGAAGGCTAATGGAGGCCTTGAATACACTATTAGGTTTTACTTTAAATGTAATTAGATTTTATTGTGTGCCCAATAAACATTTTACTGTAGGTTTCACAATGTCCATATCGACATTTTCTAAATAAAACATTTGTTTTAGAAGTAAATGTACAATGTGGGTGTCAACAGCCAAAATGAACTTAATTTCTTTCAGTCAGGCTAGAAAGGGGGCTGGAGGGAGATGCCTATTTGGGGGTTCTAAGTATACCAAATGCTATCTGAGTATGTGTTGGGGTTGCTTTTGTTGCTTAAAATAAAATAAAAAGAAACAAAAGAACATACTGCCTGGTCTATGTGTGCCAGTGACAAAGACTCTTACAGTATGATGGACTTCTTACGTTGGCTGGTTGGCTGGCTGTTGTCCTTTGTTCTTGAAGAAGACCAAAATGACATCACTGTGTTGGGGTTAAGGTACAGCTTGTCCAACTATGGCTGATTAGACTAATACAAGTTCAGAAGCCTCTACCACAGGTCAGGCACAAATTGTCCATATAACATTTGGAGTGACAATGTCTCTAAATTTGTGCAGCTCACATTTCTTTTGAGTTACTGCAATTCTGCTTACATTGGCTAGTGAAACCAAGAATAGCCTTTTTTTTGCTTGGAAGGAAATTCAAGATTTCTTTTATATATTGAACTATTTCATGGCAGTATAGAAGAGGAGTTTCCTCATGGCATGACTATTTTGCTTTTCCTTGTCTATTGTCATGTATTCAGATGATTCTTTGTCTACAGCTTGGCTCAGTGTGTGTCTCGGGAAACTTTGGATAATTGCATATATGTTATTTCTTGGCTTTAATTGGGCACAAAGGTAGACATTAGACAGGGGGATGTCTGGTAATGACTGAGGTTGGAATATGGATACTAACCATTTCCTTCTTTTTCCACTTTATTATATATATTACATGTAATATATTATATGCTAAATATCACACTGTATCATATCATGTCATATATGATACATACCATATTATATTATATGCTATATACTTTATATGTCTATAGAGCAATTGATAGATAGATAGCTAATGAGGGAAAGGGATGATCTAATATACATTAAGCACATTCTGGACAATACCGGATATTTTGGGTTAGTAGAACAAACCAAATGTTAAACTCTGACCAAGAATCTGAGACAGGGCCTTTCTGGGATGTGACAATCATTCAATTAATCAATAAACATTTTCTAAGTGCCTACTAAGAGCCAGGTACCATGGCAGTCCAGAAAGTTCCCATTGGTTATGGTTCTGAAAAAGTTCTTTGTGGTCCAAAGAACTCATGTAACCTGAGTCTAAACTGAGGCAATTACAAGGATTTGAGTCTGATTCAAAATTGGATGTAAAGAGATATGAGATAAAGTGGAGGGTTCAAGTCTCCTGACATTTCTGTAGAAAGCCAGGAATGAATTGTTCATTTGGATGGGATGAATGTAGGTCTAGATGACTCAGGATATCACAAGATTATTCCCTTTTCCTGGAGCAGTTGTATTCCAACATTGAACAAAAACAATAACAGTGTTGACAAGAATGGCAACAACCTTCTTTTTTCAATAATAAATATTTATTAGCACCTACTGTATGTTAATATAAAGGAAAAATGAAACAGATCTTGTGTAGGCAGCTGGGTGGCACAGTGGACACAATGTTGGGCCTGGAATTTTGAAGACCTGAGTTCACATCCAGCCTCAGACACTTACGAGCTGAGAAACAGGCCTGAACTTTGAGTAAGGAAAACCAAGGTTCAAATCTTCTCTTAGACGGTCACTAGCTGTGTGACCCTGGGCAAGTCACTTAACATCTATTCTTTAAAAGTTGAGTTTCTTCTACTGTAAAATGGAGATAAAAGCAACATTTACTTCCTAAGGTTGTTAGGATCAAATGAGATAATATGTACAAAGTATTTGGCATAATATCTAGCACATAGTAGTTGCTTGATAAATTCCCTCCCTCTTACATTTTACTGGATTCTGAGGACAGGTGGTAAGGTAATCACATCATCCATCTTGCAAAAACTTATATACTGCATTCATTGCCCTAAAAGCATGTGTTTGAATAGCATTTTCTAGCATTACAACTGGTAAAGTAAAAGATGGTCATAAGATAAAACGTCTAGATCATGAAAAGATCTAGATGTTATCTAGAATAGATAACATAGAATCACAGGATCTCAGAGATAGAAAGGAGCTCAGAGGCAATCTAATCCAACCCTTACCCAAATAAAATTCAATTTATAACATAGCAAGTGGTCCTATATAGCTTTTGCTTAAAGATTTTCACTGAGGAGGTATCCTGAGCCAGTCCATTCCTCAAATCTGACTCTCTGCAACTTCTGTTCGCTGATTCTAGTTTTTCCTGGTACATAGTAGGCACTTAATAAATATTTACTACTTGATTGCCTGCTGGGTCCAAACAAATTAAGTGTAATCTCCTTCCACATAATTGTTCAGTCATTTCAGTTATGTCTGACTCTTCATGACCCCATTTGAGGTTTTCTGGCAAAGATCCTGAAGTGGTTTGCCACTCGTTTGTCCAGCTCATTTAACAGATGAGGAACTGAGGCCAACAGGGTTATGTGACTTGTCCAGGGTCATATAGCTAGTAAATGTCTGAGGCTGACTTTCAGCTCAGGTCTTCCTGAATCCAGGCCTGATGCTCTATCTCCTATGCCACCTAGTTGCCCACATAACACCTTTCACATAACAGTTCAACATATGCTTGGGCAGCTACAATCCCTCCTTCACTTCTCCATCCCATTACCACCACTCCAGCATTCTCTTCTTCAGAATAAAAAAAAAATCCAAATCTTTCAATCCTTTCTTGGAATAATCTCAAGGTCCTTTGCCATTTTAGTTTGCCTCTTCTACATAATTTTTCATTCATCAACATTATCACCATAAAATGTTGGTCCCAAAACTGAACACAGTACTTAAGATATGTGGTCTGGCAGGGGAGAATGCAACGAAACTGTCACATTCCTATTTGTGGACAATCTGCCTCTCTTAATACTGTGTAAGGTTCATTGTTAGCCTCCTTAAACTATTCTATTATGTTTTTGACTCATACTGAGCTTGCAGTCAACCCAAAACCCCATTTTTCTTTCAGATATACTGCTATTTAGCCATTCATTTCCTGACATATATGTGTGTGTCTGTGTGCATGAAGTTAATTTTTTGAATCTAAGTCTAAGGATCTATACTTATTCATAATAAATTGTTGAAATTGTTACAATGTTCTGCCTTGTTAAGATCTTTTTGAATCTTGACTGCAATCTATTTTCTTAACTTTTCCTTCTTTTTTAAAGTCAAGTTTGAGAAATATAACAATTGTCCCTTTATTCATTTCATTGATTAAAATGTTAAGCAGCCAATGACCACTGATCCTTGGGATATACCACTGGACACCTAGCAAGTGGATATTGAATGATTAATGACTGTTCTTTGGGTCTAGCCGGTCAACCAGTATGGGATCAACCTAAATAACTGTCTAATTGTCTAGCCCATATAGCTTCATAAGAATAGAGTAAGATATTTTGTCAAAAGCTTCGCTGAATCTTGGTTAACTTTATCTACTTTATTCTCTTCATTTACCAATAAGGAAAATGAAAAAATGAAATTAAATTAATCTGGAGCTACCTATTTTTAATGAAACTATACTATCTCTTTCTCATCACTGCTTTCTTTTCTAGATGTTCACTATCCATCTCTTAAGTATTTTGTTCAAGAATTTTTGCCAAGAATTGAAGTCAAGTTTATTGACACAGAGTTTTCAGACCCTGCTCTCTTCCTTTTTTTAAAAAAAAGAATAAAAGGAAGGAACACATACTTTCTCTAGTCCTGTAGCAATTTACCCATTCTCTATAATCTTTCAAGAATCACTGGCAGTGGCTCAAAATTATATCTGTCAATTCTTTCAGTACCCTGGGATATAATTCATCTTGGCCTGATGTTTGAAAAGCAGATAGATGATCTCTCAGTATAGTCTTCTTTGTAATTCCTCCTCCTGTTAGCCATTTTTTGGTTCTAATCTTGCCATTTTAAAGATTATTCTTCTTGGCAAGGTAACTAACCAAAATAAAATTTGCATAGTTATGTCTTCTCTCTGTTGTCCTTTACAATTATTTTATCCACCCCAATGAATCATCCCATCACTTCTTTGGGCCTCCTACTTTTCCTCAAATAACTAAGGAAAACAGGAAGAAAAACAGCAGCATCCCCTTTCTGTCATGCTTAGCATTCTTCAAAAACCTCAACCCATTCTGAGCTTTAGGAATTCTGACTTTATTCTCACATAGCCCTCTGACACTTTATATATTCATTATCTCTAACCTGCTCTTATGTCTGTCTTCTGCATATTTCTTCAAAAATCTAAATTGGCCTGTGAGTCACCTTTGCATCCATAAATTTGTCTCCTAAGGCAACTCTTCCCCATCTTTCTCTACCTCTGAAATCTCCTGTCAGATATACATTTCATTTCACTATATTCACATAGAAAATATATGTGATTATTATTTTATTGGGGTCTTTTTTATATAGGATCCTTTTCAACAATGCTCTCATCAATCTGTTTAAATGGGTTTTGTCTTAACTAAGATATATGGAATTTTAGGTAAGATAGGACAAAATAAGGGGCTACCTTACCATATCAGTTCATGACATCAGATCCTTTTTGCTACAACTTTCATTATAAGATTAAAATTTGGCATTTTATCTGTTCCATAAATCAACCAACAAGAATTATAATATGTTTACCAGATCTTACTAATGCTTACTGTGCTACATACTGGGCTATTCCTGAAACAAAAGAGGTCAAATTGTACATTTCAAATCCGTGAAACTTTTTAAAAGAAATACTGAAATTGTTTACATTTTGCTCAGGCTTCACTAATTACTAGTCTCTGAAAATTTCAGTTTTAAATTCTGTAGGAGGGGAACCATAAGGATGAAACATAATTGTGTAGAAAAATAAAGATGATACCAGAAAATATTTCAATGATCTCTATTTTTCCCTGATATAATAAAGGTTTCATTTCATAGTTCATGAGAACAAGCCTCCAAATCTGAAATAGTTTTAGAAATAAATTTATTAGGTTATTTAGTAGAAGAGAGTGAGTCTGAAAGGAAGTGTGACTCCCTTTCCCCCGTACCAACTCATGAACTACATGTACTCAATTAAGCAATTTTGCCCAGAGAACAACTCAGAAGCAAGATAGATTGAGATGGATATTAGTAAACAGAACTCTTATTCTCCTCTTCACTCTCTTCTTCTTCCTCCTCCTCTTCTTCCTTCTTCATGAAATTTTATTTTCTGTTTCAAATTTTCTTCTCCCAACTTTGTTGAAGAGATATGGTGGAGAGGTGGGACATAATGTTTCCTGCTCCATCATCTTGACTCAACCCTCACACTCAGAAGTTCTGAATGGGACAGGGTCTATTTCTGGCATTGCCTGAGTGGAGATTGTAGAGACTTCAAAACTGCCCCCATTGAGGAGATAGCTCTCCAATCTTGCCCAAGATTTAAGTAGCTAGTCCTTAACCAGAAAGGATCATTGACCCAGGGGCAAAACAGGTAAAGAAAATATGAAAGGACAACTGTGAATGTAGTGCTGTGCTGCTCTGGGGGCAGGGGACCAGAATGAAGAGGACCAGTAACTTCCTACAGGCATCTTGGATCAGAAGACTCTGGATAAGACTACCTGTTGTAGTCACCTCTTTAAGAACTAAAGAAGGTTTCAAAAAGGGTCTGTTCTTTCATCAAATTCCCCTCTCTGTGCCTATCCAGTAAATGGCTTTACTTATTTTAATGAAATATTCCTGTATCTTGATTTTTGTCTCAAACATAAAGAGGACAGGGGGTAGCTAAAGATAAATTTAAATGAGAGCAGAGTCAAACCTCTGCCTTAATATTAGGAATTTTCCTTACTGGAGGCTCTGATCTATTGGGATTTTACTCCTAACTTTTCTTTTGATATAAACTCTATAAAATAGAAGAAAGAAACCATATTAACCTGGGGTTTGGGGTAGGGGGAAAATATATGCACTATATTGGCCTTGGGCTAGAAAGCAAATTAATTGTTGTAATAGGGTGTGACTAATTAAATCTCCAGAGCAAAAAGATATTGGGAGAAGACTGTGGTGACAAGAGGAAAAATTATACCCTACACTTTGCCCCAGAAAAGAGATAGAAAAGACCTGGGAAAGAATTAGTAGTACACCTATCCAACAAAGAAGAAATAGTAGAGACTCACGGGGAATCTGTGGCCTCCAGGCCACATGTGACCTTCTAGGCCCTTGGGTGCAGCCTTTTGACTGAGTCTAACTTTAACAGAATAAATCAACTTTAACAGACAAATCCTTTTATTAAGGGGATTTATTCTGTGAAGTTTAGATTCTGTCAAAGGACTGCATCTGAGGACCTAGAGGACCACATGTGGCCTCTAGACTGCAGGTTCCCACCCCTGCTTTCCCTATCCATTAAGGAGCAGAAAGGATCAAGTACTGCCCAACCAATTTTAGCCCCATAGCAATACCTGAACCCACTGATGTAACCATAGACAATAAATGTGTTTTATTGGATAGAGAGCCAACCATCTGAATAAGGAAGGAAGACCTGGGTTCAGGTCCTTTCTCTGACAAGTACTAACTGTGAGACCCTAGGTAAGTCACAACTTCTTATTGCCCCAGGCAGCTTCCTAAACCTCAGCCTCTAAGACTCAGCAGTTGCAGATGTGTAGAGACAGGCTCAAACACTTACTAACTGTGTCACCCTGGACAAGTCACTTAACCCTGTTTATCTCAGTTCCTCATCTGTAAAGTAAGCTGGAAAAGGAAATGCCAAACCACTTTAGTATCTTTGTCAAGAACACCATAAATCAGGTCACTAAGAGTCTGACGCTACTGAAACAACTGAACAGCAACAACCACCCCCTCTCTTAACCCTTATGGCCCAGCAAGATTTGGTTTGTTTAACTCAAAGTCCTACTACTGTTTCACCTTCATCTTGTTTATTCTTCCTTTGGAGTTAAACTGTGAATTCTCTATTTTTTTTTTTCATCTTGCAAAGAAACTTGCTATGAAGTTCCTGTCCTGTGGACAAAAAACTTCAGCTTCTATAAAAATTGGGGAGCAACTAAAATTACATGTGTCTGTTGAGTATGGGGAGCGAGAGTATTTCTGTGGGATTTTAATGTTGAGGATTATCATGATGACTCTCCAAAATGAGATCACAGAAAATTAAGAATGTGTGTCCATATGTTGATGGAGAAGCTTACTTTGGTGAGATAGTAAACTACTATGCCTCAGAGAGACCCAGATGTAAAAATGTTAGCTGAGTGTGATTTATAGTAGGATCTCTGTTTTTCTGTCTCTGTCTCTGTCTCTCTCTGTCTCTGTCTCTCTTAAAGCCATTCTGTTTTAGTGAAATCCAATATATTTCCTCTGGGGAAAAGTAGATAAAGCATTTTAGTTCAGTTAAACTGGGAGCATGCTGACAAACGATTAAGGGTGTACATATTAAGCTAGTCATAGGAAATCTGCCTTACAAAGGAATAAACTGGAAAATTAGATGATTGGTCCCTGGGAAATGAGATGATTGAATCATAATTGGTATTTCTTTTTTTTCCTTTTTTAATAGTATTTTCTTTTTTTTCTAATTACACATAAAGAAAATTTTCAACATTCACTTTTATAAGATTTTGAGTTCCAAACTTTTTCTCCCTCCTTCCTCCCCTCCTTCCTCCCCAAAATGGCAAGCAATCCAATATAGGCTATGCATGTACAGTAATATTAAACACATTTCCACACCAGTCATGTTATGAAAGAAGAATCAGAACAAAACGGGAAAATCAAGAAAAATAAACAAAACAAAACAAAACAAAAAGGTGAATATAGTATGCTTCAATCTGCATTCAGGCTCCATAGTTTTTCTCTGGATATGGATAGCATTTTCCATCATGGGTCTTTAGGAATTGTCCTAGATCATTACGTTGCTCAATAGAGCCAAATCTACCCAAACTGATCATCACATGACGTTGCTGTTACTGTGTGCAATGTTCTCCTGATTCTGCTCACTTCACTCAGCATCAGTTCATGCAAGTCTTCCCAGGTTTTTCTAAAATCTGCCTGCTCATCATTTCTTATAGCACAATAGTATTCCATTACATTCATATACCACAACTTGTTCAGTCATTCCCCAATTGATGAACATCCCTTCAATTTCCAATTCTTTGCCACCACAAAAAGAGCTGCTATAAATATTTTTGTACATGTGGGTCCTTTTCCTTTTTTATAATTTCTTTGGGATACAGACCTAGGAGTAGTATTGCTGGATCAAAGGGAAGGCACAATTTTATAGCCCTTTGGGCATAGTTCCAAATTGCTCTCCAGAACGGTTGGATCAGTTCACAACTTTACCAATAAGGTCATTGGTATTTTTTTGCTAAGTTGTATTGCTTTAAACTCAACATTAGAGGTGGAGCCAAGATGGTGGAGGGAAACCAGTGACTTGTTTGAGCTCTCCCCCCAAACCCTTCCAAATACCTATAAAAAATGGCTCTAAACCAATTCTAAAGCAGCAGAACCCACAAAAAGACAGAGTGAAACAAATTTCCAGACAAAGACAGCTTGGATGGTTTATCTGAAAGGTATATCATGCCAGGCAGGGAGTGGAGCACAGTTCGGCATGGGTGCGCAGGGCGCAGTGACCCTGGAGCAGGCCTCAGAGGACTGAATGGCAGGCAGCTGTGGTGGTTTCCAGACTTCTCAACCCACGAACACCAAAGATACTTAGAAGGTCAGTGGGAAAAGTCTGTGACCGTGGTGAGAGAAGGAGCTAGGTCTCAGTCACAAGTCTTGGGTGCAGCCTCTGGGGCCATGGCTGTTTCCTGAGCTTCTGGCCTACAGACTGAGGGGGAATCGAGTGGCTGATAAGAGGGGGATTGCAAGGATCTCTTTACCAGTGCTGAGGCAGGAATCTCTTGCTTTACTAGTGCTTAGATCTGGGTCACAGTTCTGAGGGGCAGTCCTAGGGCGAGGAGGAACACTGATGAGGTGGAGCTTGTTGTGGCGGTGGAGAGAAAACACCTTGCCCCTTATCATAGCACCTTGGAAGAAGTGAAAATTGTCAGGTCCCTAAAAGTATCTCTGAAAACAGCTGTACAAACCCCCGAAGCTTGGGACAGTACATTCGCCACATTGGAAACAGACTTTTACCTTAACAAAGAGTTTAAAACTCAAGTAATTGGCCAGGATCATGAGCAAGCAGTGCAAAAAGAGTCAGATTATATTATCTTACTTTGATGACAAAGTTCAAAACATACAACCAGAAGAAGACAACGAAGCCAAAGCCCTGAAATCCAAAGCGTCCAAGAAAAATATGAATCAGTCCCAGGCCATGGAAGAGCTCAAAAGGGATTTTGAGAAGCAAGTAAGAGAAGTAGAGAAAAAACTGAGAGTTTTGCAAGAAAATCATGAAAAGCAACTTAACAGCTTGCTAAAGGAGACCCAAAAAAATACTGAAAAAGTAACACCTTAAAAAATAACCTAACCCAAATGGCAAAAGAGGTCCAAAAAGCCAATGAGGAGAAGAATGCCCTCAAAAGCAAAATTGGACAAATGGAAAAGGAAATCCAAAAGCTTACTGAAGAAAATACATCCTTAAAAATTAGAATAGAGCAATTGGAAGCTAGTGACTTTATGAGAAATCAACACACTGTAAAACAAATCCAAAAGAATGAAAAACTAGAAAACAATGTGAAATATCTCATTAGAAAAATAACTCACTTGGAAAATAGATCCAGGAGAGAGAATCTAAAAATTATTGGACTATCTGAAAGCCATGATTAAAAAAAGAGCCTAGACATCATCTTTCAAGAAATTATCCAGGAAAACTGCCCTGATATTTTAGAACCAAAGGGCAAAATAGAAATTGAAAGAATCCACTGATCACCACCTGAAAGAGATCCCCAAAGCAAAACTCCTAGAAATGTTGTAGCCAAATTCCAGAGTTCCCAGGTCAAGGAGAAAATATTACAAGCAGCCAGAAAGAGAAAATTCAAGTATTGCGGAAACACAATCAGGATAACACAAGATTTAGCTGCTTCTACATTAAGGGACCACAGGGCATGGAATATAATATTCCAAAGGACAAAGGAGATAGGATTACAACCTAGAATCACCTACCCAGCAAAACTGAGTATAATCGTGCAGGGGGAAAAATGGTCATTCAGTGAAATAGAGGACTTTCAAGCATTCCTGAAGAAAAGACCAGAGTTGAATAGAAAATTTGATTTTCAAATATAAGACTCAATTGGAACATGAAGAGGTAAACAGGAAAGAGAAAATCATAAGAGACTTATTATGGTTGAACTGTTTACATGCCTTCAGGAAGAGATGATACTTGTAACTCATGAGACCTTTGTCAATATTAGGGTAGTTGGAGGGGAAAAATTATATGTATGTATATATAGATATAGATAGATAGATAGATAGATAGATAGATAGATAGATAGATAGATAGATAGATAGATAGATGGCACAGGGGAGTTGAAAATGAAGGTGTCATATTTGGAGAATAAATTAAGGGGTGAGAGAGGATTATACCAGGAGAAGGAGAAAGGGTGAGGTAGAACAGGGTAAATTATCTCACAAAAAAAAAACAGAAAATAAAAGGCTCTTACAGTGGAGGGAAAATGGGGGAAAGTGAGAGGGAATGAGTGAATCTTATTCTCATAGGATTTGACTTAAGGAGGGAATAACATACACACTCAATTGGGTATGGAAATCTGTCTTACCCTACAGGAAAATGGGGGGGGAAGGGGACAAAGGAGTAGGGGGATGATAGAGAGGAGGCAGATTGGGAAAGGGGTAATCAGAAGCAAGTACTTCTGAGGGGGGGCAGATTGGGAAAGGGGTAATCAGAAGCAAGTACTTCTGAGGAGGGTCAGGGTCAAAAGAAAGAATAGATTAAATGGGGGGGTGGGATAGGATTAAGGGAAATAGAGTTAGTTTTTCACAGGATGTCTACTATGGAAGTGTTTTGTATAACTGCACATATATAACCTACATTTAGTTGCTTGCCTTATCAATGAGGGTGGGTGGGGAGGGAGGCAGGAAGAAAATTTGGAACCCAAAGTTTTAAAAACACATGTTTAAAAAAAATGTAAAAAGAAAAATAGAAAAAAAATAAAAATAAATTAAAAAATAATAAAAAATAAATAAAACTCAACCTTATTGAGACCTCCAGGCCTGAGTTCCAATCCTTAACATGCTACTTGTTATCTGAGTGCCCTTGGAAAAATCATTTTCCCTCTTAGGGTCTCAGTTACATCATCTCTAAAATAAAGATGGACAGGCTAGATACTCTTTGATATCTCTTTCAGCTCCAAATATATGATATACATTATATCCAATGGTGACCTGGACTCAAATGTTAATTTTCATTGTAAGTATTTACTTGGAAATGGGCAAATACAAGACAGAATTTGATTGAGTGTTGTGTTGATTGTCATTAAATGGGAAACTAATGTGCAGCATCAGCTCAAAAATGATTAGGCAACCTAGGTATAACCTATTTTGCCAGCATTCTCTTCTTAAAAGCTTGGTATTACCTGCCACAAGCATATCTCAAAATCCTCCCGAAGAAGTTGAAAACCTGAGGAGAATTAAATATATATCCCATAATTGGAATGTATACTAATAATTTAGGATGATTCTAGAATAACTAGAACATGATGGTGTCAGTAATCCTAACATTAGAAGAGATGGAGTGCATGAATATGAAGGAAAATCATATTGAGTTCTAGAAGACCTGGTTCCCTCCCTTCTAACTCAGTAGAGGATGAAAGCTGTCTAGAACCATAGCAAAGGGATGAGAAAATCATCTTCCTCTTCCTTGCTCCAATATCATTTAAAGCTAAATCAACAAGCATTTATTAAGGTAAGCAGTAATTTGCTAAGCTTCAGTGACACGAAGAAAGTCAAATACTTGGTCCTTGTCCTCAGTGAGATCACATTCCACGCAATATGCAAACCACTATGTTCATACAGGATACAAAGTGTATAAATGGGAGGTATAGTGTATATGTATTGGGGGGGGTGGAATAAGAGGCTCATGGGAATGTCCTCTTACAGAAGGTAAGATTTGAGATGAGCCTTGAAGGAAATGAGGGAAACTAGGAGATGGAGGGGAGGAGGGAAAGCTTTCCAGGAATTGGGGATAGCCAATGAAAAAGAATGGAGTCAAGAGATGGAATGTTATGTGTGAGGAATAGCAAGAAGGTCAGTGTTACTTGATCTTAGAATATGCAGAGGGAAATAAAGTATAAGAAGAATGGAAAGGGAAAGGAGGATCAGCTTGTAAATTTAAAAGACAAATGATTTCATATTTGATACTCTGTAATAAGTAGTCACTGGTGATGATGATGATGATGTGCTACGACACGGTCAGACATATATTTAGGAAGATCACTTTGGCAGCTGAGTAGAAGAAGAATGGAGGAGGGAGAGGTTTGAGGCAGGGAAGGAAATTTCAACAGGTGATTACAGCCTGTAACAAGGTGAAGATCATGTGATTGGAAAGAAGACATATGCAAGAAATGTTACAAAGGTAGAAATGATAAGACATTGGGTTTGAAGGGTATTGAGTAAGGAGGTGAGAATCATAGTGAAGTTGTGAGATGAGATGAGTGGGAGGATGATGGTGCTTTTGACATGATAGGAAAGTTGGAAAGAAGGGAGTGTTTTTTGAGAAAAATTCTCTATTGAATATAAGTTTGAGATGCCCATGGGATATCCAATTAGTGCTGACCAAAAGGCAATTAGTGATATAAGACTGGAGCTTAAGAAAGAGACTAGGGATTCATGTATAATCTGAGAATCATCTGCCAAAGGATAATAACTGAACTGATGATAGTGTATAAGATCACCAAGTGAGAGAGCATAGAGGGAAAAAAGAAGAGAGCTTTTTCCTTCCAGAAAAGAAGGCCCAGGACAGAACATTGGGAGCATTAGCATGGAGTTAGTGAGTGTGATCCTGGATGGAGATTTAGCAAAGGAGACTGAGAAAAGAGTCAGACAGGCAGGAGAAAAATCAAGTCGTGTCAAGTCATCAGGCATTTTTAAGCCACTATTATATTCTAAGTCACTACCAGGAGAGATCAGTATCATGAAAATCTAGAGAGGACAGAGTGATCAAAAATTTTCAGACTATTCAAGAAGCATAAGAATTGAGAAAGGGAAATACTTATTCGCCAATTAATAGATCATTAGAAACTTTGAAGAGGGCAGTTTCAGCTGAATGATGAATCCAAACTGAAGAGAAAGAGAGAAATGGAGGCATGGGTTGTGGATAGTTTTCTCAAGGAGGTTGGGTATGAAAGACAGCTAGAATGGATGGTCATAATAAGTGAGAATTTTTTAAACATGTTGGAGACGTTTTTGCATGTAGTAGTGAAGCAACTTGTAGATATTGTAGATTAGTGAGAGTAGGTTGATAGAGAGGGCAGGCACTCTGCTGAAGAGGATAGGATGGAATGGGAACAGGGACACATATAGAGGAGTTTGCCTTGACAAGGAGGAAGGTGACTTTAGTGAGGAAAGATATGGATGATGTTAAGGAATAGAGGAGTAGGAGCTCTTATTGAATCACCTCAAAAAATTTTTGGTGGGGTATAAGGCAAGGTCTTTAGCTGAGAAGGTGGGGGAAGGTGGAGGGAGTACCATGGGAGACTTGTGGAGAGATGAAAAGATTTAGAATAGCTTCTGTGTTGAATGGTATAATGAATAGATTAGGAAGTTTGCCTTGATGCAGTGAGCCAGTTGAAATTGTATAACCTAAATTTGTAGTGAACCTATTTAGCATATTTTCGTGATTTTCTCCAGCAAAGATTTTGCAGTATGACATGAATAGGATTGAAGGGAACAGATGGTGGGAGTAAGCCATGGTTGGTCTTGCAAAGCATGATCAGCAATAGGATAAGGGAGCACAGGTCTCCAGTATAGAGGAATAGTTGAACTGGTTCAACAATAGGCAGAAATAGAAATGGGAATGCCAGTGCAGTGGTAATGGCCCGGGAAAGAACTCAAGAGTGGAAGGATTAGGAGTCACAAAGAGGACAAGTATCAGGGTTAGAGATTCATAAGACAGAGAGAATGATAAAATGATAAAAACATGAGCAAATACAGGAATTTCAGAGTTCATGATCATGAAAGAAGAACTCTTGAGGATGATGTTAAGGTCAAGATTATGACAATCTCTGTGTATTGCTGGAGTAGAGGAGGAGGTCATGGGAACTTAGTCTGCCCAAGAGACTTGCTACTCCTACCGGTGTTGATGACCAAACAAAGACTTCATAGAAGCTGAAAGTCAAGGCATAGGAAAACATATTAGGGGTGGAACAGGAAGACTCCTTACTCTGTCCTCACACTTACCCATGACCCTAAAACAGGACTCAGCAGACCAGGAAATGTATTTTCCACCTACTGTATAAACTGACAAGAGAATTACTTCTTTGTTGTAATTGTTATTGAGTTGTTTCAGTTGTGTCCCAGTCTTCATGACCTCATTTGGGGGTTTCTTGGCAAAGATACAGGAGTGGTTTGCCATTACCTTCTTCACATCATTTTACAAAGGAGGAAATGAGACAAACAGGGTTAAGTGACTTGCCTAGGGTCACACAGCTAGTAATTATTTGAAGCTGAATTTGAATTCATGAGGATGAATTCCTCATAAAGATGAGCCCTCTACACCTCTCTATAACAATTCATTCATTCTCTTCTACTCCCACCTGCCCAGGAGGGGAAGTATTGAATTTAATGGGAACACAATCCAACTAGAGTAGAACAATGCTTGCCAATACAACTCTTTATCTCTTGGCTATTCCTGAATTTCCTTTTATGTTTTGTTTACTGTAATGTGTGTATTATCATCAATGTGTTACTGCTGAAGAGAAGGGTTGACATCTGTGAAGTCTCTGAAGTTAACATTACTGTGCATTGAGCACTCTTTCCCCCAGGCCATGAGGCTCAATAGAAGTGATCTCATAAACTGAAGCTTGTTACACGGTTAAAGTTGCTTCTTGTTTTGTTTTGCAATAAACTACCAAAAATATATACATTGGAAAATGCAAGCATCTTTTTTTATTGTTATTTCTATTGAAAAGTCAGCAATGGCTGAAGTATTCCTATTACAAACATACAGTGGTTTGCCATTTTTTTGCAGTAAACTTTACTGCAAACCCATTTGTGGTGTCTAAAAGAATTACAGCCCAGCACTGGGGATTTGGCCCTGTGAGCCAGGGATGGATCAGCTTTCCCAGACAGCTGGAATTTAATTTCAAATAATGAACCAAAAGAAAAAAAATGATGTTTTTAATGGGGTTGAGTTTTGCAGCATGTGTTTGGAAGAAGCTTGCATCAGCTTGAAAGAATGACCCCTGCAATTTCTTGAAAATGTATTATCATGCTACAGAATATTTAAAGTGACACTGTATACTTAGGGCATTGTATGAACCAAGACAGGAGCTAGAAAAGTTGGGGGAATGAGATATGGGACTTCCCAAGGCTGAAACTGTTCACGAACTTGAGAGAATTCCACCCAGAAAACAAATTTCTATCCTTTTTTTTTTTTATAACATCACATATATGTTGATTATTTTTTTCATAGAGGGAAGTGAGGTGGACTTCTGTGGTGGACTCAAGAGAAAATATGGGGAAAAGGCTCAAAAGACAGACAGGCATTTAGTTAAAAGAATTCCTGCTACCCACTTCCCTTTGCTGAGATCAATGTTTTACTAAAAAAGTTTCATATAAACAGCACAACTGGCTACTGTTTATAATCTTCTGTTTTTCTCTTGTCAGTTTCTATGAATTTCAAGTGTAATGAAGGAATACTCCTAAGGTATGTTTATTTTAGAGGCAAAGTAGGATGATTACTCGATATTAATAAATTCCTATAGATATAGAGCTGGAAAGGGACTGAGAGGTTATATAGTACAAACCTTTCATTTTACAGATGAGGAAACTGAGACCAATAAGAGTTAAATGCCAAGGTTACATCAGAAGTGGGATTTGAACTCAGATCTTGTGACTCCAAGTTCAGCATTATTTCTACTGTATTGAACTTTTAGGTGAGTCTTGTAGTGCTTAAAAATAATAAAATGGGAACAGATTAATGATTATCCTTGGCAGCCTGATATTGGAAAAGAAAATCATCTTGAGACTGAGAGGAAGAGAAAATCTTTCAGAAAAGAAGTTGTGTCTGCTTTAGTTAAGGAATTTATTCCATGGTCACTTATGTGGATATTGGTTTTGAAAAAAAAAATTGGTACTCTAAAAATAATGGACCATATCTTTAGTTATGTTTGTGAGTCAGTTGCACAAATACAATGTTTTACAATACTCTTGAGAGTAAAAAGGGCAGATGAAAAATTTTAAATCATTTTACTTTCTGTGGTTACACTAAATGAAGGCTATAGTTAAAAGTCATTAGCATATAAAAATGGTAAATTATTCAAGATTTGTTTTATCTTTTTTCTTTAATGACAGGTAAGAGACAAGCAGAATCAAGATGGTGGAAAAAAGGAAGGGATTCACTTGAGGTCTCCCAAATTCCCCCTCCAAACAACTTTAAATAATGCCTCGAAATCAATTGTAGAGTGGTAGACCCCACAAAAAGATGGAGTAAAATAATTTTCCAGTCTAAGACAACTTAGAAATTTGACAGGAAAGGCCTGTCACACTGTGATGAGAGTGAAGCACAAAGCAGCAGGCCTTGGGGACAAATGAATCAATGGTGCCAGCAGTGGCTTTTGGAGCTCTCAGACTACAGACAGTTAGAGGATCAGACAGCTGGTCAGGAGGACATTACAGGGGTCCCTTTGCTGATACTGGGTGCAGGACTCTGTTGCAATGCCCATAGGTGGGTACTCTTCACAAACCTGAGTTACAGTCTGTGGGCAAAAAGGAACTCTGGAATACCAGAGCTTGTAGTTACAGAGGAGTGGAGGATCCTGGTCACAGTTCTGGGATAAAAAGAGTGGTGGTGGTTGGCTGTTCACAGGCCAGGAAACCAGTGACCACACCTTTACTTAGATCATACCACCTTGGAAGGACTGAAAACTTTCAGACCCCCAGAAATAGCTCTGAGAGTAGCAACAAGAAAGGCTTGAAGCTTGGGAGAGTTCCCCCTCTGCCCCTGGAGTAGAGCCCTACTTTAATATAGAGTTAAAAGTCAATAAATAGGCTGGAAAAATGAGCAAACAACAACAACAAAAAAGAACTAGACCTAAGAAAGTCACAATGGTGACAGGGAAGATTAAAAAAAAAGACAACAAATTCAAAGCTGTTATATCCAAAGCCTCAAAGAAAAATGTGAATTGGTCTCATACTTAAAAAAGAATTTCTGGAAGAGCTCAAAAAGGATTTTAAAAATCATATAAGAGAGGTAGAGGAAAAATTGGGGAAAGAAATAAGAGCAATACAAGAAAATCATGAAAAAAAAGTCAATAGCTTGGTAAAGGAGGCCCAAAAATTGGTGAAAAAAATACTACCTTAAAAAACAGAATAAGTCAAATGGTAAAAGAGGCACAAAAATCCACTGAAGATAAGAACACTTTAAAAAGCAGAATTAGCTGCAGGAAAAAAAAGATATGCAAAAATTTGCTAAAGAGGAAAAACTCCTTAAAAGTAGAATTGGGCAAGTGGAAATTAATGACACCATGAAACTTAAAGAAATCATAAAACAAAATCTAAAGAATGAAAAAAAAAACAGAAGAAAATGTAAAATATCTCATAGGGGAAAAAAATTGACCTGGAATATAGATTGAGGAGAAATAATTTAAGAATTATTGGATTACCTGAAAGCCTGGATTAAAAAAAAAAAGCTTAGACATCATCTTTCAAGAAATTATCAGAGAAAACTGCCCTGATGTTCTAGAATTAAAAGGTAGAATAGAAATCAAAAGAATCCATCTATCACCTCCTAAAAGAGATCCCAAAATGAAAATTCCCAGGAATATTATAGCCCAATTCCAGAGCTCTCAGGTCAAGAAGAAAATACTGTAAATAGCCAGAAAGAAACAATTTAAATATCATGTAGCCACAGTCAGGATAACACAAGATTTAGCAGCTTTAACATTAAAGGATCAGAGGACTTGTAACATGATATTCTATAGGGCAAAGGAGCTAGGATTACAACCAAGAATCACCTACCCAGAAAAACTGAGTATAATCTTTCAGAGAAAAAAATGAATATTTAATACAATAGAGAACTTTAAAGCATGAAAAGACCAGAGCTGAATGGAAAATTTCACTTTCAAATAGAAGAATCAAGAGGAACATAAAAAGGAAAACAGGAGAAATAAATCTTAAGGGATTCAGTATATAATACCACTATGAAGTCTGTGTCCCAAAGAGATAAAAAACAAAAAAGAAAAGACCTATATATACACAAATTTTTTTAACTTTTAATTTTTTTAATTTTTAACATGTGTTTTTAAAACTTTGGGTTACAAATTACCTCCCTTCCTCCCTCCCCACCCACCCTCATTGAAAAGGCAAGCATCTCAATACAGGTTATAGATGTGTAGTCATGCAAAACATTTCCATAGTAGTCCTGTGGTGAAAAACTACATATGTTTCCCTTCATCCTATCCTACCCCCCATTTATTCTATTCTTTCTTTTGACCCTCTCCTTCCTCAGAAGTGTTTGCTTTTGATTATCGCCTCGCCCAATCTGCCCTCCCTTCTATCAACCCCCTGCTCGCTTGTCCCCTTTCCCCCTTATTTTCCTGTAGGGTAAGATAGATTTCCATACCCCATTGTGTATGTTATTCCTTCCTTAAGCCAAATCCTATGAGAATAAGATTCACTCATTCCTTCTCACCTTCCCCCATTTCCCCTCTACTGTAAAAGCCTTTTCTTGTCTGTTTCATGTGAGATATTTTCCCTCATTCTACTTCTCCCTTTCTCCTTCTCCCAGTATAATCCTCTCTCACCCCTTAATTTTATTTTCTAGATATCACCCCTTCATCTTCAACTCGCCCTGTGCCCTCTAGCTATCTATCTATATATACATTTATATTTTTTTCTCTCCCACTACCCTAATACTGACAAAGGACTCATAAGTTACAAATATCATCTTTCCCTGCAGGAATGTAAACAGTTCAACCTTAATAAGTCTCTTATGATTTCTCTTTCCTGTTTATCTCTTCCATATTTCACTTGAGTCTTGTATTTGAAGGTCAAATTTTCTATTCAGCTCTGGTCTTTTCTTCAGGAATGCTTGAAAGTCCCCTATTTCACTGAATGCCCATTTTTTACCCTGAAGGATTATACTCAGTTTTGCTGGGTAGGTGATTCTAGGTTGTAGTCCTAACTCCTTTGCCCTCTGGAATATCATACTCCATGCCCTCTGGACCCTTAATGTAGTAGCTGCTAAATCTTGTGTTATCTTGATTGTGTTTCCACAGTACTTGAATTGTTTCCTTCTGGCTGCTTGTAATATCTTCTCCTTGACCTGGGAATTCTGGAATTTGGCTACAACATTCCTAGGAGTTTTCCTTTGGGAATCTCTTTCAGGAGGTGATTGGTGGATTCTTTCAATTTCTATTTTGTCCTCTGGTTCTAAAATATCAGGGCAGTTTTACTTAATAATTTCTTGAACGATGATGTCTAGGCTCTTTGTTTGATCATGGCTTTCAGATAGTCCAATAATTTTTAAGTTCTCTCTCCTGGATCTATTTCCCAGGTCAGTTGTTTTTCCAATGAGATAGTTCACATTGTTTTCTAATTTTTCATTCTTTTGGATTTGTTTTACAGTGTCTTGATTTCTCATAAAGTCACTAGCTTCCAATTGCTCTATTGTAATTTTTAAGGAAGTATTTTCTTCAGTGAGCTTTTGGACTTCCTTTTCCATTTGGCCAATTTTGCTTTTTATGGCATTCTTCTCTTCATTGGCTTTTTGGACCTCTTTTGCCATTTGGGTTAGGCTATTTTTTAAGGTGTTACTTTTTCAGTATTATTTTGGGTCTCCTTTAGCATCACTCTCAGTTTTTCCTCTACTTCTCTTACTTGCTTCTCAAAATCCTTTTTTGAGCTCTTCCATGACCTGGGACCAATTCATATTTTTCTTGAAGGCTTTGGATGTAGGAGCTTTGGCTTCATTTTCTTGTTCTGGTTATATGTTTTGATCTTCTTTGTCATCAAAGTAAGATAATATAGTCTGACTCCTTTTGTGCTGCTTGCTCATGATCTCAGCCAATTATTTGAGTTATAGACTCTTTGTAAGGTAGGAGTCTGTTTTCAGTGTGGAGAATATACTGTCCCAAGCTTCAGGGATTTTGTGCAGCTGTTTTCAGAGATGCTTCTAAGGACCTGTAAATTTTTAGTTCTTCCAAGGTGCTATGATCAAGGGCGAGGTGTTTACTCCTTTCCTGGCCTGTGCTCTGCTCTATGAGCACTCTTTTCTGTCTTCGAACTGTGAGGAGGGTTTCTTCTCCTCAGCCACTACAAGCTCCACCATGCCAGAGCTCCTCCTTGCCCCAGGACAGCAACCCAGAACTGTGACCCAGATCCAAGCATGGGCAAAGCAAGAGAATCCTGCACCAGAAGTGCCTCTGAATTCCCCCTCAGTCTGTGGGCCAGAAGCTCAGGGATCAGCTGCTGCCCCAAGGGATGGGGCTGGGACCCTGCGCTCCTCTCTACAACCATAGAAACAGACTTTTCCCACTGACTTTCTAAGTTGTCTTTGGTGTTTCTGGGTTGAGAAGTCTGGAAACCACCACAGCTGCTTGTGATTCAGTCCTCTGAGGCCTGCTCCAGACTGACTGTGGCCTCCATGCCCACGTCTAACTGCGCTCCTCTCCCCTCCCAGCACGATATACCTTTCTGATCAACCATCCAGGCTGTCTTTGGCTGGAAATTTGTTTCTCTGTCTTTTTGTGGGTTCTGCTGCTTTAGAATTTGTTGAGTCATTTTTTATAGGTATTTGGAGGGGTTTAGGGGAGGGCTCAGGCAAGTCACTGCTTTTACTCTGCCACCTTGGCTCTGCCTCCTGAGGCTCACTTATACACAAATATTTATAGCAGCTCTTTTGGTGCTGGCAAAGAATTAGAAATTGAGGGGATGCCCACTAATTATAGAATTGCTGAACAAGTTGTGATACATGATTATGATGGAATACTATTGTATTATAAGAAATGACAAGCATGATGCTTTCAAAAAAACTTGGAAAGATTTACATGAACCAATGCAAACTGAAATGAGCAGAACCAGGGGAGCATTTTACATAGTAACAGCAATGTTATACAATGATCAACTGTGCATGACTTAGCTATTCTCAGCAATACAATGATTCAAGACAATTCCAAAGGAGTTATGATGAATGATATCCATCTCCAGAGAAAGAAGTGATGAAATCTGAATGTAGATCAAAGCATACTTTTTAAACTTTCTTTTTTTTTTGTTTGTTTTTTTTTTTGGTCTGTGTTTTCTTTCACAACATGACTAATACGGAAATATGTTTTGTATGACTGCAAGTGTATAACCTATATCAAATTGCTTGTTTTCTCAATGGGGGAGAGGAAGGGAGGGATAGAATTTGGAACTCAAAAATTCAAAAAACAAGTGTTAAAAATTATTTTACTTGTAATTTGGGAAAAATAAAATATTAAAAAGAGGGTGGTAAGGATAGATAAAGGAGTTTTCTGATGACATGACAGGAGTTCATATGCTGGATAGAGATTCGAACCAGATTATTTCTCAGTTTTCTTCAATTCTAAAATTCAAATATCCTTATTCTATGGGCTACTGACTATACTTTTCAGAATTATTTTAGTTACTGATACAAGATAAAAATAGAATTAAAATCTTCAGATTTGATTCAATTATTATAAATCCAGTACTTTGAATTACTCTGTCCTTGATTCAGCCCTATGAATTTATGTTTTAAAATTTTGCTTGTCTCTAAATTCATGGAAGTGAAACTTCTCACTTTTTCATCATCCTACTTTTTAAAATTTGAGTGTTTCTTTATAGTATTTTTTTAAGATTATAGTATTCCTGAAGCTTTTTTGGTAATATATATGTTGTGGTATCCATTTTCTGTTGCAAGACCTAATAGAGCCACTAAATAAAATAATAGTAATTGATTTTTAAATGTTATTTTCTTGGCAACAAGAACAGCATTTGAGAAGAAAGTATTGTTATTTCTGTGGGAGAGTCACTTTTTTTTTGTGTGGAACCATTCAGCTTTCATTGGGCCCCATGTAATTCTTCCTGAACAGATGAATTCCTATGAGAGACAGGAAAGAGATGGGGGAAAGTATCTACTCACCTCCTTTAAGCAGGTATCATTTGACTTTCTTACAGTGAAAACAAACCAAGAATGGTTTCCCAAACACAGTGGGTTACAGGCTGAATCTCTGCTATGGACCTATGGGATAATGCTTTTTGTTTCTTCTATTCTGGATGGGTTTTAGATCCATTCAGCAGGTCACTCTTTGGAACTCTGTTGAAGAAGTCCAGTGATCTCCATGTACAGTCAACACTTCCAAATGCAAGATGTTTTGAGTCCTAGGAAATTCTTTCTCTGGATTAATAAAAAGTCTGTTACACCATCCATCCCATTGCTCTGTAGGTAATGCCAACAAAGTAGTATTTAACTTGTGATATCTAGAGTTATTATTATGATGATGATAGTGATGATGGTCATGATGCCACACACTATCATTTCATTAATGTAAGGAAATCCTGATATAGAAATACCTTACACTGATGCAGATAGGCAACTAGTCTGTAATTTGTAATCTTATAGCATTGGAGAGGCTAAGTGATATGCCCATACACGATTTGTATATGGTAGAAGCAGGACTTGAACCAGGGTCTTTTGGATTCAAAGACTTTTCTATCTACTGTGATGTGCTTCCTTTTGAAGGGATGATACACACCAAGTCATTTTTAGTGCTAAAATGGGCAGTTTGAGTGCCCACATAAAAACCATGTTCTTCATCTTTGCCCTGGCCATTTTTTTTTGCCAAGTTGCAAGGGAGACTGTTTCCACATCCCTATGATTTCTACTTCTTACAAGGAGAACAATAATTAAAACAATACTACTCTTGCCTCCAGAGAAAATATGTCAATGGACCACATTATTTTTCCATTCATCGTCTCTATGATTTCTCAACCAAAGCACTCTTCCCTGATGACCATTTCTTTATGTTGTCTACACACTTAGAATGTAAACCCTTTAAAAGAAAGGACTGGCTAGCTTTTGTATTTGCATCTCCATCACTTAGCACAGTGATTGGAACATAGTTCAACACTCATTCATTCATGTAGGCAATGATAGTAGCTATAAGATCTCCAGAGTCTAGCCAAATTCTCCATGGTATTTCAACATGGCAGTAGGCAGGCTGTAATCTTGGAGAGGATCACAGAAGCTTATTTACCTTCCTTTACCCCCATTCAAGTGAATCAGCAACTTTTTGTCCCACTATTTCTTCCCTCACTCATTGATTTGTATATGAGCTCTGTGGCCTTGATATCTCCATTTTTCTCTTCATTGTTTTAGCAAGGTCATCTTTCCTTTAAGGGTTTTTATACAAACCATGCTTTACTCATAGTCAAACCAAAACTCCAGTGAAAGTTTCTCATGTTAATATACTCTATGGTTTTATAAAAAATAATTTTGAATTTTGGTGATAAGTATAAATGTGGGTAACTTAATAAAAAGTTAAATTGAAGAAATCCCTAGCTTTCTTTTGGGTCATAGGCTTTGCTAGAAGAGAATATTACCTATGCAGAGACCTAATAAATCAAAAGGGCAAAAAGTAGTTCATCCAGAAAGGTAAATTTATCTCTTAAACACACAGCTGCAGGAAGTAAAGGAGAAAAATGTATGTGTATAGAATTTCCTGTAGGCTTTACCATATACTTCCTAAAACAGTCCCTTTGATGCTTGGTACCATTTCTGCCTAATAAAGTAGCTTATTAAATGTATTCATTCAAAAGGAAGGGGTTTTCAAAGGGTCTTTTCAATGGTACCTGTGTAACATTTGGATTACAGATGGCCAATTGCATTTCCATTACCTTGTAAAATTCTTGAATTCGTGCTTGTAGGCCTCAATGTACGGTTGTGTGACAGAACTATTGTGGGGAAAACTTATGGAAAGAAACTCATAGGCATTTGGTATTTAGTCAGTTCTTAGAGTTAATGACGTTCTTCAAAAAGTCAGATAAAATATATCTGCCCTTTTCATTACGTTAAGTCTTTTAGACTTTCTTAGTATGTTTTTTGATACATATTGAGATATTTTACACTGACTATATTTATTACATGCATTACACACATACCCAAACACACACACACACACAGATATACCCACACAAATACATGGTGTCCCAATAGTCTGAGTATAGTTTTAAGCTTTAATAACTTAAATCCAGCATGCCTACTATCTCTCACTAGCCATGTAGCATCTCATAACTTTTGTCTCACCTCAATAATAATATTTATTAAGATTCCCAACACACCAGCATGATATTTCTCAAATGCGGCAAAGGGATATGTTGCACTTAAAATCTGGAGCTTTGCATCAATGTAGACGTGTAAGTTTTTTTTTTAAGTTTGAAAAGAATACATTTAACAAACAAGTCCTTAACCAACTCTCTGATATCTAATGTGCTGCATATTATTCAATTAAAAGTACAATAAACATTCAATGTGCCTATTATGTAGTGTTATGCCACTGGGTGAGATACAAAGTTTAGAGATGATATAGTCCTTGTTGTTAAGGCCTTTATTCTCTAGTATATGGATAAGATACTAATACAACTAGTTGTAAGGTATATATTTGTATGATAATGCCTTAAAGAGTTAGAAAACATGTACTCTGTGAGAAATGAGAGGTCATAAGGGAAAGTTTCTTTAAGAGGGAGGCAGTGTTTGAGTTGGGCCTTCAAGGATGGGTAGGCCTTTAACAGGTGAAGAGATTGAGGGAGGACATTATACATACAGAGAACAGTGAGCAGACATAGAGCGATGAGCATGTGGGGGATTTTTAAGGGCCAGAGAGTTATTTAGTTTGACTAAGTGCAGAATGTGTGGATGAGTAATATGAGGTACGATTGGAAAGGTTAAGGTGGTTACAAATTGTGGAGGCTTTTGAAGATCATTTGAATTTTCTTCCCTAAGGCATTTGGGAGTCATTGAAATTTTTCAGCACAAGCATAATTGCTAATGAACATCACATTTGATATTCTTTGTAATGAGAACAACTCATTTTTACATTATCACATTAAAATGTAATTGTATAGACTACATAATACATTATGTCATGCGTATATGACATAAATACATATGTGTATATATGTACATGGGGCAGCTAGGTGGCATAGTCGATACAGTGACAGGCCTGGAGATAGGAAAAATGATCTCCCTGAGTTCAAGTCAGGCCTCAAACACTTATTAACTGTGTGACCCTTGGCAAGTCATTTAATTCTGTTTGCCTTAGCTCCTAATTTGTAAAGTGAGCTGGAGGAGGAAATGGCAAACCACTCCAGTACCTTTGCCAAGTAAACCCCAAATAGGGTCACAAAGAGTTGCATACCAGTGAAATGACAGGACAACAACCATGTGTATGTGTGCATCCACCCTATGTGGCCTTGCAAAATTGATTATAAAATAAATTTCTGTAAAGTAGATCATATTTTTCTTCTCTTATTCTTTATAAAATAGTGATCTCTTACCATAGAATAAAGAAGTTCTCCAGTTGGATGAACTGAATACCATTGGAATGGAAGAGATTAATTTTAAAGTTTAGCCCTAATGTCTTTTGCTGTATATCAGAGGTTATTACATCTGAGAATGTTACATAGCACTCTTAAAGTATTGTAGTATTTCTTTTTACTTCCTTCCAACTCCCATTTCCTCAAACCTCAGGGATTTTCCTCATGTCTAGAGATCCTTTCACTTTTATATTCAAGACTTCTGGAATTTTATTTCCTTCTTCTCTATTTGGGCTAAGAAACCAAGGCCCGAATTCCCACTTAGAAATATGCACCACCAGATTCATACAATATTCTCTATTCAGAAATATTCCTTAAATTCCAACCTTCAGATTCCATATAAACCCTTATATTATTAATACTTTAATTTCAGACTAGTGTAGCTAGAATTTACATAAAATGAGGAAGACTGATGTGAATACTCCCTCAGCTTATGTAAGTTATAACCACCCTAGTCAGACAATATTTATTATAGGGTCGCCAACCTTGTGGTGATAAGCCTTTTCACAAGTAGCTAGGTTATTCTTCAGATAACGAACACCTAGTCTGTCACTGGCCTTGTGCTCTAAGCCTTTCCAGTTTGGGAGACGGAGATTTCAGTCAGTCAATAAACATTTTTAAACTCTACGATGCTCTAGTCTAGCCACTATGCTAAGTGCTGTGCTAAGTGTTCCAATGTCTTTTACATTTGTCCCCTTCCTTCTACAGTCACCCTCCTAATTCAGTCTACTATCTTATCTGACCTAAACTACTATAAACAGCCTCCTAACTGGTCTCAAAGTTCCCAGTTTTTCTGCTCTCTAATCTGTGTTCCTTAAGACTGCCAGACTAATTTCCCTAAACCATAAATCTGACCATTTTTCTTCTCCAGTTAAAAATGTTCCATGGTTCCCTATTGCTTATAGTATAAAACACATGCTCCTTAGCCTAGCATTTAAGGCTCTCAATAATCAAGGTAGGCTAAAATCTACCTTTCAAGCATTATTTCATATAATTTGACTTTATGGCATCTGTAATCTAGCCAAAATATACTTGTAGTTATTTCTTGAACTTGACCTTTCATTTCCCTCCTCCATACAGTTATAGAAGACATTTTCCATGTCTATGATATACTCCTTCATCTCCTCCTTTCAGATTCTTTGTCTTCCTTCTAGGCTCCAAACAAGTGCTACATCCACCATCAGTTTTTTCCTTATTCCCCCACCTTGAGTTGTGAGTGCTTTTTTCCTCCTCACTTTCCCTTTTAGAAATGTATTTGTTGTATCATTCCAGAAAAAAGTTAGCTGTTTGAGAGCAGCAACTGTCTTGTTTTTGTCTTGCCATGCCCAAATATAAATCTTGATAAGGAAATATGGCAGCATAGTGGATGGAAATGCTGAACTTGATGTCAGGAAGACCTAGGCTCAAATTCAGCCTCTCATACTTAACTTCCTATATAGCTCTGGGTATGTCATATAACCTTCATGTGCTTGGCCAACTCCATCCATTTGGGACTAAGTCATAGATTTAGAGTTGATGTGTTAATGGAGGAGGTTTCTACACTGGGCATCCCCCAGGATAACAAAATCATCAATCCTTCATGCATTCTTATTTGTGTATCCCTAGCAGTTGACATCATGTTTTCCATATAGTAGATGCTTAATAAATCATTGTTGAATTGGCAGGATCTTTTATTGTTTGGGCTTTGATGGAATGACCTTTCAGAAAGAACAGATTGTGTATTTCAGGTTAAAACAGACCTAAAAGGTCATAAATTTCATTTTGTGGATGAAGAAACTGAGAACCAGAAAAGTTAAGTCACTTGTTCAAGGATTTGAACATGGTATCTCTATATCCAAACCAGTGCCCTTTCCTCTGTACCTTGCTGCCTTATTCCCCAAGCTATGGAATATAAGGAAACACACATCTACATTTCAGCTTAAGTTTATAATGATCATTTTCATTTATTTAACCCATTTTCTCGACATTTGGTGAAACTATCAATAACTGTAACATACCCATCCTGTTTGGAGACGTGTATTGCACATGCTTTGAGTTGAAATGAATGTGGATGATTCAATATTTCCCATAAACAACTTCTTTTCTGGTGAAACATAAAGGTAATACAAATTGATGTATACAAATACAAAATTCTGAGATTAACCAATGCAATGGGTCTCATGCATTAGGGGAAATGGAATTGATGATGACTGTGCCCTTTCATCTTTACCAAAATTTAGTGAGGTTCCACAGGGAACCAAACCCTTTGTGTTTGGAGGTATGGTACGAATGCCAAAGCAAATGGATGTGTGCTGAGCTACTGTGAATTTCACAGGCCTGAAAAATGCTTGCTGATGTCTGGGTTTTCCCCGAGTGTGGCAGCATCTTTGATGATCTCTATGTGAAATTCGGCTGGTGGGACCTGACTTCATCTTGTATGGTAGCAGCAAGCAGTGGTCTTGCCAAAGCTTGGCAGAACTGTTATGAAGATAACTTTTCCCATACCTGAACAGGTCCTTTCAGGCATTGACCATGGTTTCTGGGAATTAGTGAAAGTAGAAAAGTATCAGATAGAAGCTGTATTTTCCATAGTGTTCAGAATTGTGCCAAGGAATTCTACTCAATTATACAGTCCCTAGGATAAGTAAGTGGATGTTAGTTACTAAGGTTTCAAATTTAAAACAAAACAAAACAAACAACAATGACAACAAAAACACTTGACCTCATCTGCTTTTTTAGCTTCTTTAATATAGCAGGTCTGTGGTGTCTGGGCTGGAAGATAAATATGTCTGCTGCCCGGCCCAATAATCTTTATCATCATCAAAGACTATCATTTATTTTACACTTCATTACAGCTATCATTTAGTGAATTATTTTCATTGTTCAGGCTAAAGTATCAGTGGGTATTTATAAACATGTGCAGGGTAGAAAAATGCCATTTGTTTCCTTTTCGCAGACTATATCTGACATTTCTCAGCTAATGAGAGATTAAATGAGAAATCTGAGAACTACATATATCAACTCTGTCTCTTAAAATATTGTTGATACTCTCAATTCCACATGATCCTAAAATAATAGGGATAAACTCAACTCTAAGACATGGGAGGGATAGGATATGAATTAGGAAACTGCTGCTTCTTTTTTTCTCTCTTGCACATAGTGTTAGGGGGTTCAATTTGATTCTTCCTCCCAGAACATTCCTTTAATTCTGTTACTAATCTGTTAAAAAAATTCCAATTACTTCCCATTGCTCACAGAATAATGCCCAATTCCTGACAGGCTGGAATGGCCCTTTATAATCTATCTCAAACCTATCTTCCCTATATGAATATTCTGCTCATTGTTCCTAGAACTCCCCCAAACAGCTTCCCACATCCTTGTCTTTGCTCACACTATTCCCCTGAATGGAATGTCTTCACTATTCCTTTCTGCCTATCCAAATGATATCTATACTTCAAGAACCAACTCAAAGCCCCATCTGCTTTGTGAAGCTTTCATTCCAGAATCCAGACATGACTGCTCCATCTCAATTTTTTTAGTTTCTCTAATGTCCTATTAAAGATGATTGTATATTGCTTTGTGTCATAAAACATATTTTTATGTGTATGTCATTTATCTCCCCAACAAGATTGTAAGCTCCAGGAGAGCAGACACTTGCCTCTTGGCCTCACCCAAGTATGTTGCTCAGTGATCAAGCATGACCTCTTCAACTTACTAATTGAGTCACCCAAGTCATTTAAGCCCTTGGAATATCTTTACTTGTAAAATGGGCATCATAATGTTTGTTTTCACAAGATTGTGAGGAAAGTATTTTTAAACTGTAAAGTACCGTATGAACATGACCTTTTAGTTAATGTAGCATTCATGACTGAATCAGCTGCTACAGGGACCAAAGCATACACTAACTGCTATAGCTTCCAAACTAGATTTTTGCCTCAACATGAATGAGGGTCCAGTCTGCTCTTTGGAGCAAGAGGAGGGTAGAAGTCTCAATCATTTCTTCTTTATGGTACAAAGACTAGCATATTCTGAAACCTGCACACCTGGCTAAAGTATGGAGGAATAATCAGTTTCTTTCATATGCTCTTTGGGGATATTTGGTGCATTATGGGACAAAACAAATAAAAACTTCCAAAATATAGAAGACTATCATTTTGCTTTAGGGACTTGTGCAGGGGCTTGGTAGTGAGGCTTTATTAAAAACAAGGAACAAAAAGTTAGCCTTCTTCCTATTTCTATAATTGTTGTGCTTCCCTAAATCAGCCAAAATCAGGAGTTAGAAAATGGATTCTTCATGTTTCCTAAGGATCTGAAGACAATTCATGCTACTAAAGCAAATAAAAATGTTATGAATCATTTATAGCACTAAAAGACATGTGCATGTATGCATAGAGCTATATGGATTGTTTAGCAATATAAATGTATTTCAATATATAAATTAACAAAAATATTCCTACAGTAAGTCATAGGATCCTAGAATTTCAAAGTTAGAAGGACCTTGGGGATAATTTAGGTTAGAAATTCCCTTTATAATATGAACTTTGAAAAATGGCCATCTAGCCTTTGCTTGAAAAACTTCAAGTATAGGGATCTATTACTTCCATGGCAGCCTGTCCCATGTTGGACAGCTTTCACTATTAGGAAGTTTCATTTCATTCCTCCTCCTCCCAAAGAACCTCCCCCTACACACACACACACACACACACACACACACACACCACTACACACTTATTTTGAACCTAAATCTGCCTCTTTAAACTAAACCTGGTTTGAATTTTTATGTCATATAAAAAATGTCTAATTCTTTTTACAAATGGCAGCTTTTCAAATACTGGAAAACACTTCTTGTTTTACCCTTATGTCTTCTCTTCTCCAGACTAACTAGTTCTGCCACTGATTTCTTGACGCCAAAGTATGTAAGTTTACCCTTATCCTAACTAAGCAATGTCTAAGTAGATTCAGCTCATTATTTTATCCTTTTGAGATCTCATTTCTGTATTTAAAGATAAACATGGCATTTATGACTTCTCACTCACTGATACATATAATTAGATTATATATACATATACATACACATAGACACCTATATTATATATGCATATGTATGCATATACATATGATTATGTTATGTATGCATGCATATATATTCATATATACTCATGTATTCACTTTTATACACATACATAATACATATATTTTATATAATCTACCATACTATTATATGATTATATAATATAGCATATTATATGATTTTTAAACATATTTATATTATATAATTTTTTATATTTAATAGAACTGGGCCAAAGACATGGCCTTTAGGATGTCAATAGAGATTTCTATTTAAGCTAATATCCAAACTACTTTTCTTTGGATTTGATCCAAATGACTACCAGTTCGGCATCTGCTTAATGGCAGGCCCCTAGGTGGTAATAGAGCCCTGAACTGGAGTTCAAAGCTGGCCTCAGAGAGTTATTAGTTGTGAGACCCTGGGGAAGTCATTTGACTTCTTCTTGCCTCAGTTTCCTTAACTGTAAAAAGAGGATAGTAATTGCTTACCCCACCCCAGGATTCTTGTGAGGATCAAATGAGATAATATACATAAAATGCTTTGTAAACTTTAAAGCACTATATAAATGTTAGCTGTTATTAGTAGTAGTATCACCTCTCAAGCTTTAGTTTTTGCCTGGTAGGGAAACTTTCTATGAGCAGGGAAAACTTGAAAAAAAAAAATTAATGGCCATAGAGTTTGTATTTTGAGTCTTCTGGCCCATGCTATACTTTGCTGTCCCCTGGCAGTTTTAGTGGTAGTTTGTATATTCCAAGGTGAGTAAATTGTATGCTGTTAGCAAAGAATGTTGGTTTTCTTTGTTCTATCACAATTAAACTTCACTGTTGAAAAGTGGACTGATTATAGTTTATGTACAGATCAGAAAATTATTATTCTTGTTTACCAGGTCAGGGAAACATCACAAAATGGGAACAAAGACTTAATGTATGATTTCTTTCTGTTTTTTGTTTTTTTTTTTTACACCAGTGATACTTTGGGACTTGGGAATGTCTCTGCTTCTCTTCCTAATTATAATAACTGACGCACATGCTACATTAAGGTTTATAAAGTGTTTATATATATATTATATTATTTTATCCTCTGAGTAATCCTGTGAGGTGTATAGTACAAATATTATTAACTCTATTTTCCTGACAAGAACACCATGGCTCAAAGAGATTGACTAAACCAAAATTATTAAACCAAATGTTGAAAGCTGTATAGATTGAACCCAGGTATACTAAAGTCAAACCTAAGGCTCTTTCTAGTGCAATGCATTCCTTCCGAAACTAGCACTCTTTGTGGAACTCTTACCCATTTAGCTTCCTAGTCATCTACCCTCTCCCCAATACCAAGCTGTTTTTCTAGCATCAATTTACCCTTCTTGCAATGAATATGGGTAGAGAATTAATTATAATAAGGGAAAAATTTTATATTTCTTTAGAGTAAGAACATGTACTACATAGGTTCACCTCAAAGGAATGCCTAACCTTTATTCATCATTCATCATTGAATGTAGTTCCTATGTTTAAATTTGGTTCCTGATCCCTATTTATTTTCATGCTAGTTTTATGTTGTTCAGTCATTTCAGTTATGTCCAACTCTTTGTGACCCTATTTGGGGTTTTCTTGACAAAGCCACTGGTGTGGTTTGCCATTATCTTTTCTAACTCCTTTTACAGATGAGGAAACTGAGGCAACCAGGGTTAAGTGACTTGCCCAGGGTCACAGAGCCAGTAAGTGTCTAAGGCTGGATTTGAAATCAGGTATTCCTGACTCCAGGCCTGGTGCTCTATCCACTGTGCCACCTAGCTACCCTGCCCCTCCTTTTATATGTGGTCTTCCCCAAGAAGATTGTAAGTTCCTTGAGAACAGGGTAGTGCTTGCTTGCTTGTATTGTTATCCCTAATGCTTATCACAGTGTCTGGTACCTAGTAAGTCCTCAATACTTTTTTTCATTCATTCAATCTTTCATTCTAGTCCCTTCATATTTTTTCTCCTCAAATTTTTAGCAGCCATGAGTCTCTAATAAGAGAGAAGTAGTCATACTAAAACCAAACAAGTTGTTTGAACAATGTGTTTGTTCCACGTCCTAGAAATCTATAAAGTAGTTTGACTTATAGCCTCCTGTGGTTGATCGCTATCATGCCACTATCTCCTGCCCTAATTACCACTGTGAACATTTTCGGTCTCTCTTCCCCTATTGTCCCTCCAGGAGAAGAGAAGAATTAGACAGTACATGATAATTACCTTTAGCATTATATGAGCACTTAGGTATATTATAGTAGAGATATTTTCAGGTAAGTGATGGACTAAATGACTCGGTAGGTGGTGTGTTCTTCTTTATTAGGGGTCTTCCAGGAAAGGCTAGATGACCACTTGTCAGGTAGGATGTAATGAGGATTCTTTTTCTGCTCTGGTTGGACTAAATGGCCGCTGAAGGCTTCCAATTTGGGGATTCTGGGATTCGGAGATTTTGGAGGTGCACAACTAACATACTCCTGATGTTTTCATTGGCAAGTCTTTCCTTCCTTCTAAATCTTGAAAATTGCTTCATGGTCTTCTTAGGAGTCATGACTGATGATACTGCTTAAAGAAAAGCTATAATGTGTAGCTGTTCCATCACATTTACCAATCAGTTCTTTAAGTTGAATAGAAGATTTACTTTTCAAATGGGGGTCTGACATAGTAAAGGTCTCTGACAATCCTTGGCTAGTGGCATCATTTAGTGGAATTGTGTGTTTCTTATTGATATAAAACACCCAAATGCTGAAAGGATGGGCTTTGCACAGAAATATGTAAATAAGTAAATGTTTAAATTCCATTCCAAGAGACTAAAAAACCTGTTTGATGTTAACCACAAACAAGAGAAGCTTTCTTCAATAACCTACAAAAGCCCTTTTACAATCCTGATTATGCAAATTTTTTTAAAGTGCCAAATGGTGGTGTTTGTGGAGAGCTGGGAGGAAACAACCACCAAAAAAGGACATGCCCTTCCCTAAGTCGAGACTGCAGCTGTGGTTTGTGTTTTAATTACGAAAGAATGTATCTTTATTGAATCCTGTTCATAAAATATGAGATGTTTTTGTCACTGAGTATAAAATCTAATTCATTTCCAACTTAAGGCACTTGCAGACCCCAAACCTGCATAAACTCTGCAGCTAATTAATGTTATCAAAAGACCTGGCAGGATTATTCTGCTGCCTTTTTATCTCTGCAGGACGAGGAGCTTCAAATAACTTTCCTTCTCCCATTAACAGTTGGATGTCATTGGAAAACTCAGTTGTAGCAGCAACTGTTCTTGGTAGAAATATTATAGCCCCTTCCTCTGGAGGATAAGACAAAAGCAGATAAGCAATCACACAATTATCTAATGACTAGATTTTCTCTCCCTCCCTCCCTGCAAGGTAGTTATAGCTATAAGGTCAAGGATTCCAAGGAAAATAGGATCTAGAATATTGCTTCTCTGGCCACATGGAAGGATAACATTCAGAACCTGGGTTTTCAAACCCTTTTCACCTGGCCCCCTTCCTTATAGTTATACTCTTTATTGATTTTTTTTGTTCCATTTAGGAATAAATTTCTTGCCATTATTTTGATTTAAAAATGAAAATGCTGTCCATTCATCAGTTTTATATGTTTGTATATGAAATCTTTTGAGTTGAATTAACTTCCAGGTGGCATTTCATATTTCCCATCATTATTCCAAACTGAAAGGTCTCTAATGTGTTCATTGTGGTATAATGTAAGAACTGATATGACACCAGACTGCACAAAAGGAGTGGGGGAACAGTGAAGGATTTGTTGAGGAGAGCTCCATAATCCTTTGATATAGATTTCCTCTAATACTATGGATTATAATGCACACTTATAAATGACTCTCAAAGGCTGAACGGCCTTCCCGACTCTGTTTTCTATTTATTCTATTAGTGCCTTTGCACACACTCTCCCTCATGTCTGGAATAAACATTGTCCCCATTTTCATCTGGTAGAATTTTTCCCTTTCCTCAAGGCCTGACCCCTCCATACCTCTTTTCTGATTGCTTCCCTCATCCCTTAGTTAAAAGTGGTTTCTAACCTTGTATCTTGCATACTTACATGGGTATCTACAGAGAGAAAACATCCTTACTCGTATTCTGATCAGTTTTTTACATGGAAGTTCCATCCTCCTTATCAGATTTTAAACTCCTTTAAGGGGACTATGTTGTTATATATCATATAGTGTAGAAGAAAGAGCTTGAGTCTTAGAGTAAAAAATTAAAATCCCTCTTCATATATGACAATGGGATTCCTTGGTCCTCAGTTTCCTCACCTATAAAATAGTAATGGTAATACTTGCATTACCTATACAACTTGGTTTTAAGAAATTAACTACATTGTTTTTTTCCTTTTCTGATTCTTCTTTCACAATGTGACTAATGTGGAAATATGTTTAACATGATTGTACATGTATAACCTATATCAGATTCCTTGTTGTCTTGGGGAGAGGGGAGGGAAGAAGAAAAATTTGGAACACAAAATTTTACAAAAACAAATGTTGAAAACTGTCTTTATATATAATTGGAAAAATACTATTAAGGAAAAATACTTTTTAAAATTAACTACATTAGTTTAAGCGAGAGGGTGAAATAAGATAGCAATTTGCCTCAAAATGGGGTAGTTATAGCTAAACCCTTCCAAAACCCCTCCCTCCAACCCCACTAATCTCAATTCACACACACCTCTAAAAGTCCCTTCCCTCCCCTGCCCCCTCCAGTTTTCTCACCTCTCTACATGCTTAAAATACATCTACACCCTTCTAGATGTACCTGTTGTTTCCTTGTGTCTAAAGGCAGCCATCTCTAGAGCAGGGGGTAAGGTGGGAGAGGAAAGAAAAATAAGAAAAAAAGAAATTTACATGGTAACTGTTGTATATTTGGAGGGAACAGTAAATTGTACATGGTAGATTTGCATTTTCATGTGCAATCATATTTTTTGTTGTACTTTTATGGAAATGCTTATTTTGTTCCATGAACTGAAAATAAAATAAAAAAAAAAGAATACATTAATGTTTCCAAATTTACTTTCTTTTTTAGAGTAAATATTCCTGTTTGGAACCATGCATTGCTTCTAATTCTGTGATCAGGTACTAAAAAGAACAAGTTTAATCTTTCTTCAATGCAGCAGTCCTCTAAATACTTGAAGACAGCTGTTATATTTGTCCTGAGTCTTCTCTAGACTAACCATCTCGTTTCTTTTTTTTTTTTTTTTTTTTTGGCTAGGCAATGGGGTTAAATGACTTGCCCAGGGACACACAACTAGTAAGTGTTATGTGTCTGAGGCCAGATTTGAAATCAGGTCCTCCTGAATCCAGGGCCAGTGCTCTATCCACTGTGCCACCTAGCTGCCCCATCCCATTTCTTTTCAACTGATCTTCCTTTGTCATTTTCCTCAAACTGTATTTTGCTCAAAGACTTTTACCTTCCTGTTTGCCCTCTTCAGTGTAGTCTCCAGCATCTCAATGTCTGGAAATGTAGTACCCAGAACTTAACATAGTACTCTACGAGTTGTCTGATCCAGGTAAAGTACAATGGAAGAAACACCAACCCAATTCTGGACACTTTGACTCAGTTTTTTTGGTGACCACAGCACACTGAGGAAATTCCAGTGAGTTTGTAATCCACTACCATTCTCCATCCCCATTCCCAGATAGTTTTTCCCCCCAGAAAAACTGCTGCATGGCCATGGCTACTCCATTTGTATATGTAAAACTTATTTCTTGAAGCAAGGTTTAGGGCTTTACTTATATCCCTAAATTCTATTTTGGTAGATTCAACCCAATGTTCCAACTTTAGGGGTTGACAAACTATGGCCCATAGACCATTTCTAACCTGGTTTTGTACCCACAGTGACATAAAAATGGTTTTTATATTTTTAATTAAAGTTTTATTGTATTCAAAAAATGTAAAAACCATTCTATGTATGCCAAGGTTCTTACCAAAATAAAGTAGAAAGTTACTCAATGTATAATAATGAAGATCAGGTATAGAATGGCTGTTTATTTCTTTTGGACAAAAGGAATACTCAGAACAGGAAATGCTAAGGAGCATATTGACAAAGACTTAAAACATGGCACTATGACCTAAAATGTACATTCTCCCAGTAGATTTATATTTAATACATTAAAAAATAACACACTTGGTGGACAGTTGAACGGACATTCAACCTTCACCTTAGCTCTTCACTGCCTAAACAGCTCTCTACAGATCCATATTATCTGGAAATCCATGCTAGATCTTGGACACCTTTTCCTTTAAGTGGTCATTTGGTCATTTTCTTCCCCAAGACATATTTTAATAGCTTTAGGGATCGCCTCCAACATTGTCCTTTTCACCAACTGAAGGGCAGGTAGCTATCAACCTCTATAACTCACAAGACTGTACCTTAGGTTGGAAATATCTATCTTGGGATTACTGTTTGGTCACTTATGCTCAGGTAAAGAAGCACAAGGCCGAAGAGATGGCCAAGACTGTGAGATCCCAACTCATTCTCACCTACACAAACATATGTTCTAGATAGGTCATGCAACTGCCACAGATGTCAGGGAGAGGTTAGAGAACCTCCTCTCCTCCCATGTCCATGAGAAGTCATAGACAGAGAGTTTCATGGCACAAATTCTGGAGAGAAGGAAAGAATGAGAATGGGAGCTCTCTCCCTTGAAAGTTTGTGAAGTAGGTAGTTCTTCCTCAGTGACCAATCCTTTTTTTTTTTTTTTACATATCCCCATCCCCAAGTTTCCATCACTGAGACCAAGAAGTTGTTGCATTATCTCAGTGTGCCAAATCCTTTAGCAGTGAACACATTTATCCCCAGTAGTGACCAGGGCACTCAGCACAAGCACCATAGGATGATTCCTGAAGGCCCATAACCATACATGCTTCATTGAGCATACTCTAATCCAATCACTTCTACACTGAGAAAAGAAAAAATCTTGCCATTTTGGAGATGGCCTTAAGTGGCACTAGAGTCAAGTACTTGTCCAGTATTGGAATTAGAAATTCCACAAAATAACTTCAGTTCTTCCCATAGTCAGACTGAAAGTGAGGCTTGTCTAACTATGACAATGATAAAGTTGTAGTATTTATTCTGATACAATTAACTTACACTAGAATGAAAAGAATACTTTAATATGGAATTTCATTTTAACTTTAACTCAGAGAAAGCATCTTCAGCTTTGTGAATATATATGTATATAAATGTGTGTGTGCACATATATAAATCCATATTTTAATGGGTTGATGTATTTTATATAATTTCAGTAGGCAGAAATTGATTTTAACCCATCAGTTTCCTTGTTCTTTACTACCAGCTAAGTTGTTTGTTACTGCTAAGAGTGGCATCATTGTACTTGTTAGATACTTTACAGTAAACACACGTTCTCTTAATCACATCACAGAAGCTTAAATAGATTTGTAAAACCATTAAAAAATCAATAGTTAGCTTTTAGGTGATGAATTAATTAATGGAGTGTGAATGTTTGCATGCTGAATTACCCAGCATGCATTATGACTTTTTATAACACCACTGTCAACAGGGAGAGTACAAAATACCATAATGGTAATAGTGTAGAAAATTTTTATGAAAATATATCAATCCTGCTTGTTGTTGAGAGAATTCCTGTAAAACTTATTCTTTGTTAGAAATAGACCATTTAGTCAGATATTTTTCAGTTATCTGCGGTGATTAAGGATCAAGAAAGTATAAATAAGTGAAGTACACAACATATGCAAGGCAGCATAGCACTCATTCTTCCAGCTTGACAAGGCAACTTTTTATACTACAGGGGAAGGCCATATGGTGATTATCATGGAAAATTATCCTTTTCATTTATAAAATATTAAACCACTTTGATATGAGGTTTATGCTATCAACCAGGATACGTAGCAGTATTCTCAAGTTTGAGGAGTACATAACTTCTAATTCATCATCATCAAATAACATTATTTTGGAGTGATTTCTATGTAGAAAGCCCCATATTAATGCTTCACATACAGATATAGGATTACCCCCATGAGATAGGAAATGAAAATTTAAATCTTCAGAGGAGATTACTATAAAACGTAAGCTGCTTTAAGATGTGGACTATGCCATTTTATCTATGTAACTCTCACTGTCCTAGCACAATGCTTTACACATCATCATCATCATCATCATCATCATCATGATTGGTAGAATTATATAGTACTTCAAGGTTTGTAAGTGCTTCACATGTATTATATCAATAATAAGCATTTCATACATATTTCCTGAATGTTTGTTGAAAGAGCACAAAACTTAATTTTAAAGAAATATATACACAGGTATGTGTATGTATATGTGTATATATATATATATATATATATATATATATATATAGGTGGCGCAGTGGATAGAGCCCTAGCCCTGAAATCAGGAGGAACTGAGTTCAAATCCTGCCTCAGATCAAATACTTGACACTACCTGTGTGACCTTGGGCAAGTCACTTAACCCCAATTGCCTAAAAAAAAAAATACACACACACACACACACACACACACATACACGTGTATATATATATATATATATATATAGGAAAGATATATATATATATAGGAAAGATATATATATATATACAGGAAAGATATACATACATATATATATAGGAAAGATATATATATATATATATATACATATTCTACTAGATTGCATACTCCTTGAGGGAGGTTAGAGAAGGGCACAATTTAAACCTAGACCTTTTTGATTGCAAGTCCAATGTTCTAATCATTTTAGCATGCATTGACAAGCTAGATCATATTCAGTAAAAGATGGCCAGGATGGTGAGAGACCACTGACAATCAGATCCACACCATATGAAGATCAGATAAAGCAATTGGAAAGATTTCTGTAGGACATTAAAATGTATCAGAAGCTGTGTCATGTAAAAGAAGGATGAGATTTGTTCTGCTTGGTTCTTGAGAAAAGAATTAGTAGAAATGTATGAAAGTGATGAGGCAGATTTTACCTTGGTGTAAGGAAAAACATCCAAATAATAAGAGCTATCCAAAAGTAGAATTTGAATTTCTTACATGGTAGCAAATCCCTTTCATTTTACATTATTTTTTAAAAATGATAACTTTATTAATGTAATAAGAAGTATGGCAAAATTCTCTTTCCTATCTACCTTTAGAAGCTACCTTAAACACTGAACAAATGTTATACATAAAGTTAAGTCTTTTTGAAGAGGAATTACTTAGTTTCAGAAAATTTACAACACCTTTCAAAAATACAAAAATGGGTTATCAGGATCATAGAATACATAAAAGAGGGTTCTCTGAAAATTCTGTCCCAGTCCCAACTAAACTAAATATTACAATTGTACACAGAATTGTTCAGCAAAAAAATCCCAACTATAGATATGGGGAATTTAATTTATTAATTTCATGGGGAAAAACAATTCCTACCTGCAAGACAAATTTGACATTTTGAAAAGAGGATGATTTTTAACCCCTTTGGACATTTCTTAAATCCACAATTGCCTTTCCTGAAAGCATAATTTTCTTTCAAAGCTATGTTTAATAATATCTAAAAGAAACCAGTCTAGTCCAAATCATAATGTACTTTGTATGAGTCGTCAGTCATTATTTCACGGAGAGTTCAGAGAGGGCCAAAATATCTCTGTCAGGGAAGAAAAAGAGTTGTTTTTTTTAACCTACTCACAGACACGAGTTGGAAATCACTGTTGTTTTCAATGCTTGCAGCATATCAAAGTATGTTGCAACACATACAAGTGTCACATAAAGCAAAAGTACTATAAATCCAGTTGTTTGGAGTTGACATTGTTAACACAGTGAAAAAAAAATCTGCATTTTTCAAAGCATCCTTGTGGTTTAATTTTTTTAATTGACATGGATTTTGCTCTTATAATAGTCAATGGTTGATAAGTGTTGCTTCTGACAACTCTTCAAAGCAAATCTTTTTTACTATCCTGTCGTCCTCTTCACTTTTAGGCGCATTTATTGAAATGTTCCTATTCTTCTCTGAAGTTTCTTCACATTTTCCCCTCAATCCCATTACAATTACTTTTTGATGAAATATGGACATACTAAGGATCTTCACTGTAAAAACCAGCAGTGTTAAATCACTCTCAAGGTTCTGGAGGAAAGCTATCTAGATAATAAATTCCTGGTCTTTTGTTCAAAACACAGCTTGTCTCAATTTTGGGTGTTTGAGCAGCGAAATCACTAATAGTATCTTGAATACCTTCCTGGTGATCAGCAGGTTGCTGAGGCAAGATTACCATCCAGAGGGGTTCAGGTGCCTTCCAGCCAGACATTCTCATCAGGCATGGTGGGCTCTGGCTTTTAGACAGAAATGAGCAAAACAATGGCAACCAGGACAACAGGAAGGTACTTACTTGAGAGCGGCCAGCAGCAAGTGGCACTAGGGCTGCTGCATGTTGGTTGCTGTGCATGCCAATGGAGATCTGAGCAGCTCCAGCTTCGCATCCTTCTACTTAGTGCTTCTACTTCCTACCGGACATTTTTAAGGGGAGGTTGATTACTTGTCAGCAGTTGGGGAGATAATAGATATGTGATAGGTTGAACTAGATGGCCTCTGAGATATTTTCCAACTCTGAGTTTCTGTCATGCTGTGATTGGCTGAGTGCTGATGTCTCCTCTTACTTTGAAGGTTTATGATTTTATGGCTATGATTCTAGGGTAATATATGTAGTTTTAGGAAGATTTACTAAATTCTAAAGGAAATAAATCTGTCCCCCAAATTGCTCTAATGGTTGAAATTCAAGTCAAGTTGGGGGTCAGAGTTTTGAATATTCTAGACCTTATGATGCTCCTAAGATCATATCACATAGGAGATACCACAGTTAAAGAGGGAAAGTGAGTTCCTAGAACCTCTCATCGAATGTGGTCCAGCACTCCTTGCTGGATATTTTTGCTACAAACCTCCTCTCTTCTGATCAATCGCAATCATTACTCCTATAGGGCACTGGCATCTGCTGAAGCACTTGCTCTCAGGTACTCAAGTCAGTCAATAATTTCATCTAACCTTTTATCAGAGTTGTTGTCTGGGAGCAAAAATGACCAGTTTGAGCTTTATCTTTTTTTTTTCTCTTTCTTTCCCATCTCCTGGTAGAAGTGCCAACAGCCTAGGTAGTGACCATGAAGATAATACAGAAAACAAAACAAAACCTGAAGGTAGAAATGAATACATTACAAACCAAATTATCAAAGAAAATAGAATTCACACAGCCCATTCCCCATTTGGTAGTTAAGTGACCTGCCCAAGGCAAAATGGCAGAACCAAAACTAAAGTCAATGTCTACAGTCTGTCAGGCTAATTCATTCCACTGTTCTATGTATCTGAATAGAAATAATAGAAACTGTAGAAAGATCTTTTCATTTTATTTATTTATTTTAAATTTGGAAGGAGAAATTGATTAGTTACAGGTCTCAAAGACTTCATCCAAGCTCCGCATTTGAGGACTGATTCAGAAAGAAAAAATAGGAAACTCATAAGTGGAAGAGTATGGGGAAACACGTTTAGGTGAAATAAGAACTCTGTGGTCTTAACCTTGAACTAAATTCATAATATTTGTGTTGCTTAAGCATATTTATTATTCAGGAGTCTGGCTGTTAATGCAGTATAGGACCCAGATCAGATTTCTAACCATTATTTAGATCTTTAAAGGGACATGACCTGAATAACTGAGATACTTGCCCAAAGTCACCATTTCTTCACATACACACTGTACTTAGTGGGATCTGATTATTCCCAGGTGTTGAACCTCTTAACTCAGTGGAAAACTTTCTTGGTTTGAGAATTCATGGTAGCATAATTCTCTTCTCTGGAATTCCTAAGATGCTCCTTACCTGAACATGAAATCAGAATGGGGTTTTGAATAATCTTGAGTGCAGTCTAAATAATATCGTCTTGATCTCAAAATGACGGTGTTAGGGGAGAGAATTTTCCAGTTAAGGGCAAGACAGAGTTGGTATCCAGTCTAAGAAGAAAATATAGCTAAGGCATAAACAATTTCTTGGATGGAGAAATACCACCCCACCTCAAAAAAAAAGTTTTTTTTTCTCTGAATTATAGCACTTACCTTCTTTTCTGATTGTAATTCCCAGTTGTACTAAAGACCAGCTTATGTTTGGTTGTAAGAAAATTTTTGATGAGGGTCAGTGGAAGCTGGTAGGGATGAATTTGGGCAGCCTAATACTGGGGTGGAGGCTTTTTCAATTTAAAATGTCAATCAGCCCATCAAGACACATTTTCTGAATGCCAACCTTGTAAGGCAGGGGTTATAAAAAGAACTATAAGACTCAGAGAAAGATCTTTTCTTTAAAGAAACAATGAAATTGGGCAGGAGAGACAAACAGGCAAGTCAGGACTGAAATAGCCTGCAGTGAGATTACAGAGAAGTCAAATGGGGACTTGGGAGGGCCACCTGCTGCAAAGACAAGCTATTTAGTAACAATTCTGTGAAGCCCAGTTTTTTCTCATATCTGGCTATCTTGACCTCCTTTTGAAGGCCAGAATTGGGGTAATGAAAGAGCATTGGATTTGGAGCCAGAAAGTTTGAATCCTGGCTTTGCTACTTCCTATCTTTGTGGCTTTGGACCAATGACTTTACGCCTATGGGCCTCGGGTTCCTTATCTGTAGAATGAAGGCATCATATTAGATGACTGCTAAGGTTTCTTTTAACCCTAAATTCTACAATTCCTAGGTTTCCTCTGTTTTTCCTGTCCACACATCCAGATCTCCTGGTTATAACAACAGTTAGGAAGCTTGTCTCCTCACCAGACTTAAAACTAACTGCTCATGCCGGAATGAACAGCTTGGACTCAGCATCATGGGTTACAAGGAGTTGGAGGAGACCTTAAATATCATCTTCAACCCTCTCACTTTACAGGTTAAGGAAGTGTAGGCCCAATCAGGTATCAACTTGCCCAAGTTCATATAAAGAATAAAGAGAACAAGAAGGATTTGAACTCAGGTCTTCTGATTTCACATTCAGTACCTTTTCTATTATTCGCTGCTCCCTGGCTCTGTTACCACTTGTGGCTGAGGCCCACTATTTAACCAATCATTTCTTGATGACTTTCAGCTGGGTCTTGACAGTCTCCACCTCAAACCACTTCTCTTTCAATACCCATCTTTTCTTTCTTCCCATCTGTCTCAGGGTAAGAAGCATCTTTCCAAGGCTAGCCTCCTATACTTAATGTGTGGATCCCTAACACTGGCCTTTTTCCACTGGCCCTGTCATATCTGCCTTTCAAAATGCATTGGTCTCCTTTTCTGGGGAGATAAATAAAAATCACTCACTGTGCTAGATGCTATTATCCCCTCAAACTACCAAGCTCTTTATCTCCTCTTATTTCTATTCTTTCAATCATCCAAGAGAAGTTTTTTTTAATAAATTCCAGTATGTACTAGATGATGTGCATATGAACACAAAAAATGAAATGATCCCTACTTTCAAGGAAATCAGATTCTATTGAGGAGAAAAAATAACATGTCCTTTGATAAATAAATAGAAAATCTATAAAAAGTTAAAATAGGAATTTTGGAGAAGAAGGAGGGTATTAAAAAACCCAACCTTATTTGCTAGGTGGGGGTGGAGTTAAACCTAGCAGGAAGCCAATGATTCTAAGAGACAGAGGTAAGGTGGGACAGTATTTTAAGGACAGGAGACACCCTGGGCAGAGGCACTGACATGGGAAATGGAAGAGGCAATGCCATGTTTGGAGTACAACAATTAGGGCAGTAAGCAGTTAAGTTGCATAGTGGATAGGGCTCCAGGCCTGGAGTGAGGCTCATCTTTGTGAGCTCAAATGCAGCCTCAGACACTACCACAGACTCTTATTGTGTGACCCTGAGAAAGTCACTTAACACTGCTTGCCTCAGTTTCCTCATCTATAAAATGAACCGGAGAAATAAATGGCAAACCGGTCCAGTATCTTTGCCAAGAAAACCCCAAGTGGGGTCACAAAGAGTCAGACACAAGTGAAAAATGACTGAACAACAATAAAAGAATGGTAAAGAGGATTAATAAGCAATGTCTGAAAAGTAGGCTGGAATCAAATAGTGAAGCACTTTAAATGCTGAAAAGAGAAGTTTGTATTTTGTCTTAGGGACAAAAAGAAGCTACTGGAGCTTCCTGAGCAGGGTAGTAGTGTGGTCACTCCTGTGTTTTAGGAGTCACAATTTGGCAGCCATGGGGAAGAACGAGTGGAGAGTCCAGGTTGCATTTCTCTGCCACCCTCTGATTCTTTAACATCTTGGAATATCATTATTCACTACACTTGAATAAGTCATCAGTCAACTTCTATTCATTTAATCCAAGGCCTTTACTCAGTCCTTACTCTCTCTGACCTGATTAAGTTGCCTCTCCCCTTCCTTTTGTAACTGGACACTATACTATCCCCTTCTGTTATCTTTCTGCCAGCTCTTTGTCCTGCTCCCCTATCCTTCTGATCCCCCAGCTACGGGTGTTTCCCAAGGCTCAGTCCTCAGCCATCTCATTTCTCACTTGGAATATTTGGGCAGGCTTGTAGCTTCTGTTACTAAGTCTGCAGATGAGTGACCAAATCAAGATACCTAGCCCCAATGTTTGTCCCTAGCTCTAGTTGGTCATCTCCAATTGCCTTGTAGGCATCTTCACGTGAATGGTCTGCCATCACGTCAAACTCAGTCTGGAGCCAAAAGAAGCCAGGTGACAGGAGATTAAGGCATTATGGGGACTGAGGGGAGCAACAGTGTCAAGTGGTTCCCAGAGCAGCACAGAGGAGGTTTAACTTGAATATGTTCACCACTTTGGGAAAATGAAGCAAGGAATAGCTGATTAGTCATTCTGTTGGGCATTAGCATTTCTGCTGGTAAATATCAGATGTTTAGAAAGCCACAAGGTGGCTGGTGCAGAATGCATTGGTGGTATATGTGGATGGTGGTCAATGTTTGGTGGTGAAAAAGCACTCGGTGAGAATTATTATAGATTGTAGTGAGAAGAGGTGGAGAATACGTAGGAGTAAGTGTGGTAGGCTGGGAAATATAGTATGGCAGCAACATCTGTGGTGTTTGGTCCTTTTTCTTTTCCCCTTATGTTATCATTGTGGTGGTGGTGATAGTGGTCAGGTGCTCATTGATGTCTGTGTTGAGCTAGGTTACTGCCTTATGTTGCTTTTCTGTCTACTTATAGTCTGCACTAGAATTGAGGAACTGAACAGTTATGAAAGATATAGTCAGATACAGCTAAATGATAATTTTTACATATTTATTTTATATATCACTTTAAAGTCTTCAAACAATTTTATGCACCAGTATCTCATTTGAGTTTCACAACCATATAGACACATTTCACAATTATAATTCCCACAGGTGAGAAAATGGAAGCTTAGATAGGTGATTGCAGTCACATTGCTAAGAAGGGGTCACAAGTGGGATTTCAGCAGAGCTTAGAGTTGGGGAACCTGTGGCCTCAAGGCCATATGTGGCCTTCTAGGTCCTTGGGGAGGCCTTTTGACTGAGTCTAAGTTTTACAGAACAAATCCTTTCATTAAGGAGATTTGTTCTGTGAAGTTTGGATTCAGCCGGAGTGCCACACTTGAGGATCTAGAAGGTTACAAGTTCCCCACCATAGCCTAACTCTTCATGACTCCACATCCAACACTCTAAACCAATATGTCACATTGGTTCTTCTCCATAAGATTGTGAGCTCCTTAAGGGCAGAGACCATCTTTTGCCTTTCTTTTTATCCTGAGCACAGTTCCTGAGAAATGATGGATGTTTAATAAATATTAATTGACCGGTTGACCCACTGGATGGTAATCTGAGAGGCTGGCTGGCCTTCAAGTGCTAGTTATTGAAGTTATCAAGTATGATGAAGGACAGTAGATGGGACATAGACAATAATCTAGATATGATAAAATATTGGGAAATTGAAGAGCAATACCACAGAAAGGACTGCGATAACCTTCAGAAGTTCCTCAAGAAGGGAGAATTCTGCTTATAGTTTCTCTGTGAAGTTTGGCCTTCTTTAATTTGGGGGTATTGTTCCTCCATAGTAGAGACTATGGGATCTTCAAAGACACTTTCAGACATGAGTTTGGGGCCAGAATTCATCAGCTCCTACCTCCTAGAATAATCTTTCCAACTCAGGCTTACTTCCTTAGGCCCTTTTCACATCCACAACTAAGCACATACTAAAGACACCTAGATACAAGGACCTTTGTGCCCCAGAAAACACAGAGATAAAGTGCCTTCCTGGGGACAGAGTGAGTGAGGTAGAATCTAGAACAGGCTCATACACAAAAGGATATTTTAGACTGGGCAGCATTTACAACTACACAGACATGGACACTTAGAGAATCATGAAGATTTTCTAGGGTGATCACTTCTCTCAGTTATGATATTGAGTAAAAAAGGCAGGAAAAATCCGATCACCACCATTGGTCTGGACTGTCCGGGATGCTGCATGTACTTTCTCAGTCCAATCTCAATTGTCTTGGACAGTTCACTTTACCCTTGGGACTTCTTGAGTGAATATTGTTTTCACTTTGAGTTCATGTGGTCTCATTTGTCATCTGTCAAACCTCTTCTTGTCTGTGAAGCTAGATATTTTCCTAGTGTTCAAAATGGGTCCTATGGCCATTGCCTGGAATGAGAGTCACTAGTTCTAATAGTGGCTAGGTCACAGCAAAATTTAGGGATTTTATTAGTCCAGTGCATTTGACTGTAAAGGGATATCACCCTTTCTTTGCTGGGAACTAGTACTGGGATAGATTTTAAAAGTGATTTGAAAAAAAAAAAAAAGGACAAATCGTGCTGTTTGACCCATGCCTATTTTCTAGTTTGTCTTCTAGGTTGCAGGCTCTATGGACATAATGACTGATGCTTTGTTACCTTGAGGTTTCAAATATAGCTTCAATTCCTCACTGTTTTCCAATCCCTCCCCCATGTACACAGACACAGACACACACACACACACACACACACAGATATATATATAATATAAAATGTATGCATATTATTATTATATGTATATATGTATTATAATATATGTGTGTACATATGTATATGTCTATTAATATGTTCATATCTCTATGTTACATATATCTATGTATATATACATAATATATCATTTCCTGAACTCAGTTTACAGTAAAAGTAATTAGAATCTTATAGCTGGCCAGAGAACCAAGATGATATCTCTCACAACACTGGAAGTATACACAGGGTCTGGGTTCATAAGTTGAGGAAACTGGCAGTGGTATTACATGGAGATCAGTTGAAGGATTTGAATGTATTTAGCCTGGAGAAGAGAAAACTCATGAGAACATGATGTGCAGCTGTCTTCAAGCATTTGTAGGGCTGTAATGAAGACATAGACTGAGCTTTGTTCTTTTTAGTTCCAGGGGACAGAACTAGGGGCACTGAAGCCCTGTATCCACAGGGTGATTGGGAAATGATCTATTTTTCAGTATGAGAAATGATCTGAGGTCCCTCTGCCAGAAAGAGAATCTGTGAAGCAGCTCACTGGAATGAGATTCTGGCCCGACCCCTCTGTGTTTGTCACTGGACCTGTTGGAAGCCTAGCTCAGTTTGGAGCCCTGGTGCTAGAAATGCAATGACTGTTGTTTGTATTTTTATCCTAAAATCAATAGGCTGTGCTGTTGTGAACTACTTCTTTTGTTAAATGGATTCTTTTAGGCTGAAATCATCTTTGAGCTATAGCTCTTGAATTAGAGAATAGCATGGCAAATGGACATACTAACTTTCTTGTTTGGACAATAGAGCAACTAAATATATTCCTCAATTATTAACATACTTCCACCCTGTCATTCCTTCTCCATCACAGGGATTCTAAATTCCCAGATGCCATTGTTCAACCCTATTCTTGGTGTCCCCACTGACTGCTTCCTTATTCCCAACCCCCTTAGCCCAACCAACTAATGTCTCAGTTTAAGGCTACTTGCCCCTTTTACTGTGTTCTCTAGAAAGCCTCTGCCATTCACCACAGCAGCTTTCCACACCTTTTCATTCACTCTCAAACCTTCCAAAACCTTCCAAAACTCCCTGCCCTCTCAGCTGAGAACCTTGCCTCACACTTTACAGAAAAATGATGAGGCCTTTTGCCAAGAGATACTTCTGTTTTCTTTCTCATCTTATACCATTCAGATGCCTTCTGAAACTTTGATTTTTTATCACTGTCTCAAGAGAAGAGATGGAACTTTTCCTTGCCAAGACAAACCCCTCAAAATGCACAATTGATCTCATTCTTCCCATCTTATCTAGTAGATTGCCCATTCTATTTTTTCTCTCCCTCATCTTCAACATCTCCCTGTCTACTGGCTGGTTCCATATTGCCTACAAACACACCCATGTCTTCCTCATCCTCAAAAAATTCTTATTTGATCTATCCATCCATTCTAACTACCTTTTTCTATTTCTTTTTCCTTTTTTGGCTAAACTCCTTAATAAATTTACTTATGATCTTAACTCTTAGCAGTTTGGTTCTGATCTCATCATTCTATGGAAACGGCTCTCTCCAAAGTTATTAAGGATCTCTTATTGGACAAATCTATGGCTTTTCTCAATCCTCATTCTTCTTGACCTCCCAGCAATTTTTGACATGATCAACTTCTCCTTGATAATCTCTTCTCTCTAGGTTTTCAAGACACTTCTCTTTCCTACTTCTCTTCCTACTCATCTGACTGCTCCTTCTCAGTCTCCTTTGCTGAATCTTTATCCAGTCACACTTATTAACCATGGGGGGCGGTCATCCAAGGCTCAGTCCCTGGTCCTCTTCTGTTCTCTTTATGCTATTTCACTTAGTGATCTCATCAGCTCCCATAGATTCAATTACCATCTCTGCAGGTGATTCTCATTTACATTTGTCCAGCCTTAACCTTTGTCTTGGTCTCACATCTTCAACCACCTATTACATATTTTAACTGTCTAGTGGACATCTTAAACTCAATATGTCCCAAACTGAAGTCATTATCTTTTCTCTCACATCTTCCTCTCTTTCCAATTTCCCTGTTACCATTAAGAGCATCACCATCCTCTCAGGCTCAAAACCTAGGTGTCATCCTTGACTCTTCACTTTATTGTCCACATGCAATCAGTTGCCAAGTCCTATTATTTCTACTTTTATAACAAAAGGAGGCATTTATATGCCCCCTTTTCTCCTCTGATCTTTTACTAATCCTAATGCAGACCTGTATTAGTTCATACCTAGACTGTTGTAATAACCTGTTGGCTGATCTCCTTGCCTCAAATCTTTCCCTGCTTCAGTCCATCCTCCACTGAATGGTCAAATTGTTCTTTGTAAAATGCTAGACCATCACCTCCTCCTCCACCCTATTTAATCAAACCAGTGGCTCCCTATTGTCTCCAGGATCAAATATAAAATTCTTTGCTTGGCCTCTCTGTAACAAGACCCATTCCTAACTTTCTAATCTTTGTATACTTTGTGTCCCTCTTTCCCCTTACCACATACTCTGATCCAGTGACACTGTAGTTCTGCATACATGATCTTGTGCCTTTTAACTGTCTATCCCCAGTTCCTCTCTCTCTCTCTCTCTCTGTCTCTCTTTGTCTCTGTCTCTGTCTCTCTCTCTCCCTCTTCGTCTCCACTTCCCTGCCTTCATTCATCTCAGCTAAAATTCCGCTATCTTCAAGAAGCTTTTTCTGATCCTCTTTAATCCTAGGGCCTTCGCTCAGAGTTTATTTCCAGTTTAACCCATGTGTATAGCGTTGTTTGCAAATCATCTCCTGAATCACTGTGAGTGCCTTGAGAACAAAAACTATTTGCATTTTTGTTTTTTGGTGGTGGTTGGTGTTTTGATACATAGTACCTGGCACATAGTAAGGCTTTATAAATGTTTGTTGATTATCTTGCTCTGAGGTTGGTCACAAATAAGAAGAATCAAGTATTGGCAATTTACATGTCAGAGATACAGCTCTGCATTTCATTCAGAAAGAGGCATACACATTTAAAACCATAGTCAAAACAGGCACTTTATATGTGTGTCCCCATATAAAACTGTGGAACACTAGGCAGTAGCCACATTGGAATCATACCTTAAAAATTAGAGTAGAAATGATTTTCATTTGCATATGAGGTATTAATCCTAGAGAGATTTGTGCAAGGTTAATAAGCATCCATTTGAGATGGGATTTGAACACATGTCCTCACTCCTGAGTCTGTACTACTTCCTCAGCTCTGTGTTGCCTATGTAGGCTAGTTACTAATGACATGGTCCTTTCCTGATACTTAGGAAAACTGCCTCTCCATTGCTGGAGACCCCTTACTAGTAGAGAAATTTTCTTGTGCCTAGCATAGTGCCGAACATAGAGTAGGTGCCTAATAAATGCTTGTTGCTTGATTGATTTAAAGGATGTTGTCACCCTGGTTTAAACAATGCCAACATAGTTGGTGGAAAGGTAAAAATGTGATCCATCAACCAATTTTTTAGTTTTTATATTTACGGAACTATTCTTTCTATTCCTTAAGATAATAATAATAGGAACAAATCTCCACAATCAAAACAACAAGAACAGGGAACAAAATGAAATAGAAAGCATTTTGCTGGATAGATTCTTTACTATATATTCTTAGCTCACGTTCATAATTTAGATTCTCAGGTAAAGATCTGCAAATTAAAGGAAATATTTTCATAGAATCTCAGAACTCAAAGGGACCTCCTAACTCATCTACCTAATTCTGTGTTGTTGTTTGGTTGGTTCAATCATATGAGACTCTTTGTAACCTCATTTGGAGTTTTTTTGGCAAAAATACTATAATAGAGCAGTTTTCCATTTCCTTCTCCAGCTCCTTTTACAGATGAGGAAACTGCAGCAAACAGGGTTAAGTGACTTGCCCAGGGTCACACAACTACTAAATGTTTGAGGCCAGAGTTGAACTCAAGTCTTCCTGGCTGTAGGCCTAGCCCTCTATCTACTAAATCACCTAGCTGTCCCAGCCAATTCGGTACCAGACAGAATTCACACTACAATTTATGTGACAAGGTGTATGCAGCCTTCATTTAAAGACCTCCAGGGAAGAAGAACCTACTTCCTCCTGAGGACCCCCACTTGTCACTTTTGTACAGTTCAAATTATTAGAAAGTTCTTTGCTTCATTGATTCGAAATGTGCCTTTCTGTGACTTCTACTCACTACTCTTTGTTTTACATCCTGGGATCTATCTTTGTTGTGGTGCTACACTTTTAACTCACAGAGATGCACAAAGCTGCCATCTATGACAATAAAAGATTGTGTGAATGGATGAAAATGAAATCTTCATCCTGCTTCCTGACCTTGAGATTTTATGTAGATTCTATGAAATCATATGGGAAATGACCAAGACTGTGGCTCTGAGCCGCAAAGACTCTACTTATGGCAAAACCTTTAAGGAGATGACACATTAAATGAGCATCCAGGAAACAGAATTATATTTCACTAGTGTTAAAGAATCTGTTTCTTGGCCTTAAACTGATCCAGAACTTTAGCCAGCTGCATCAGGGAATTCTCCTCACTATCTAGGAGAAATCAAACAGATTGAGCAGAAGAATCACTTGTGTGGCCAGGGTTTTATAGCACAGGCTGCCTGTTATATGGCAGGTTAGGAAACATAGATGGCTTTGATCTTTATCAAATGGGACGAAGAACATACACATCACAAATTTCTTTAAATTCATGGCCTTGGCATACAAGACATTTACTCATTTAAACAGCTTTATTGTTTAATTGGTAGTGGGAGCAGGCTTGACTGTGTGTGGCATTAACATAAATTGGGGGAGAGCCACACCAGGTGTATTCAATTAAAAGAGCTTTAAAGGAAGGAATCATGTTTTATCACTTGGTTACATTTTGCAAATGTATTTAACAGGTTCATTCCAATGTTAGGATTGCAACAGAGAGTCAAGCTGACTCATAACAGACATGTCCTATGGGCTAAGCTTCGTGTCTACTTATTCCTGTAACCTCTTCTGAAGCAACTCAATCTTCAACTGGTAGACTGTTGCCAGAGCCTATAGTTGCAGCTGTTTTGGGCCATGAATTAGATGAGTGATATTTTCTCTTTTTTGTTGGTGTTTTCTTGGCCCAAGTCTATCTGGTTACACCTTAAATTTAACTGAAAACAGAGCCGGTTATTTCTACTCATAGATTTAGTGCTGGAAGGGTGTTTTAGGTCCATCCACCACATTTTACTGAGGTTGAAACTGAGGACCATGGAGGTTAAGTGACTTGCCCAAGGTCACATAGGTAGTAACTTGAAGAGGGCAGATTCAAACCCAGGGCATATGACTTCAAATTTGGCACTATTTTTGTACCGCTGTACTTCCAATGTATAGGCATTTTAAAGATTGGACAGTAGTGAATCAGAATGAAGAATGCAGTCAGGAAGCTCTAGGCTTGCTGTCTATTTCCTTGTTTGTGTATCTCATATCCTCAGGAGAAAAGTCCCAGAGCTGGAATTGGGGATGTGTTAGAGCATTGTTTAGCTTACAGATACTTGTGGAATTCATTCTGAGGATCTCGACATTTTTTTTAGTGTAAGGCAGAAAACCTGGACACCAAAAGATAAAAAATAATATAATATGTCTTTTGAGAATAGGATGAAGGAACTGGGGATATTTAGCCTGGACAAAAGACTCAAAGAAGATGATAGCTGTCTTCAAACACTTGAAGGATTTGTTCTGTGGAAGAAGGGTTAGATTGAGGATGTTAGAGAGCCAAACTGGGAGCTGTGGGTAGAAATTGCAAAAAGTCAATGTGTTAATGATAGGGAGTGGGGGGAGGGGAGAGAGAATAGCTAGTAAACTTCCTCACAATTAAAGCTATCCAAAAGTGGGATGTGCTACCTCAAGAACTGGTGGGATCCTTCTCATTGGAGGCCTTTGAGTAGAGTATACACACATACACACACATACATATATGTATATGTGTGTATAGATATGTAATATATTTATATCTTATTTGATATACTAGAACTAAATATTACCTTCAGGTATAGGTTGGACTTAATATCTGTTGTGGTCCCTTCTAACGCTCAGATTCTATGATTTTGCATCAGATACTGGATCTGTTTGCAGAAAACCTATTAATGTTCCAATGAATTGCTCCAATATTGTTGTTCTCCTTCAGTGTAGAATTGGATTTTTTTCTTGGAAACAAGGGAAATTCTTGCATTAAAGGAAATGATTGACTGTTCATGGTCTCCATCATACACTTGCTGATTAATGGATGAGTCAACTTGAAACATCCTTTCATGTAGGGTTTCTCATGGATTAATCCTTGGAATTATTCTACTTAAATTGTTTACTAATGATTTTCTTTAGGATGGAAATGGCATAGTTATAAAATCTGAGGATGATGCAGGATGAGCAGGATAGCTAATGCATTGGAAGACACATTCAGAAACCCCATGGAATGCCTTGCTGGTCAAAATAATTAACTTTTTGATAATATTTAACATTCATAAATATAAGCTCCTTCATTTGGGTTAAAGTATTCTCTAAAATTTAGCATTAGAGAAAAATAAGTAGATAGCAATTTTTTTTCATCAACACATCTAGTGGTCTTAAACCCAATAATTGTGTAATACATCAGCAAAAAAAAGCTACTGTAAACTCAATCCTATATTAGATATATACTATGCAGAATGAAGGAGCAGAGAGCTTCATTGTGTTATTTCATAAGGCTGACCACATTTCATATAGAGTACTGTATTTAGCTCCTTGCATGATGTTTAAGAAGGATGTTAATAAGCTGGATTAGAAACAGAAAGAAATTACCAGGATTGACCTTGTATGCCATGCCATATATGGATTGCTTGTAGGACATATTTAGCCTAAAAAATATGCTTCAATAAGGTAAAATAATCATCAAATATTTGAAAGCTCTCCATATAGTGAAAGAATTGACTTTATTCTTATTGGCCTTCAGGGAGTCAGTATGTGATTATAAGTTATATTGACAAATACCTTAAGATCAACAGTTACCAGACTATGGTCCGAGGATCTCTGGGGACTTCCAAGTCCCTTTCAGGGGATCCACAAGGTCCAAATTATTTTTTATAGCAATACTAATGCACTTTAATGTCTAATATAGTAAATATGGATAGATACAACCTACATAAAAAAGTTATTTGGAGTGTCTTCAATAATTTAAGATAATAAAAGAGTACTGAGACCAAAAATTTGAGCACCACTGCTTAAGATAAAAAGGGCTCAGGCCATTAGGGGAAAGGGTGAACACCTAAATGAAGGCATGCATGATAAAATTTACATTGGATAAACATCTGTTGTTCTCTTTCCCACTTTCCCTCTTTCCCATGATGCATGAGTCATCACTTGTCTCACATGATGAAGTGGCCTTACTCCTTACTGAGGTTAACCCCTCTACTTGTTCAAATGATTCCATTCCATCCTGTCTACTCCAACAGATCCCTGCCAACAGGTCCGTATCTCCCACATCCTCAAAAAACTCTCACTTGATCCTTCCATCCTTTCTATCATTCTTTATCTCTTCTACTTTGTGTGGCTAAACGTCTTGAAAAGGCCATCTACAATAGGTGCCTCTACTTTCTCTCCTCCCACTCTCTTCTTAACCTCTTAAAATGTAGCTTCCAATCTTTTTATTCCAAGGAAACTCTCTTCAAAGTTATCAATGGTTTCTTAGTTGTCAAATCCAATGACACTTTCTCCAACCTCATTTGCCCTTTAAAATATATGGGAATCATCAGCTCCCATGAATTTAATTATCATGTCTATACTGATGATGTTCAAATTTATATATTTCACCCTAACATCTCTGCTGACTTCTAATCTTTCTTCTCCAACTTCCTTTCAGACATCTCTAACTGGATGTCAAGTAGATGTTTTAATCTTAACATGTTCAAAATAGGACTCATTATCTTTACTCCCTAAACCACTCCTCCCTTGCTTATTGCTAGAGAGGGTAACACTGTCCTCTCAATCCCTCAGGCTCACAACTTAACAGTCATTCTAGATTCCTCACTATATTTCACTATCATATCCAATCTGTTGTCAAGGTCTATCAATTTTACCTTTGCAACACTGAAAAGCCCACTTCTCTCCTCTGACACTGCTACCACTCTGGTACAGGTCTTCATCCTCTCATATCTAGAGTATTGCAATAGCCTGCTGTTGGGTCTGCCTGACTCAAGTCTCTTTCTACTCCAGTCCACCCTCTTTTAAATCACCAAAGTGATTTTCTTTTAAAAATATTTATTTATCTATTTCCCAATTACATGTAATTTTTAACAATCATTTTTTTGTAAATTTGAATTCCAAATTGTCTTCCTTCCTTCAGTCTCTACCTTTCCTTAGGAAGGCAAGCAATTTGGTATCAATTATACATGTACAGTCATGCAAAATGTATTTCTATATTAGTCATAGTGCAAAAGAATCACAAAATAAAATAAAAAGAAAGTTAAAAAGTATACTTCAATCTGCATCCATAGTTCATATGTTCTTTCTTTCTGGAGGTGGATAACTTGTTTTTAATCATAGGTCATTTGGAATTGTGTTAGATCACTGTCTTGATCAAAGTACTAAGACTTTTACAGTTGATCATCATTATAATATTCTTATTACTATGTACAGTGTTCTTCTTCAGCTCACTTCACTTTGCGTGAGTTCATGTAAGTCTTCTCAAGTTTTTTTCCTGAAACCATCCTGTTCATCATTTCTTATAGCACAATAGTATTCTGTAATATTCATATACCACAACTTGTTCAGCCATTCTCCAATTAATGGACATCCCCTCAACTTCCAATCCTTTGCCACCCCAAAAAGAGCTGCTATAAATATGTTTGTACAAATAGGTCCTTTCCCCTTTTCTTTGATCTCTTTGAGATACAGACCCAGTAGTGGTATTGTTCAGGTTAAAACATATTCAGTTTTATAGCCTTTTGGGTGTAGTTCCAAATTATTCTCTGGAATGGTTGGACTAGTTCACAAGTCCACCAACAGTGCATTAGCATCCCTATTTTTGCACATCCCCTCCAGTATTTATCATTTTCCTTTTCTGTCATGCTAGCGAATCTGATAGGTGTGAAATGGAATCTCAGAGGTGTTTTATTTTGCATTTCTCTAATCAGTAGTGATTTAGAGCCTTTTTATGTGACTATTGATAATTTGATTTCTTCTTCCGAAAACTATCTCTTCATATCCTTTGACCATTTTTGTACTGGAGGATGGCTAATAGTTTTTATAAATTTGGCTCAGATCCTTATATATTTGAAAAATAAGGCCTTTGCTAGAGAAACTTATGGAAAATTTTTCCCATTTCCTGGTTTTTTATTTTTAAATTTTGGCTGCCTTGGTTTTGTCTGTACAAAATCTTTTTATTTTCACATAATAAAAATTACCTATTTTACTTTCCATAATTTCCTTTATCTCTTGTTTGGTTATAAACAATTCCCTTATTTATAGATCTGACAGGTACATTTTTCCATGCTCCCCTTATTTACTTATGACATCACCCTTTATAACTAAGTCATTGCTCCTTTTGGACCTAATCTTAGTACACAGTATGAGATGTTGGTCTATGCCTAGTTTCTTTTTTTTTAATCTTCCCTTCCCTCTGCCTCAGAGATGGCTACCACTAGACAAAATATGTATATACATATGTGCGTGTTTGTGTGTGTAAAATTGTTCTATGCATACTTCGATTCATCAGTTCTTTCTCTGGATGCATATAGCATCTTTATATGTCCTTTACAGCTAATTTGGGTATTTATAATAGTCAAAATTACTTATTTGCTCAAAGTCATTCTTAAAACAATATTGCTTTTACTGTGTACAATGTTCTCTTGGTTGTGCTCATCTCACTTTTTGTCATTTTGTATAAGTATTTCCATGTTTTTCTAAGATCATTGAACTCATCATTTCTTATAGCACAGTACTATTCCATCACAATCACATACCACAACTTGTTCAGCCATTCCCCAATTGATAGGCATCCCTGCAATTTCCAGTTCTTTGCCAGTGCAAAGAGAGCTGCTATAAACATTTTAGAACTGTGTCAAAGCTTTGTCAGTTGTGTGTTTGCTGTTTCAAAGAGTATACTAGTTTAATAGCTCTTTGGATTCAACAAGTAATTTCTTGAACTTATTACATGTAAGACCCAGTTTTATCATTAGTAATCACCCCTGAAAGCAAATAGCTCCTGCCATCAAAGAGCTTATACTCTACTAAGAAAATAAAACAGTTGACAGCTATGTAAACAAGACATTTTAAGGCAGAAAGTTCAAACAACTGGAAAGATAGGAAAGGCTTTGTAAAAAAAAAAGATGGCACCTGAACTGAGACTTAAAGTTAACTGTTTCAGAAGTTAGAGGAAAGGATCTGGTATAACCCAGGCGTAAAGGACAGATACGGTCAAGATACAGTGACAAGAGATGGAATTCCAAAGGCAGCTTGTAAGATAGTTTGGCTGATACATGGAGATTGTAAATGGTGGTGGGGGGGGGTTCTATGAAATATAATGGAAATAGAAAGTTGTAATCAGATTGCAGAAGACTTTAAATAATAGACCTAGGGATTTGTATTTAATTTAGAGCTACCAAATATTTTTGAGTAGAGGAGTGATTTGGTCAGATCTCAGTCTTAGGAAGATCATTTTGGCAGCAATGTGATGGGCTCTACTCCTGAGCTTTCTTCTTCTTTTCCTTCTTCTAATGAAAATTTGTAAATACTTCAGTCATCCATGAGGTGGTCTTTGGACCTGAATAACGACTATGAACTCAAAACAAATTAATGTGTGTATTTATATGTATACATATATATATATGTATCCATTACTGTCTATATCTGTTTCACATATATATTTATATATTTTTGTATACATATATTGTATACATGTGCATATATATACTTTGTGTGTGTATATATGTATATATAAGCTTTGTGTATGTATATATGTATGTATTCCTATACATACTCACACATACCACACATTAGTATTAGTGTGTGTGTGTGTGTGTGTGTGTGTGTGTGTACTTTTTGATGGCAGGATCTGCTTGTTTTTCAGAGGTTAACAGCTTTCTGGTGCTGAGGGGCAATATTTCTTACTCTGGCAAAAAGTTAATAGGCTTGTCCAAGCAAGAATTCAGTCTCCATGCCTGGCTAGACATTGAATACAGTCTGTGACCCTTCATATCTTTACTATATCTATATCTATGTCTATCTATACATATATCTGTGGATAGACATTTTATATACATCTATATACATATATATGGTGAATGTGGATAATATATATGTGTGTGTGTGTATGTGTGTATGTGTGTGTATAATTTATACACACATCTATCCATCTATTTATCATCTATCTAAAATGAAGTAGAAAATTGCCAAACTTATCTTGTCACTGACTTGTAAAACTTTCTCCAATTTTCTGGGATCAATAAATCAGTCAATAAGCATTTATTAAGAGCTTCCTATTACCAGCACTATGCCTTCAAGAGTCTTACATTTGAATTGGAAAAGACAACACATAGCAGGAGCTGAAACGGGATATAGGGGGAAAAGTATATGGGTCAAAGACATGGGAGAAAAAGTCCTGTGGGGATGAGTCAGCAGTGTAGGCTAGAGAGAATGAAAAATTCTTTGGCCAGGGACTCCTGGTTAAATTGGAATTTTTTGGTGATGCCAATTCCAAAGTAAAGATTCAGGAGCAGAGAATACTTCTGAAGTAAGAAGTAGTTCAGGGGTGCAGCAAGGCAAAGAAATTTCTCTATCATGGTAGAGAGAATCCTGTGGAGATGTGTGGCCTGGAGAGGTATCAGTGTTACAATCCAGTTATTCAGAAAAATGTGAGTTTAGGCCTGAATCATATCCTGATATTAATCTGGAGTTTTATTTGTGTCTGTGGGCACATTGCCTCACTTTGCTAAGCTAGGTTGTTTCCTGCCATTCCTGAACCCCTAAAACAATTCAGTATGTTGTTAGCTCAGTAGTATGAACACAAATGCCTTATTTTATAGAAGAGAAAATTGATACTTAGTGTCCATAATCTCAGATTACTGTTAGTACATGGAAATTTATGATTTGATTCCATATTGTCAGAAACTACCTCACTGCCATTTCTTTTTTTAAAAACACATTTTTATCAATATCTTTTGCTCATATGTCACCTACATTTCATAAATGTAGGTCATTCCTTATAACAGAGTCATTCCTTATAACAGTTAGGACTTCCCATCCTAACCTTCTAAAAAAGTTTGGAAAAACTGCTATACTTAAAGGCTGACATTATATGCCATATTCCTCTATCAGAGTCCCTGGAATATTCAAAGAAATAGTAAGGGAGGAACTTCTCATATTTATTTTTTAGGTACAGAGTTGTTCATAATTTCTGAGCATTCAGTTTTAATTGTTTTGTGGTTGTTTTATACTGTTATAGTCTTGAGAATATGGTTTTCCTGGTTCTGTTTACTTCACTTCATATACATCTGCCATGCTTTTCTATAGTCATCATTTCTTGCAGCAAAATAATATTCTATTAAATTCACATGCCATACTTTCTTTAGTCATTCCCAAACAGATGGAGATTCACTCTGCTTCTAGGTCTGTACCACTATGAGAAAGCCTGGGAGAGAGGGAAGGGGAAGACTCATTATCATTAGCAATAGCCTTCTCCCCATTCCTTCAACCGTTGCCCCCTCTTTAAGCTCTGAACAGTCATAGAACTTCTCTAGCTACTTGATTTCTCATGCAACTCAGATGAAATGAGAAAGCTCTCAATTCCTTCTGGTAAGATGGAGGACCTCCCATCCTAACCATCTGCACTACCACTCCCTCCTAAGATCCTTTAGACCTTACTAACTACCCCTTATCTGTGCCCTGAGAACTCTGACATTGTCATCTGACCTACTAATGTATCCATGGACCCTTAGGCCTTGCCAGTCAATCTATTACTGAATTCTTAGGATATCTGAGCCTTTTATCAACCCTGCAGATGAACTTTCTCTTGTGTGCTGTTTTCCACAATTATAGTGTAAGCTTCTTGAGGGCAGGAACTATCTTGATTTTTCTGTTTGTATTCTCATCTTCTAGCTCATCAGCTTAGCCTGTGAAAACACTTAATAATGCTTTTGCATTCTTTCAAAAAGCATGTCTGTAAGTATTTTGATGAACAGGGGACTATTCTTTTTGTCATTAATCTCCTTGGGAATATGTGCCTAGCAGTGGAATCTCTAGGTCAGACATAAGGACATTTTAGTCACTTTCTTGTAAAATTCAAAATTGCTTTTCAAAATGTTTGGACTAATTCACAGCTTCTCTAATAATGTATTATTATACCTGTCTTTCCCTAACCCCTCCTATACTCAATGTTCTTTCTATGTGACCTCACACTGTCTTTCTACAGTAGACTGAGCTAATGTTGACAGGAAGTAATACATATTATTCACCTGGACTTCTTTAAGACTTTTATCCTGACTCATACAGTAGTAGAAGGATTGTATAGTGGGAAAAGCATTGGCTTGAAATTCATATGACCTGAGTTTCACTCCTGGATTTACTACTTATTACCTGTGTGAACTTATGAAAGTCCTTTCACCTGTCTGAGCCTTTGTTTCTTCATCTCTAAAATGAAGGGGTTGGATTAGGTGATCTTTATTTAGATCTTTAAATGATAATTTATTTAAATAGAATACAAGTAGCAAAGGATAAATGGGGCTTTACCTCGTATAGAGAAAATGAGAATTTACCACAGAGAATTGGCAAATGAGATGCACTGTTTTTATGGAAGGTCATTCTTCCTCCACAAAAAGACCACTTTTCTTACACCTCATCTCAAGGTCCTTCAATGATTTAAAAGTTTGCAACCCAGTTCTTTTTGGTCTGTACCACTGTATCAGGCCCATCTCCAGGATGCCCTTCTCCTGGGCCACCTTCCCACTTCAGCTACTGAGAAGTGGGAGGGGTCTATTCTTTGGGAGTTAGTCTGTCTTCTCTTTTAGTATGATTGTACTTTTGGTCCAGGGGTGGGGAACCTGCAGCCTCCAGGCCACATGTGGCCCTTTGGGTACTGCCCTTTGAATTCAAACTTCACAGAATAAATTCCCTTAATAAAAGGATTTGTTCTGTAAAACTTGGATTCATACCCAAGAATGAAGGAGGCCATATGTGGCCTCGAGGCCACAGGTTCCCCACCCCTGGTTAGACTATCTTATGAGTTTCTGCTGGGTTCTGTTCCAGGCGCAAGGATTCCTGGTTATAGGTTTGCCTTTGGTTCTTTTCTGGTAATTCTATGAACCTAAAGTTGTTAGAAATAAACTGAGTCAACAAAATTGTAACATCTCTTATAACTCATGTCTCATCCAGGGATGAACGTATTAAGTGGCTCCAAGAAGGTTAAATGCTGGGCTGTAGGAGTTACTTTTGGCAGCCATATTTTGCCCTCTTGTCCAAATGACAGAAGGATTACTATGAATGATGAAGTTGTCAAAATGTCTTTAATCAGAGATAATAATAGATTGAAGGTCTCCATCCCAGGAACACTTATAATAATCTGATTGATTAATATTAAAGCAAACTGGAACCCGCCCCCAGAAGAGTTTGAATAATCTTCCTAGAAGTGAAATTTGAGAAGAGTCTTAAAAGAAGAGTAAGATTTCAGCCTGTTGGATTTCTTAAAGTTTGGGATCCACTCAGAGGAACCCATGAACTTACTGGGCCCACTCTCAATAATTAACTAAACTCCCATAGTACATACTTTAGTCCCCACAGCTGCTGAGAGGCTTAGAGGCTAAGACTTGGAGTAACATTGCTTTACTGTGGGGCAAAATGAAGAAATAATAGACAACAAAGCACCCCTCTATGGAAATCCTCCAGGTAGTACTTCTCAAAGGGCAATAGAAATTTTGTACATCCTGGGCAGGCAGGCATTTACTCTCTGATTTGTATATGCCATAGATCTTTATGAGGAAGGAACAATAACAACAACAACAACCAAGAAGTGTTCCCTTTCCTTCAAGACCAATGCAGTATATTTAGAAATGATTCTGGTATGTAAACCCACCGATAATTTGTATTTCTCAAAAACGCAAAAGCACAACAACAACAACAAAATGTAACCAAAGTAACATTTCTTTTAAATCACAGTTTACACTAAACTAATTGAATTTAAAACTAATTAAACAAGTAAACATCAATTAAATATCTATTCTCTCATGTCCAATTATATTGTTTTATTACCTGCGTTTCATAATTGTTGCCAAGTAGCTTTTAAATCCTATCATTAGTTTGCCTGAAAAGGAAACTGAGGAGTGTTATGTTTTCCCCCTCCCCCAGACTCTAAAGTGTTATTTTGATATGCTACTCCTGTAATTAGGTCCTCTTTACAAATTCCATTCTCACTTTATATTGTTGTATGTAAAATGAGGAAGGCTTTGGTTTTGTTTTGTTCTGTTTTGTTTTTAATCCTGACTACCTTCTATAGGAGAAAAAAAAATACAAAACCTTGAGCACATCTGTCTCCAATTCCAGTAGGATCTAGGGTATCAAAACCTCCATAGGGGATTTTCTGTGCTTTGTACACTTGATAGATCAATCTAAAAGAGTTACTATGGGGCACCATCTTTCTATTCCCTCTTCTTTCTGCTGGAGGAAAAATCCTCAGCAAAGATACCAAACCCACTCCACAGGTCCTGCTCCTGAAAACACAGGTGACAGTACAAATATATCTCCCAGGTACCATGTGTCTCGATTGTCTTTTAGAATTCTAGATTTAATTCTAGGAAGGAGCAAAGAGACTCCTTGGTGCAATTCCTTCATTTTAGAAATGTCAAATCTGAGACTCAGGGAGGGGGAGAGATTGACCCAAGATTGGGACCATGTAGGGAGGAAGTGGCAGATCCACATTCATACACAGGTCTTCAGACTTCAGATCAAGTCTGAATCAAGATCACGTCTCAGGCTCAATGATATGGGATGACTGAGGGTAATCATAGTAATACATATACAGCTCTCTAGGCAGTGACTATTTTTATTTTTTAATCAGACCTGTAATTTCATCATCAGGACAGGGAATGCTCTAATGAGGAGCAAATCCCTTTACCACTGCAGATTGATACCTTCTCTTTGGTTGTGGTCTTGGAGAGGAGCCTAGTTCACTGAGGGGTCAAATAGCTTTTGTCCTGTCACACAGACCTTATATTTCAGAGATCATTCAATAAAAATTTATTAAGCACCTGCTATGTGCCAAGCAGTGTGTTAAAAGCCAGGGATACAAATAAGAAAAACATAGTCCCCACTCTCAAGGTACTGATGGAAAAGACAACATACAAAAGGAAGGTGGAAAAGAGGGAGCACTAGCGGAAACCCCCCTCCCCATTCCGTGGAGTCTAAACAAAGAAGAGGTACAATCCACATGAAAAAAGAAGACTTAACTGGAAACTCCAGATGCCAGCCTTCTATAAAGGAAAGCTTTGGGAGTTTAGTGTTTCACCTTTTAGCCCTTCACTCTGAAGGGAGAGAAGACCTCAGGAGTTGAGAGGGTGTTGAGTATCCAAAGTTGAGTTAAACAATATAATGATGAGATTTAAAGTGATCAGCTTATCCTAGGTGAGGCACTACAATCCATGGAGTCCAAACCTAGCAGAGTGAAAGGTGGAAAGTGTAGAATTAGGTTGACTTAAACCAAAGTCTTCTGTCTCTGAGTTCAGTTCTTTATTTGCTACAATAAGCTTCCTCTCACTGTTGGATAACAGATAATACAGGAACCATCAATAAAAAAAAAGCGAAGATTTAATGGCAGAACAGAAAAGTAAACAACAAGGGACATCTTCCCAGACATGAGGGGATATAATATCTCACAGATCTCCTTGCAAATGTCAGTATTAGGACTGCTATTTGGATAACACAGACTCCTTCCCTTGATTGTGTCTTTGCTGGGACACCTCTAATGGCTCTATTTCCCAACAACTGGCTATATCTCACTGATGCTCACTGAACCAGCTGTTGTACCTCTCTTCCCCAAAACTATCTTTCAACAGAGCTCTTGCTGCCATCTGCTATGGGGCCCTCTGTTGAGCTACTTTTAACCTCTCATTGTTCTGTTCTCCAATCCAAAATCAACCTATTGACTTCAGCCCAATTTTTAATCTCTGACAACTAAAATTCTTTCCTATTGTGGCAGTTCCACTCATTTGTATCCCTGGCACCAACCCATCCCTTTTATCCCTACCCTTTTCCCCTTCTGCCCCCTTCCTCCACTTAGGCTATTTCATTGGAATCTGACTTCATTCTACCTTTATCATACTTTACACCTGTAATATTGGACCTACTATGACATCACCTCTTTCTTTTTTCCTAGTCTACTTTCTTGTCCCCATAAAGCTTTTTTTTTTAAAATTTTGTTTATCTAATTTTTAATTTATGGAATAAAACAAGCAATTCTATAATATAATATAATAAAAAAGATGATTGTACATGAAACTGCAATAAGTACAACTTGCTATTCTGTTTAAATGTAAAATAAAGTTATCAAATAAATTTCTTCTTTTTCCTTTTTTCTCCCTCCCCCTTATCCTAGAGATGGCTACCATTAAACACAAATAGGCACACACACACATATACACATATGTAAAATTATTATATACACACTTCTATTTATCAGTTCTTTCTCTGGATGCAGATTACATCTTTCTTCATATATCCTTTATAGTTTATTTATTAACCATTCTTTATTTGTTTATTTAATTTATAATTATTTATTGTTAATTAACTTACCTGCTCAAAGTCATTCTTTAAAAATATTGCTGCTGGTGTATATAGTGTTTTCTTGGTTCTGCTCATTTCACTCTTCATTATTTCATTCAAGTCTATCCATGTTTTTCTAAGATCATTGAGCTCATCATTTCTTATAGTATAATACTATTCCATCACAATCATATACCACAACTTCTTCAGCCATTCCCCAATTGATGAGCAACCTTGCAATTTCCAGTTCTTTGCTACCACAAAGAGATTTTTTCTTTTTTTTTCAGTCCCTATATAATTCCCTTATGACTACCATCTTCCCAAACTTGGCCTTATTTGGTCTGGCTCATTTTATCCCACTTAGAATATTCTCCTCAAGATTGTATAATACATACACACACACACACACACACAGACACACACACACACACATATATAATTTTTTTTTTGACTAGGCAATGGGGTTAAGTGACTTGCCCAGGGTCACACAGCTAGTAAGTATTATGTGTCTGAGGCTGGATTTGAACTCAGGTCCTCCTGAATCCAGGGCCAGTGCTCTGTCCACTGTGCCACCTAGCTGCCCCTCACATTTATACTTCAAAAGTAAGTTTCATAGGTATCATAAAAAGCCATCTTTAAATTTTAACACAGACAATTTAGGGCACTAATCTCAACTAATTTACTAAAATTCACATCCCATTTTTGAGAAGGGGGGTATTATATTAGCATAAGAAATGAAGAATCTTTTTGGAAATCAAATTTTTAATCCCTACCAGACCATCTAACATTTGCTTAGTCTGATTCTAGATTTTTATTTATAAATGAGTATTTTTAATAATTTTAGCTCACATTAATATAGTACTTTAGCATTTTTAAGTGTTTTTCTCATATAAAACTCTGTGAAGTAGGCAATATTCACCTTTTGACAGATGAGAAAAGTGAGAGATCACCTAGCTAGCAAGTGACAGCTTCAGAAATCTTCTGACTTTAAGACTAACACTCTTTCTGCTATGTTCAGACTGGAGATAGAGTAAGAATAAATATAAAGCCTTACATTTGGTCTTAAAAGATCAATGCCACAAGCATAAGATAGGAGAAGCATTGTTAGACTTTAATATATCTAAAAATAACTGAGAGTTTTAGCATACCATAAACTCAGTATGACAGTTTTAAAAAAAAGGGTAATCTTAGACTGTGTAAAGGAGGAATTATACTCTGTGCTAATTAGATTGTGTCTTGAATAGTATGTTCATGTTTCAAGAAAGGATATTGATAAGGTAGGCAGCATCTAGGTGAGGGCAAACAGGATAGTGAAGGTCCTTGAAATCATGCTAGGTGAAGGTTGATTGAAGATTCTAGGGTTGTTTGGCCTGGAGAAAAGAATCCAAAGAGGATCGTGATAATTATCTTCGATTTTGAAAGGCTGTTCTGTGGAAGAAGTTATTAGATTTGTTCTTCAGGGCCCCAGAATGAATAATGGTGCAAAAACAAAAGATGCAGAGAGGGAAAGTTAGTGTCAATAAAAAGAAAAAAAAAACTAATACTTTTTGCTATCCCAAAACAGAATGTGTTGACTCAGGAACTAGCAGGTTCCCCCTTATTAGAGGTTGTAAGGAAATGGGTTAGAAAACCAGTGGCTGGTAATGCTGCAGGGGTAATTAATAGTCAGTTATGGTAGGTGCCTCATAGTCATCTCAAACTCATCGTGTCCAAAATGGAACTCATTATTCCCTCTCTTCCCACAACTTGTCCCTCATCCCAAATTACCTATTCAAGTTGAGAACACCAGCATCTCTCAGCAGCTAAATTCATCTCTCTTCCTTGTACCCATGCTCTAATCAGTTGCTTCAGTTTGTCAACTGTATCTACAAAACATTTCTTATGTTTCCTCTACAGTAACACAGATACTTCTCTATTTCAGATCTTCAATATCTCTTAGCTATCATTGTCAAATAATACAAATATAATAATACTAAGACACAGACTCATGACCATGTCACTTCCTTACTTAAAATCATTTAGTAGCATCTCATTACCCACAGGATAAAAGATAAACTACTTAGCCTGACATTGAAGTCCTTCCCAACCTGTTCCAGGCCCCTCATCTCTGACTCAAAATTCTTGTTTGTTTTTCAGGCTCCAATCAGGTATCTCCTCCTCTGTGAAGCTTCTCCTGATCCTCCAGGGGTTCATGTCCTCACCTTCCTTAATTTTACTTTGTGCTGTTCTCATTTGTGTACATTTTGCATTACCTCCCCTCCTCTTGGAACCTTGAGGCAAAAACTATCTTATTTTATCCCCAGCACCTAGCATCAATGTTTGTTGACTTCAATTAAACTAAACTAGATGTGTCTTCCAATTCCAAGACTGTTATTTTGTGACAATTTTTTTTCCACATAAAAAAAGGATAACATTAAATTGTAATAAAACATGCTTTTAACCATGTCATTTAGCCAATAAAGGCTTTTCATTTAGTTTTCTCCCTGGAGCATGTAACATCATGGTCATGGTGATTAAACTCTGAGTTCAAGGGGTGAAATAACAATCCTCCTGTATGTGCAGAACCAACTACCTTTTGTGTCTAGTTCCTTGCAACACAACCTTTGAGAACCAGGAATAGTTTTAGCCAGATTAGATTTTCCCAAAGTGGGCAATACTGCCCCCTGGGGAGCGCTAGCACAATTGGGGGAGGGGGTGAGGTAATAGCCTCAGGTGCAATGGGGGTTTTGAATAAAAATAAAGGGGAAATGGAAGCATAAGGAAAAAAGAGAAGATAAGAAAATTTTGAAAAACCATTTGTACATGTTTCATCTGTTGTGTAACAGAGTTAAAGTTGTAGTGATTACATTATTTTCCAAATAAACACACAAAATGCAAGTTATAACTGATCCATCAATAGGTCTTAACAAGCAAGTGTTGGCAGGCCAGTATGTCCCAAATTGTAGGGAAATCCAGCATGCATCAGCAGGAATATGTGTGTGTAATGGCTTGTTTATAATACAATACTTTAGGGTTACATGACACAATATTGTGTCACCAAAATTTCAATGCAGGAAAAAACCCACAAATTTACAATGAATTATCAAGTTTAAGATGTGTCATTTTTAAAAAAAAAATTTATTTTATATTTTTGAAATAATGCAAATTTAAAAAAACATTTTAAGATGAAAGAAAGTAGATTTCCAGGGGGGGAGGTGCTGAATTTGTTTTTTTTTAAAAGGGGAGGGTAGGCCAAATAAGTTTGGGAACCACTGTTTTAGACAAAGCAAAGCAGAGCCAAATCAATCACTTTCCTTATTTTTACTCCATATTTCTATTTCAACACCTCTACCCAAAAACCTATAAAGATATTCCCATCAATTCAATTTTTCTCTTCCTTTAATTCTAGTCTTCCTAACCCTTATTTTTGACCATCTCCTAACACTCTCCCACCATTGGATTGCAGATGCAGGATTCTTGGCTCAGTAAGAAGGCCAGTGAAATTCAGCTTTACGCTGATAGTAACAATCCAAACCACTTCTATGATGCCATGAAGGCTATTTATGGGCCAAAGACCTGTGGTGCATCAACTCTTCAGTGTTGGTGGAGCCACGTTGATTAGTGATAAGGATATGGTCTTAGAGACATGAGCTGAACACTCCCATATTGTTCTCAACAGTCCATCATCAATCAATGCTGACTGTTTACCTCAATCCCTCCCTAGCTAAAGTTCCAACTGAAGAAGAGGTTTTGAATGCCATTAGGTTCCTTTCTTGTGGCAAAGCAATGGACCCCCCACCTTGTAAATCTCAACTGGAATAGAATAAGTACCAGGTGCTGACTGAAATTGTCCAGGTTACATGGCAAGAGGAGGCTACCCCCTAGGAGTTCAAGGATGCCTCCATTGTCCATCTCTATAATGGTAAAGGAAATAGATTGTCCTATGACAATCACAGGGGGGTCTCTCTCTTAGTCATTGCTGGCAAGATTCTTTCCAGAGTCCTCCTTAATAGGCTGATCCTTCATCTGGAAGATAGTTATCTACCTGAGGGCCAGTGTGACTTCAGAAAGGATTGAGGAATGGATAATATGGTGTTTACTGCCCTACAACTCCAGGAGAAATGCCAGGAGCAGAACAGAACATTGTCTGTGGACAATGTTTATAGATCTGATCAAGGCCTTTGACACTGTCAATCATGAGGGCTTAATGGAAAATTATGTCAAAATTTCGTTGCCCACAGAAGCTCATCAGCATTGTACATCAATTTCATGAGGGTGTGCTTGCCCATATTCTGGATAATGGACAATGCTCCCCAATGCAGTGAAACAAGGCTGTGTGCTTGCTCCTATGCTTTTTAGGATGATGTTTTCAGCCATGTTGTCAAATGCCTTCAATGAGAATAAACCCGGCATCAAGGTCAGCTACTGCACTGATGGTAAATTCTTCAATTTGAAAAGGCTAGAAGCCAAGGCCAAAATGGAGGGAGTGTTAGTGCTTGATTTTCTGTTTGCAGATGATTGTGCACTCAATGTAGCTTCTGAAGCTGAGATGCAAAAAAGCATGGATCAATCCTCTGCTTCTTGTGCTAATTTTGGCCTAACAATTAACACCAAGAAAACACAGGTGCTCTATCAGCCACCACCATACCACCCATACAAGGAACCATTAGTTACAGCAAATGGGGAAGTTTTGAATGCTGTGAACAAGTTCACTTACCTTTGTAGTGTACTTTCCAGGAGTGTACACATTGATAATGAGGCTGATGCGCACATTGCCAGAGCAGTTCAGTGTTTGGGAGGCTCCAAAGGAAAGTGTGGGAGAGAAGAGGTACTAGACTGAGTAGGTCTACGGAGCCGTTGTGCTGATCTCATTCTTGTATGCCTGTGAAACCTGGACAGCATACTAGAGTTGTGCCAGGAAACTGAATTGCTTCCATTTGAATTGTCTTAGGAAGATTCTGAAGATCACCTGGAAGAATAAGATTCCAGACACTGAGGTCTTTTCTTGAACTAAACTGTCAAACATTCCAACTCTGCTTCAGGGAGTGCAACTGCAGTGGGCTGGCCATGTTGTTCATGCAAAACGTACACTTACCAAGAAGATTGTTTTATGGAGAACTCACATAGGGCAAGCATTCACATGGTGGTCAGAAGAAGCAATACAAGGACACTCTCAAGGTCTCTCTTAAGAACTTTGGAATTGATTGTGGGACATGGGATATACTGGCACAGGAATGTTTAGCATGGTGTGCCCACATCAGAAAAGGTACTGTGCTCCATGAGCAAAGCAGAATTGAAACAGCTCAAAGGAAACACAGGATGCACAAATTTACAGAATCCAACCCCAAATGTTCACGTGGACTATTTGTACCTGACCTGTGGTAGAGCATTCCAAGCTTATATTGGTCTGATCAGCCACAGTCAGGCACATTGAAACTTGACTTTAGTATAGTGATGTCATTTTGATCCTCTTTGGGAGCTAAGGACAACATCCAATACTCACCCACCCAACTCCAATCGTTCTAGTCTCTTAACTGTCTCATGCACACATTATGATAATAAATGATTCTTTATTTTTGCTTATGTTCATATTCCAGTCTATGTTGTATCTCTATCTTTGTGGTGTTACACTACAAAGGTAAGTGAACTTGTTCACGGCATTCAAAACTTCCCCATTTGCTGTAACTAGTGGTTCCATGTATAGGTGGTATGGTGGTGGCTGATGGAGCACCTGTGTTTTCTTGGTGTAAATTGTTAGAACCATGACTTTTTGCTCTTGTTGCCATTATAAAAATAAAGATTGAAACTGAATTTTCATTTGTGTTACCTGTACCAATGCAGGTTGGCACTTTCTCTGCCATTAGAGATTCAGAGTGTGACCCTAATGATTGTGAAGTTAAGCAACTTGTCCTTAGACACAGAGGCAGTAGTTTTCAGAAACCATGGTTTCTTGGCTTCCAAGTCAATTCTCTGTCTAATATGGCATGTTACCGCTTATTCTTCACTTTAACCAAGTTATTCTTTAAAAAGCAAGTTACTCTGGTTGTTTATTCTATATGGAGTTGATAGAGTTCACTTGTTACGTTACAAAACTGATGGAGTTACATGGAGGTGAGCCTTTGTTTGGGACTTTTATTGCAATTTCCTCCACAGAGTCTGGGACATGTTCATTGTCAAGCTCTTAGAGAGTATTAATGCTCTCTCCTGGGCTTTATGGATGATTTTTTTGGCTTATGTCCTGGATCTAGAGGAGCAGAAAGAGAATAAGCCCTGATATTTAGGTTCAACAAGCCTTGTGTTGGGAGTTATTAAGATAGTTCAAGTTGCCTCTTTAGCAACTCCAAGTTCATTTTTCTTTCAGGAGGGAGTCTTATCCCTTAGGATAGTGCCATAAGTTTAGGAGTCTATGTGCATCCCTATGGTAAAAGTGGAGCTCACTGGAATGTTGAAGGGTTGTTTTTCTGGCTAACCCAATTTCATTGCCTATTAATTTGCTATGAGATGTGTTCTCTTGGTACATGTATTGGTTGTGGTGGAAGTTTTCTATGTATGATTCTAAGGACAAAATGTGATAAATTAGAGAGGGAGCATAACTGCATTGCTTGATTATGGACCATGGTGAATCTTCTATATTTGGCTTGTACTTTCTGGGTGAAGTAAAACTGTTCTATACTTAATATGTAATGTTACCATGAAGGGAGTGGTGAGGGAATAAACATGTATATAGCTCCTGCTATGGACAAGGCCCTGTGCTAAGTGTTTTACAGATATTATCTCATTTGATCCTTAGCAATTCTGAGAGTTAGGTAGTATTATTAACCCCATTTCATAGTTGAAGAGACTGAGGCAAATAGAAGTTAAGTGACTTGTCCAGGGTCACACAGCTAGAAAGCATCTGAGAACATATTTGAACTCAGATCTTCCTTAACTCCAGGTCCAGTACTATCCATTGCTCTACCTATATGCCCTATATGGGTGCATATACAGGAAATGAGGATACTTTTACCCAAATCTATGAAGAACAAGACATAAGCTAAATGCAAGCTGTAGTCTCAGATTTCCCAGAGGGATGTCTGGGTGGGAACATGATAAATCAAAGAGAGATTGATTTCATTAGGGTAACCCACAGATTGAATGTAGTCTGTGTAAGTCCATAATTCAGGGTCTTGAGGCAGAGGACACATTCTTCTTGGTACAAAAACTATAGCCAGTTATGAGACAGCGGTTTATTATACCATAATATCCTCACAGAAGTGATTCCAGTGTAGCAACCCGAGAGTTGGTCATGTTCCCCTTGTTTCTGTTACAGGCAGGAAGTCTCCCCTGCTTGTTTTCCTCATTGGCTTAAATACAGATGTCTTCCTGCCACGTAAATTATAAAGAAAGTGTTTGTTCTGGACCCGAGTAACAGGAAACAATTATGGCCTCCATTTAAAAGGGTGAATGGTTCTACTTTTCCAATGGTTATTGGTGAACCTACGGGGAACCCCTGTCTAGTTAAATGGATTGTAATTACCTGCAATGACTTTGTCATAGTTAAGGGCCCCCTCCTGGGAGTCTTGACCGAGAATAGAATGAGTGATCATGGCCAATAGAATTCAGGAGAGACATGGCTATTTGAAAAGAAACTGCAGCATATCCTCCAATTTCTTTTATTTTATTCTTTAAATTTTATTATTAATCTATGAAATAAAATAAGCATTTCCATAACAATAGAATAAAATAAGATGAATGCACATAAAATTGCAACTCTATTATATACAATTTACTATTCCTTTTAAATATATAATAAAGCTATCATGTAAATTTCTTTTTTTCCCCTTTTTTTCTTTTCTTCTCCCTGCCCTAGAGATGGCTACCATTAAACAAAAATATGCATGCATGCATGTATGTATGTATGTATATGTGGATAGGGATTAGATAGAGATATAATCATTCTATACATACTTCTATTTTTCATTTCTTTCTCTGGATGCAGATAGCTTCTTCCTTCATAGGGCCTTTGTAGTTAATTGGGGTATTTATAATAGTTAAAAAGTTGTTGCTCAAAGTTGTTCTTAAAACAATATGTTGTTACTGTATACAATGTTCTCTTGGGTGAAATGAACCAATCCAAGCGAACTACAGATTTTTTTTTCTAAAATCAATGAGCTTATCATTTTTTATAGCATAGTAGTATTCCATCATGTTCATATAACACAACTTGTTCAGCCATTTCTCAATTGACAGGCATCCATGCAATTTCCAGTCCTTTGCCAGCTCAAAGAGAGCTGCTATAAACATTTTAGAACATAAAGGTTCTTTTCCTTTTTCACTAACCATCTTTGCAAATAGACCTAGTAGTAGTATTGCTGGGTCAAAGGGTATAGGCAGTTTGCTGACTCTCTGGGCAAAATTACAGATTGCTCTCCAAAATGGCTGGCTCAGTTCACAGTTCCACCAACAATGAATAGTGTCCCAATTTTTCTCTATCTCTTCCAACATTTATTGCTTCCCCCTTCAATCATTTTATCTAATCTGATAGATGTAAATGGATATCTCAAGATTGTTTTAATTTGTATTTCTGTAATCAATAATGATTTAGAGCATTTTTAATATGACTATAAATCATTTTTAAAACAAATGTGGCCAAGATCAGAAGAAAAGCAGAAAATTGGGAACAGTTTTTAATAGACAGTTTCTTAGATAAGGGTCTTATGTATCAAATATATAAAAACTTTATAAAATCAATAAAAATATGAATCACTCCCCAGTTGATAAATGGTGAAAGGATAGGAACAGGCAATTTTTCTGATGAAGAGATCCTTTAGTTTAGATACACATATAGAAAAATGTCCTATCTCAAAATAGACTCATGATTATGATGGCACTTTTAAGGCTGAGAGGTGGAGGAGTGGGGGAAGGGGGGTGGGTTCTATTGGCAACAGTGTTTTTGACACAAATTTTACCTACTCTTGGATATTATAATAGGATAGGCTCCTCCCTACTTATCTGGGGGTGCATAGAGGCCATGTTTTAAAAAGCACATGATAAAATTTAGTATTCCTGTTCTTGGTTCAAGATTCTAGATTAATTGTAAAAAATGGAAGCAAAAGAAAGGTTACTTTTTGATGTTCAATGCACCTCCCTCCCATAACCACCTTGTATTCATTTCACATGTATTATGTATATGCTTATACATATACATGTTTTTTCCATCATTAGAATATAAGGGACCTACATTTGACATTTATCAATCTCAAACAATTTTTGCCTCTGTAAGGAGTTAGGTGAAACAGTGCATAAAGCACTGAATTTGGAATCAGGAAGTCAGGATTCAGGAAGACCTGAATTCAGTGCTAGTAATGTTGGCAAGCCTACCTTTCTTTGCCTCAGTTTCCTTGTCTAAAAAATTACAACAATAATGGTACCCAACTTACAGGGTTTTTGTGAAAATAAAATTAAATATTATTTGTAAAAATGCTTGGAAAACCTTAAAACACTACATAAAAGCCCCCATTATTATTGAACATAATTTATTATTATTATTATTATTGTTATTATTATTATCCTCAGTAATTAGTACAGGACTTCGCACATAATAAATGCTTGCTGATTTATTGATTGATTGTTCACATCATCTCTCTTCCCTACCCTCTTCCTCTGATGACTTTTCTGTATGCCTTTAATTAAAGCTGTAGGAGTATAGGGTGTGTTCAGGGAACACAAGTACCTCTGGTCTGAAGGCTGCCAAACCCTTTTCCACCTTTTCTGTCTACCTGTTCCACTTAATTCTCACCTGTGGCTCCAAGAAGCTATCACATGCACAGCAAGTAAACTGTTTCGACAGATGGGCTAAACCAGGTGGAGGGTAATTAGGGGATTTCAAACCCATTGGTGAATTAGGGATGTGTCTATCCCAAATATGTGTAGATTTCCCTTGGTGGAATGGGTGGATAAGCACAGTTTGTTCCAATGGTCATGAAGGCAGCTGAAGCAGGTGCTGTGAAAGCTTAGAGCTTGGCTAGACATCAAAGACACCAAGGTCATCCACTACATCTTGAGCCATCACCAGTCATCTTGATTCTGTCCTGCCACTGGACTGTGATGACTCTGGAGGAGGGAGTGAGGCTTATGACTTTGCACAATTCTGCCTCACTTAAATCTAATTTACACATGAATCAAAAGACAACACCAATAACAGCTTTGGGGGTTCTAATCCAGTTTTTCAGACTTGTGAGTTTATTTTGTCCATAAGACATTTTATAAATGGCTAAAAATAAATGCTATCTTGCAGTATCCATGGTTATTATTGTTATGACCCGTGTGGCCCTAATTGGGAGGAGGACTAAATGTAACCCCACAAAGTCCTCGGTAGTTAGGCTCAGAAGACCAAGTGAATAATACTACTAGCAATGCAGGCTATAGGTCTCCAATGAGTAAATAAAGATTATCCAAAGGGATGTCTGAAAAAGAAAACTACTTATAAGAAAGTTAAGTCATTTAACTTAATTATATGTCATGTTAAGTAAGTCATAACTACTTAACAAACGTGTGACAGCATGGGATGTGGAGGGGGGAGGGGGTCTGAAAAACAGTCTCAGATTAGAACCCAGTTAAGAAAGGGGTATGAAGTTCTGAGATGGTAAGTGAATTCAGAAAGTCACCTGGAGGTAAGCTGAGGCAAGGACAGTGAGATGATCTTCAGTCTAAATGGCTAAAGGAAATTTGATTGACTCAGCTCCTTTCTTAGCTGGGGAAAGGGAGATTCTCATCTTTATCAGGCCTCTCTATTCATAGTAATGTAATGCATTGCAGTCAGGCCACAGGTGGCATGAGTAATTCTGATTGTGTTCTGGAGGGAAGGTAGTGAGAGTAAAGGCTTCTCTTTTCCAGATGGCCATTTCTAACTCAGTAGAAAGTGCTCTGGTACTGGTTTCAAAGGCACCTCTGACACTCTGCTTGTGTGACTTTGGCCAAATTTACCTTATTGGGCTTCAGTTTTGTCTTCTGGAAAATGAAGGAGTTGGGCTAGATGCTTGCTGATATCTCTTCCTTTATATTATTCAACTGCAAATGAATCAGCTTGTTGAAAATTTCTACTTCTAAGAAGGAACATTCTTGGCAGGTCACTTTAAGTTTCTGACTGACTTGCCCACATTTCAGTGGAGTTTCCTACATATGTTGGGATCTGATTTTAATAGTGTCTTGGGATTTGGTTTCTGAATCTGACTTCAACATAGATAGTTAAACATATATATACACATATATGTACATTCTTATGCACACATGTAGTATGTGTCTATATACAGAAGTCTTTAAAGGTCAAAGCATGTAGTTAACTGCATTTTCATGCTGCCATGTATAATGTCTTTGGCAGCAACACTTTGAAATGAAGTAATGACCCCCAAAACATCAGATGGGGGCCCAAATTCTGCTGCATAGGACTGGAGAAGTTATTCTCCTCAAGTGTTTTATGGGTGATCATAGAATGGATTAATAAACATTCCTCATAGCAAATATTATGATTATGGATTATGATTATGGATTAATAAACATTCCTCATAGCAAATATTATGAATAACCCATACATTTGGGACAGTTGACAATTATTTTGTCTTCCAACAACTTACTGAAATGACGAGGACAATTTTACAGCCAATATAGGCCAAAATGTGTATGTATGGTCATAGAAATCTTGAATATGGATTGGTGTTATTTACTAGAGGCAACCATATGATTCTGATAAGATTTTTATGTGTGCACATCTTCTGAAATGATTCAATAACCTGTAGGATAGAAAATGAAATTGCTACAAAGTGGGAATCTATTTCCATATATTTTCTTTCCTCTTTTCTTAGGGAAGAAGGAGAAGGATGATGTTTATTAGGTAGAAACACTTGTATTTTCTTTTTGAGTTGATATTATTTAGTACTGAAAATGATAATCCATCTCCTAGAACATCTCAGGAAAGATATAGTGAATGACTACATACCATAAAACCTCTACCTGGAGATGGAGGCATAATAAAGCCGTGCTCTCTCTTTCTCTGAGAGAATCCACAATCCAGAAGGATCATAGATTTTATGTGGACCATTTGAAAGATCTATCTGAACAAACGCTACCTCTTTTGCCTGGAATTTTCAATGACAGAATTTTAAAAATTCTAATTGAACACATTATGTTTGTCCACAGCAATCACTGGCCAATGTCCATTTACACTAAAGAACAAAGAGCTGAACCATACCTTTTGGTATAAGTGTGTCTATGGTCATACTGGAGGGCTAGGGTGGTGCAGTGGTGTGACAGCCAGCCTTGGAGTCAGTAATATTCAAATTCAAGTTAGTCTTGTACTTTCGGAAGATTATTTTAGCAGCTGTCAGTCAACAAAAACTTTTTAAGTGCTAATCATTTACCAATGCTGGGCTAAATTTTGGGGTCACAAAGAAAGGCAAAAACATTATCTATCCCTGTTCTCAAAGAGCTCACATTCCTTTTCTCTTTCATGATCTGTTTCACTCGCTCCTTGTTTTCTTGCTTTTTTGTTTTCTTTTACTTACTTTTATTTGTTTCTTTTGAGATTGGGTCTCTCTATCTCCCTATTTGTGTCTTCCCCAGGCAGGGAGTGCCATAGTCACTCATGGGCCTAATCTGTTAAGGCTCAGGGGCCCAGGATATTTGACCTGCTCAATTTTGCTGGCCCTGTGGCCTCCTGCTCACTATGTTGATGCCAGATTTTGTGTTGACATCTGATCAGCATTAGCTCTTTTGAAGCTCAGAACACTTGAGCTCAAGATATCTATCAGTCTCAGCCTTGCCTGCAGCAGGGATAATAGGCATGTGCTATCACTGCTGGCTGAGCTCACATTGTAATTTGGGAGATAATATTAAAAATGAAATATATACAAGATAAATACAATGGAAATGGAAGACAATTTCCAAAGGGAATGCACTAGAGATAGTAGGGACTGGGAAAGACTTCCTGCCAAAGATAGAATTTGATATGAGTCTTGAAGGACACCAGGGAAACCAGGAGGGAGAGGTGAGAAAGGAAAACATTCCAGGGAATAGCCAGTGCAAAGGGTTATTTATGAGAACAAACCCCAAAAGGCACAGAGATAGTAGATGTTGTATGATGTGCAAGAAACAGCAAGTGGTTCAGTGAAGTTGGTTCACAGGGTATGCGGAGGGGAGTAAAGTATAAAAAGATTGGGAAGGTAGGCAGGGACAAGGGTATGAAGGTGTTTAAATGTCAGGAACAAGATTTTATTTTTAATCCTATAGATACTAAAAAGCCACTAGAGTTTGACAGAGGGAATGAGAGAAAAAAATAGAGAAAGAGAAAAAGAGAGGGGGGGAAAGAGAGAGAGAGAGAGAGAGAGAGAGAGAGAGAGAGAGAGAGAGAGAGAGGTGATTAAATCCGTGCCTTAGGAAAATTGGTTTGTCAGCTAAGTGGGGCAGAGATTGCAGTGGGAAGAGACGAGATAGGGATGCCAGCCACACAATTATTCAATTAGTCCTGGTATGAAGTGATAGGGCCTATAACAGAGACATAACAGAAGAAGGGGACATCTGAGAGATATTGAAAAGGTTGAAAGTATAAGATTTGAAAACATTTTGACTTATGTGGGATCAGTGTGAGTGAGAAGTTGAGGATGACAATGAGGTTGTAAATTGGAATGACTGGAAGGATGATAAAGGTAGAATGAAGAGATGATTTTTTGGGGGGGAAAAGATGCATTCTGTTTTGGGTATGTTGAGTCTGAGATGCCTATGAGATATTTGGTTAGAGATAACCATAAGGTGGTGATGTAAAGACTGGAGCTCAGGAGAGAAACTAGGGCTGGCTATATAATTGTGAAGTCATCTGAATAGGGATAAAAACTGAACTGGTGGTACCAGATGAGATCACCAAGTGTGTTAGTTTACAGGGAGAAGAGAAGAAGGCACAGGACTGGACCTTGGGAGACACCCAAAGTTAATGGGTGTGACCAACAGAGGATACTAAGATAGAGGTACCTAGTGTGGGTGGCTTTCTCAAGGACTTTAGTCAAAAAGAGAAGTATCAGAAAGTAACTAGTGGGCCTGGCTCCATCAAGTTAAGGCTTTCTTTTCTTTTTTTTTTTTACATGATGGAGGAGACATGGGCATGTTTGCATATAGCAGGGAAAGTACCAGTAGATAGGGAGAATGAGAGAGAGAGTGAGAGAGAGAAAGAGAGAGAGAGAGAGAGAGAGAGAGAGAGAGAGAGATTAGGTCAATTTTCTAGGGAAAATGGGATGGGATGGGATGGAATCAAGGAGGCATGAAGATATATTTGCCTTGGCAAAGAGAAGGACCACCTGTTCACATGAGGCAGGGGAATAATATGAGATAGTGGAGAAAGATGTCTGAGTGATGTGAAATATATGAAGGAAGATATGGATAAGAGAAACACACTGGAGAATGGAAACCAATTGGGAAACTATTGAAAAAGGCTGGGTAACAAGGTTATTGGCCATGAGTGTGAGTAAGAGTTTAAATGAGAGTGAATAAAAGTCCGTTGCAAGAAATGTTTTGAAAATGATTTCTTCAGGATTTGTCAAATGAATGGCTATATAAAGTTAAAAATTATGAGATCCTCTATTAGATGGTGAACTTGAGAGCAGGAACTACTTGTTCATATGTCTGTTCCCCTTCCTTTGTTATACTGCTTAGACTGGCCTTTAAAGACCTTCATAATCTGGATCCAACATGTCTTTCCATGCTTACTCTACATGACTTACCTTCACATACTCTGTGTTCTAGACAAACTGCTCTAATTGCTGTTATCTTAACTCATCACTGTCTCCAGTTCCTATGCCTTTGCATAGGCTATACCCCCTGCCAACAATGTTGTTCTTTCTTAGCTCCACTTTATAATCCTTAGCTTTCATCTAATCTCATTGCATGTTCCATCTCCTGTGGTACTTTTCTGATCAAGTTGTTGATGCTCTCTACCACTTCCTAAAATTATCATGTTATGTCTCTTCAGTAGAATGCAAGTCTTTGATAGCTGCGACCATTTTTCATCTTGTCATTGTATCTCTAGCACATAACCTAATGTGTCACATATAGTAAACAACCAATAGTTACTTTCAGAATTAGGTTGGATCGCATAGAATATAACATTTCTGTAGATATAATTGAATGAAAGGTGCAAAAATTACTTGATTATTGTGTGAGTTGCTTGTTGACTAGGGAGGAAAAAGCCTTTTCTTCTGCTGGGAAAAATGTTACCTTAAAAAGTTTTCTTTCAACAATGTTTCTACTAACATCCACAACATCACATAGATTCATCCCCTCTGCTTACATAGTCAGCACGCTAGTTCAGGCTCTTACCACCTCTTCCCTTTTCAACACATCTTCCACATAGCTGTCACGCTGCAGTTCCTAAAGAACCAGGCTTCCTGAGCCACTTCCCTACTCTGCTCGAGAACCACCAGCTGACGACCTGCCTTGAAATTCGTACTCCTTAACATCAACTTTAAAGCCCTTCCCACTCTGGTTTTAACCTATTTTTCTGGATTGACACTTGCCTTTTAGAATGCTCACACCTGCCTTTCAGAATTAAGGCTCAGATCAAGTGACACTTCTAGAGATCACTGTAATTATTCATATTATTTCCTTGCCCATATTTGTATTTACTTTATACATGTCTTGTACTGATGTACCTATGCACATGCTGCCTCCTCCAGTAGAATGTAAGCTTCTTGAGGGCAGGGACTTTTTCATTTTTGCTGTTTCATCCCTAGCAATTGTCAATGTCATAAGCACTTAATGAATGTTTGTTAAATAATTTGAATGAAAAAACCTGGGTTCAAGTTCTACTTTTTCTAATGACTGTTTGTGTGATGAGGACTCGCAATTTCTCAAAGCCTGTTTTCTCATCTGCAAAATAATTATACTTGACTCTAAAAGCAGATTTTCAAGCATTAGATCAACAGCAACCTTTTACTTTTTTACCTGAGATACAGAGATTTGTCTAAGTCACCCTTACATGGAACATAGAAATAGAGAATGTTAGAAATAGAACAAACTTTAGAAATTGTATAGTCCAACCTTCTTATATTATAGATGAAGACATTGTTCCCAGAGAAGTAAAATACTTGCTCGGGATCATGATAATTCTCTCTGGAAAAGGATATATATATATTATATATATATATTATATATATATATTATATATATATAATATATACACACATATATACACACACATATATGTATATATATATGTGTGTGTGCATGTGCATATGCATGCACATACCATATACACAGACACATATAAAATACATACATAAATATATATATAATTTTTTTTTTCTGAAGTGTACCTTAGTTGTTTCTGGGAAAGCTAAAGTATGCATAGTCTCCTACTGCCCCAGCAATGAAGTGTCGAAACAGTAGCAGTAAGGAACTACAAAGAATCCTTTTACCTGAAGCAAAAACAAAGGAGGTAGTTGTGGTGGTGTTAACGCATGACTAACCATGGGTACAGTCATTTTGGGAGGTGGTGACCTGAGAGAAGCTGTGATATGTGGTAATGGGCACAAGGAGTGGGACAAAAACAACTTTATTTCATAGGAAGATGTGCCTCTTCCTGGGGTGTTGGTACTCTGGGGGAAAGCCTCTTTCTCCTAGCATGAGTGATAATTCTATCCACACGTAATACTAAGGGTGTAAAAATTAGTAGGAGCTGAATGTAATGACACTGGGATGAAATGAGAAGGAGTTGAGTAGAAAAAGTCATGTAAATAAACTATACTGTTCCAAAGGGAGACCTAATGATTGGCAAATGTTGAGTACCATAACTGAAAGGGAGGAAAAACACAGAACTTGTTGACAAGAGAAGAAAGGTGAGAAAGGAGATGAGCTAGCATATTTTTTTAATGAGGTGTTAAGTAGATCACCAAGAGAGGTGGATAATGATTATAATGAAGAGTTGGCCAGGGGTGTGAAAAAAAAATGACATTCGGTAAATCACAGGAGAACAGTGAAACCTGAGATAGCTCCTGGAAAGAATGGTTAATCCCTTGTAGCACTCTGATGCCTCTCAGTAATAGAGCTGGGCAGCTCATTAAAACTGTGTGAAAAGATACTTTTTTTTTTTAAAGCAATGGATCTAAGAAATAACTAAGGCTTCAAAGATGCCATGTCCATATTTAAAAAAAAAATAAAATGTCAGGAATATGAGGAGTGAAGGAGAGGCATTTATGAAACATTCTTTTGGAAAACAATGGGTAAAGACCAGGAAAATCAGAGAAGCAGGAAAAGTGGTGGGAAGGATTGCAAACCAAGCCAAAACAAGAAGGAAGAAAAAGAAATATTTAAAATAGAATACATCTTTGTTTTTTAAGCAGTTGGCAGTTAGGAAATTTGAGGAAGCTGGTTGACAAACAAGCTTGGGTGATGGCAAAGGGAAAGAGTGTAATAAGAAAACAATAAGATGCTATGGCTTTGTATGTGTTGCATCTAAACATAGAATGGTGATGCAGATCAGAGCATAAATAATACCTATTCTATAACATACATAGGTCACCTAGAACATACATAGATGACACAGAAGAAAGTACCATCTGCTTACCTTCACAAGAAGAAGCTAAGCATTACTTGACTTCTTCCTTGGGCCCTTACACTGTATGAGGTAGGTGGGAGTCTACCTTGACTTAAGTAGCAAGTTAAGAAGACATAACTTGAAGGCATGGATTTTATGGTTAGATGTGCTTATTTGTTCTCAGAGACCATATTAAGATCTTATTTATCTTTTATAATGAAAAGAAACACTCCTGTTGAAGGCTGATATGCTGAAGTTTACATCTTGTGAAAGTCTCTTTATGAGACTTTTCTTAGTGTTCCATAATTCCTCATCTCTATTTACATGTTCTTCACTAGGTCACTCAGGCCCTCAAATCCAAACTTTTCTGGTTGATTTAGTGGGATATGGAACATTTTGTCTGATCTTATGGTTTCCTCATTTTAAGTTATTTGTTTTCCTGTATGCCTGAGGCTTTACCCCAGGAATCTGTACCTTGTATTATCTTTTTTTTTTTTTTACTATTTTATCAATAAATTGTGATTTTGCTGTTTATTGATAAACTGTTAATTAATAAGCTAGGATGATGATGAGCTATCAGAAAATACGGGGCTTTTTTTTCCAATCAGTTATCTTAAATACTACCATGTTTTCTCTTCAACTGAGTCGTACTTGATCTTTAAAATTTTGTTACATTTACTCTTTATTTTCTTATGTGTAGTTGTTCTTTCATTTTACATTATAGTGGTTACTATGAATATTGTTTGCTTGGGTCTACCCATCTTGCCTCAATTTATATAGATTTTTCCTATGATTCTTTGTATCCATTACAATCATGTACCACAATTTGTTTAGCCAATGCCCAATCAATGGACATCTACTTTGTTTCTAATTTTTATCTATCACAAAAAGTCCTGCTACAAATAATTCTATTTATATGGGGACTTTTTTTATTGATGGCTTCCTTGATGTAAACATGGTGTATTTGCATGATTCCAAATTGCTTTCCAAAATAGTTGTACCATTTCATGGCATAAGCAACAGCACAATAGTGTGCCTATCATTCCCTACTCCCTCCAATATTGACTAATGTCATTTTGGGGGGGGTAATTTTTGCCAATTTGCAAGTGTAAGATAAAACCTTGGTGTTGTTTTGATTTACATTTCTCTTATTAGAGTTTTCAAGCATTCTTTCATGTGGTTGTGAATTCTTTACACTTCTTTTGAGAACTATTTTTTCATGTCCTTTGATCACTCATCTATTGGGGCATGGCTATATGATATATGTATGAGTATATATGTATCCATATCCATGTATGTACATGTACACATATATCCATTAATTATTTTTATATCATGGATGCCAAACCCTCATCAGAGAAATTTGATTCAAAGAGTTTTACCCAAATGACTACTTCTTTTCTCATAACAAATTCATTAATTTTGTCTGTGCAGAAATTTATATAGAAATGCTGTTGATTTTTGAGAATTTATTTTGTAGCCTGCAACTTTGCTGAAGCTATTGTCTCAATTAATGTTTGCTATTTTCCTAGGTTTTGCAACTAAACCATTATATCAACAGCAAAGAGGGATAGTTTTATCATCTCAACCAACTTTGTACTTTTAATTTCTTTCCTTTGTCTTACTACTGTTGCTAGCATTTCCAGAACTATGTCAAATAATAGTGGGGGGAGTGAGTATCTTTACTTCACTGCAGTATTAACTGGACAAAGTTCCTGCGTATCCTCATTGCATATGATGCTTTTTATGATGTTAAAAGGGTTTCTCTATGCCTATGATTTGTACCATTTTTTTAACATAAAAGAGTCTTGTACTTTGAAAAAAGCTTTTTCTTTATTGAGATTGTCATTGATTTTCAATGTTTTGAATTTTAATAAGACTAATTATCTTGATTATTTTTCCAAATGTTGAACTATCCTTGTATCCCTGGTATAAATCCTACTTGATCATAATGAATGATTTTTTTGGATAAATCTCTGTAGTCTATTTAACAGTATTTTGTTTAAAATTTTTGAGTCAGTATTTATTATTATTTTGTCCTATAGTTTTCTTTCTATGTTTATCTTTGCTAGTTTAGGTATTAGAACTGTATTTATCTCATAAGAGGAGTGTAGGGTGTTCAGGACTGATTAGTACCTCTGGTCTGAGGGCTTGCCAAACCTTTCTCAGGGCTGCCCAATTATTTTTGGTGTCCAACATCACTCAACTCTTTCCTGTGGCTCCAAGAAGCTGTTGCATGAACAGCAACCACACCCCAGTAAAACTGTCTCATCTTGGCAGATGGGCTAAACCAGGTTGAGAGAAACTGACAGGCCTCAAAGCCGTTGGTGGGTTAAGGGGCTGTCCACCCCAAACATGGGAAGACTTTCCCTGGAGGAGTGGGAAGATGTGAATAATTCTTTCCAACTGCCATGAAGGTGGCTGAAGCAGGTGCTATGGAGTGCTTGAAACTTGATCAGATTCACACAGGAAACATTATCTGAGTTTCAAGAAGATATAGAAAGTAACACAAGAATGACAATAGACTTCAATATCCCTTTTTTCAGTTTGGGATAAGTCTAACAGAAAAATAAACAGAAGGGAAAATACAGAACTGGACAAATTCCTGGAGGAACTAAAGTTAAAAGACTTATGTTTATATAATCCCTCCCCCCATTTTTTCCTCTATTAATCATGTACATTATCCCTTCTCCTTCCCTTTCACTAGCCATATTCATTAGTGTTCAAAATTTCATTTTTATATCCCTTTCCAGAAAGGATTTCTCTCACTGTTTTCATTATTCATCTCCTCTTTCTGTCTACTCTAGACTCTCATTCTCTATAATTGTCTGTTCTCTTTCTCTTATTTGTATTACTTTTGCAATCAAAATGTCCACCATAGCCATCCTAGGCTTGTCTAAGTTGGCCTCTTTGACAGTCTGCCCTTCTACAGTGGTTTCTGCCACTCCTTTCCAGAGCTTACACTAATAGAGTTTGGATTCCTCTTTTCCATTGTGTTTCACTCTCAGAACAAAGTCAATTATTTTACATGTCAGAGAGGACACTTGCCTGTGGTTGAGCTCCTCTCCCACCTCTTCCTTGAATATGTGGCATACCACTAATCTATAACCTTCCCTGGTTAGCTTTTTTACACCATTTGCCTTAAAATTTCCTCCCTGAGTCCATGCCCTCCCATTCCTCGGGTGCCAGTTGCCCCAGGGAATTCTAATTCTCCTCTATCTGAGGTAATATAACTGTACTTTTCAATTTCCAAATCCTTCAGGCCATATCCAATCCCTGTCTCACTTCACAGATCATCTTTTATACCCTTAGGTTTTTTTAAATGTTTCAAATGCCTCTTTAGTATTAAATGTCCATTATTTTTCATCAATGGTTAAGCTCAGATTTGCAGGTTAGATCAGCCTGAACTACTTAAGATCCTTAGGTTTTCTCTTTTAGATTGTCCTTTACTTCTGTATGTTTGCATTGACAGTCCATTGTTCTCTCTTTTATTTTCTTAGTGAGATTTACTATAAAAGATTCCAGTTTTTCTATTCTGTCCATTATTTTTTGTTATGCAGGACATAAATTCTGCTCTGATAACTCCTACTTCTCTTTTGAACCACTCAGGAGCAGTGTGTTGTGGTCCCTGCTCAAATTCCACAGGGTCCTATGTCTCATTAAGTGTTGGATAATTTTCCTTTGTTTTGCAGTATTTATTCATGGATGCCTGAACTCATTTACTATATCTGGAGGCCATATTTCCTTTTGTTGTTAATGTTTTCCCTGTTGATTTGCTGGATTATCTTCAATGTCTTTGAGTTCTCTTCTTTATAAGATATTTGGTAATTTCAGTCATTTCCCTCCCTCCACCCATGATATTCTTCTATTCATTTTTTGACTCTATCCCTTCTGATGGTACTTTTCTTATTGGCTAGATCTCATAGCATCTCAGCTCCCTCCCTTATTGGACAATTCATGGTTCATCAGCCTAGATCTTTCTCCCAAGTGACTTTTGGGTGATTAGAACTCACCTCAGCTGGATGCTGGGCTCTTTCCCATAGGCTTAGTGGAGGGCTACACAGCCCTTCCCCAGGTCTGAGTGTCCTCTCCTGTCCTACTCAATTCTCTGGTTAAGCAGAGAGTTGATGAGCTTGTGATATGAATTAGTACGACTCGGTACCTGCAGGTCAGAGTTTTGCAATACTAGTGCTATGGTTTGCGGCCCCCAGCTCCTGAAGGGCTGCCATATACTCTCCTGGTGTAACATCTGCAGCCTGGAGCCAGAGTCTCCATGGAAATGGAAAATGGGAGAAGGAACTGGAGTGTGGGGTTGAATTTTGTTGCAAGCCCATGTGTCAAGTAAGTCTTGGGTCTACTGTAGTTGTTGTTGTTGGCAGTGATGGTGTTATTATTCATTAATTTCAGTCATATCTGACTCTTTATGACATTTGGAGTTTTCTTTTTTTTTTTTTTTGTTTGGTGAGGCAATTGGAGTTAAGTGGCTTGCCCAGGGTCACACAGCTAGTAAGTATCAAGTGTCTGAGGCTGGATTTGAGCTCAGGTCCTCCTGACTCCAAGGCCAGACCTCTATCTACTGCACCACTTAGCTGCCCCCATTTGAATTTTTCTTGTCAAAGTTTATGGAGTGGTTTGCCATTTCCTTCTTCAGCTTATTTTATAGATGAAGAAACTGAGGCAAACAGGGTTAAGTGATTTGTTCAGGGTCACACAACTAGTTAGTATCTGAGGCCAAATTTGAACTCAGATCCTCCTAACTGCAGGCCCAGTGCTTTTTCCATTGTGTCACATAGCTGCTGGGTCTACTACTGTAGCCGTATTACTGGTAGCATGGGATGTAGGGAGGGGTGCTGAGTGAGTTCAGGGTCAATAAGTATTGGTCTTTTTTTTTTTTAACTTTCTTATGGTGTCTGGATGTCATGGACCATGGAGACAGCTACAGTTGCTTTATCTTTGGTGCATAATTCCTGTTTTGGATAGGTTTGAGAGGTCATGGTGGTCAGAAAAAATGTTTAGTTCTCCATCTTGTTTCTCATGTGACCTGGAAGTCTACTCCCTATATTTCTAACATATTAATTTGCTTAATATTTTTGTGATTTGGCTCCAGTTTCCATTGCAGTACCTATTAGTCAAACCATTGTCTCTATATTAATGTAATTTTAAGGGTGCTGACAATGTCCCCCTGTAAAAAAAATCTGTCCCACTTAGTGAAGCCTAGAAATGTTTTAGTAGTTATTTGTGTCTTTTCATTATACATATTTCTCTTCCCTAACAGCATAAGAAACTAACATATTAAAAATACGGGGTATTGTATTGGAAGGAAATATAAAGATCATCTAACCAATCCCATCATGTTATAAATGAGAAAACTGAGGTCTAAACAGAAGTAACTAGAGTTACACATAGAGCAAGGAGCACAACACAGGTCCCCTGATTCTACCAACTGTTCTTTACATTATTTCACTGGAACTTTGAATTACGAAAGGGAACAGAACACAGCAAAGGGCATTAAAAAAAAAAAAAAACCTCTTTAGAATTTAGAAATTCTGCTTTACAAGTTTGCCAAAATCTAACCCTTTCCCTACATACATAGAGCTATTTATATATACATCAAAGTTGTCAGACTACTTAAGAGTTTTGGAACCTTTCTACACTACTTTTTTTCATTGGAGATAACAGTCTTGAGTTCTAAAAAAACCTATATTTGAATACTGGTTCTGATCTTAACTAGTTATATCACCTAGGAAATAACTTAGTCTCTTAGAGGCTCAGTTTTCTCATCTGAAAAAGAGGATAATAATATTTGCATGACCTAACTCATAGGATTTCTGTAAGGAAAGCTGTGCAGTCTGAAAACTTTAAGGCACTATATAAAAATGTGAGCTGGGATGATAGTTATTAGTCATTCCTTTGAGCACAAGTTGTTGGTGTACTGCTGGGCAAGAAGCTGTGGAGACAGAGTAGGAGAATTTAACTACCGTAATATTTCCTTGCTTATCAAACTTTTGAGAAGGGTGCTTTGTGAATCGTTGAGGTTTTATAGAAGACAATTTGAAAATTGCTGCTTTAGATGAACAATATGAGGCTTAGGTCCTCCTTTTTGCATAGATAATAACATGGAATTGTTGCTCCTTGAAAAGATATGAATTTAGGGCAAGCTAAGGATTTTTCTTTCTTTCTTTTTTTTTTTTTTGCTGTAGAAGAAACCAAGAGTTTTTTTTTTTTAAATCACAAAGCAATCTTTCCAGTTGATTGGCAGTTCTAACAGTAGATAGTCTGCTGGCAGGCACTTTCATTAGTGTTAAATGTCAAAGGTATTGAAAAAAAATTTACACTGAATTCTGTTGGTAAAGAAATATATAGAAATGCGCACTATTTGGGCTCTCCTGGTTAATGAGGTGGCTGAATGTCCCCTCCACTGATTTCTTGTGACTGTCAAAAGAAATAAACTGCATAACTACATTTTAGTCATTTTGATATAAATGTTTGAATGCAAAGTAGACCTTATAATTCTATGCAGATATACTGTATCTAACATTTCTAGTACTGCCTTTTAAAAAAAGAACGCCTTCAAATATGACATTTTACATCCATCTACTCTCAGCTAAAACACTTAGATATATTCCAATCTTGTTTTTTTCTTTCCTTTTTTTTTTTCTGTCCTCAGGAAACTGTTCCAGACGGGAGCTCTCAGCAGGAAATGTGGCCCTATGTACAATAAAGAAACAAAACAGCCTGTAAAACAGTACCTTTCTCCTTTTACTTTTCTGAAAGTCAAAAGCTCTATTGTTGGTTGGAAGCTACTAGGAATTTTAGTGGAAAACCTCCATATATTAGAGGCCCCAGAATTGCAGGAACCCTCACATGTCTTTCCAGAGATCCCCTTGTGAGCATCCAGCTCAAGGTGAATTATAATGAACAGGCTGGAAAAGGTGTACAATAATGGTGAGGGATACTTTGAGCCTGCAGCCTTTGCCACTTAGGTTGTACTTGTCAATTTAAGTATCCCCTAATGTCAAAAGAGGACTGCCCTTCAGAGAAGCTGGGCATAATATATCTTTTTCCATGATAGTCTAGGACTAGGATGGATTACCACTTATTTGTCAGATTTGAAACACACACACACACACACACAGACACACACACATAGGATGTCTTTGCAGTGGGTTAATGAGACAGCTTCCAGTGCTGTGCTTGGAGGGACGTTAATGGAAGCCAGAATAAATAGATCATTGCTACAACTATATCACAAGAAGAATTAGCATAGCCAATATCTTCAGGGCTACATTCACCATCTATTCCTACTCATTGCTCAGAAGTGGGAACTACAAAGTAGTATATCGTTGCTCTTGCCATCAGCTCAGTCTAATAGTTCCCATTATTCATAGCAGGGCAACTGAGGTCATGACTGTGAGCTTTGTGCAAAGGATCCCACCAGTCATGCTTTATCGTCTTGGAGATTGTGAGCTGTATGGCAAATGGTTTAGGGAAATGGCCTATTCTTTCTGTATGAGATATGGATTTGACCTTATCTTGTCCTTGGGTTTCTTCAATGATCTTATGAACCTAGACAAAAGACTTCAATCAGCTATTAAAACAACAACAACAACAACCCTCCAATTGAGCACTGTTTTTGGGTTTTGCATTTAAAATAGGATTCTGAACATTGTTAATTATATCTCTGTTAACTGAGGAGGCGAATTCATCACCATTAGTGATTAGGAGGCAGCTTTGTTGCTATTCAAGGAAGCTCAGAATTAACTTGAGAACAAACAAAAAATAATAAAACCAATGCCCCCTCTAGCAAATGTATCATTGGGCTTCTGATTTTGTTTGTTGCAGTTGCCATTGCTCTAGGGCTGTTTTTTGTTTATTTGTTTTTGTTTTTTTTTACTTTGATGCTCTGATCTTTACACATAATTACTCTTATAACTCATCAGGAATTTTGACTCCCTGCAGTTCTCCCAAAGCTGAATAGGAAGCATTAAAAATATTTACCAGATTTTCTCCTCCTCTGTTGATCACCATTTTGGTGATCACTTTGTTAAACCTGGGTGAACAAACCTTCTATAATACACTGAATGAAAGTATTCTGGGACTTTTTGGGGAAATAAATGTAATTGACTGTCTTTCTGTTCACGCACAATTTACCCTGTTTGACAATTCAGTGCTTTTGGGGTGGTGATGAATGTGATGGACTGACCTTCAAACAGAAGATTTAGCTTTGCTCTAGGCCCAGTGCCACTTTCTCTAATCTCCCCTCTTCCCTCCCAGTTAAAAATGAGTCTCTTCTTTTATCTGTCAATGTACCACAATTTTGCTCTATATTTCTATTCTCTAGTCTTCCTCCCTAGTGAGCCATCTAAATTCAAATTTAATTCAATTAAATAAGCATTCATTAAGCACCTAATATGTTCAAGAAACTGTGCTAGGCACTAGGGATACAAAGATAAATAGTCTCAGAAATCTATTTAGAGTACAAAGTCTATATTCTACTGTGTGTATAAAGAAGTTTGTAGCACAAAATATACAAAAAGTAAACATTTTTTTTTGTCCAGGGTCTAATATTTAGTCTAAATGTATCATTATAGTAGGCACTGAGCAGGATTCAAAAGAAGAGTACAAATCTAATTTCTCAGTTGCATCCATGAAGCCAATCATGTAGTAAGAATAAGAAATAACAAATGGACAAGGATCTTTCTGACTAGCCAACAGATGTAACCCCTGAGCTCAATTTAAGACTGTATTTGCAAGAAGGCATAGGAAACTCAAAACTAAGTTCAAGTACTATATCCTCCTTCATGAAAAATTGTCAGCTTCTGAAGTCCCTTGTGGAATTGCTTTGCAGATATGTTGTACTTCTTTATAAGTTTATGAGTTGTTTTCTCTAATAGAACGTCAGTTCCTTGATACTAGAGATTGTTTCTGTTTTTGGTATTCAGAGCCTAATAAATACTTACTGATAAATATTTGCTCAGTGAATAAATGAATGAAGAGTTAGTGAACTGGGTACTTCTTTCTCCTAGAACTTTACTATCAGTAACTTTTGGCCTATCTTGCCCTAGTGAATGAATGAACTAACTATTTATTAAGCACTTACTATGTGTCTTAAAGCCCTGTGCTAAATGCTGGGAATATAAATAGAAGAGTGTGAGAGATGATCTCTCAGAAGTGAAGCCTCCTCAAAACGTTAATAGTTTTTGTTAATAGTTCTCACAAAGGGCAGCAATTAGGAGATCACTGGTCATTTGGAGAGAGATAAGGTCAGAAGCCAGATAGTGAGAGAGTGGGAGGAGAGAAATTGGAGGCACCTGTTGTAGATGGCCTTCTAATTGCATTGTTGAAACACACTCCCTTCTGACCTCATCAAAACCCCCTCAGACCCTGCTTTTAAGCACTTAGCAGGAAGAGTAGAATAGCCCTACCCCCAACCTAAAACCCTTGCAAGACTTGCTGCCTTTTCTTGTCTTCCAGCAAACTTGTGTTCTCTGTTGCTGGGGGAGAATAGATTGTGCCCCCTGAAGCCCAGCCAATGGGAGAAGGGGAAGGGGGTTTTGGGAGGAGGAACTTGCCTTAGGATATAAATAAGCCTTGCTTTCTGTAACCAATGTGTAGTGGTACTTGCCCTCCCTGGTCAGCGCCATTAGGGTAACCAGGGGCGGTACCCTTTCTCATGAGAAAGCCATAAACTCCTTTCTGCTTTCAAGGTAACTAAGTCTTTGTTTGAATTTGAGTAGTGGTCTCTGTCTCACACAAGAATAAGACAGACATTGCTCTCAAGAAGCTCACATTCTAATGAGGAAGAGAATACACACACACACACACACACACACACACACACACACACACATATGGAACTTTTCAGCTGCATGTTAGATGGAAAAATTCCATGATCCTTCTGATGCAGCAGCAAAGCAGGTGGTGATGCCTCTGTACTATCATCTCCACTAATAAAATAATGTCAGTTGTTGATGTTGAACTAACAGGGTACAGGCCCAAGCCGAGATCTTTGCTCCTCACCCCAAAAAGAATTTTGGTTCTATTTGTCTAAGGATTCTCCTCCAATTCTCCCACTTGATCAAGGAAGTGTTTGGCTTTTGCCTGAGGCTATAATTCCATCAACTGGCCTTTCATTATCTCCTACACCCAACCTCCCAATTTTCAGTTCCCTTTAACCTAACCTAGCCTTCCATTGTCTTACCTCCCTATGGCCCCAGGCCACTTCCCACCCCAAATGCTATCTAGACTTCATTCTCCTTTGGCCACTAGGTCCAGGTCCCCTGTGTTCAGTTCACCTCAGCCTACTGGCCATTTCCATCAAGATCTTCCCTAGGGGCAGCTAGATGGTGCAGTGGATAGAGCACTGGCCCTGGAGTCAGGAGGACCTTAGTTCAAATCCAGCCTCATACACATGACACTTACTAGCTGTGTAACCCTGGGCAAGTCACTTAACTCCATTGTCTAGCCAAAAAAGAAAAAGAAAAAAAAAAGAAAAAGAAATCCTTCCTAGATCCCTTCCATAGTCTTTCTGTATATAAGGTACATCTTGTCTCCTTTAAAGGGCTCAGATTCTTTAAGAGTCTAGCCAAGGGCCCAGATTTTTATAATCTAGCCAATAGCTCACAAATATTCAGATTCCTTAAAAGTCTGGCCAATATGGCAGATCTTTAATAAATCTTATCTTTGGATGAAAGAAAGCTTGGGTTGAATTCATTTGGGCAGGACCCATGTGTTGTGATTTTGGGGTCCCAGTACTCCTAAACCTCTAAACCTCAACAGAACCATTTCGCAGTACCAAGGACATTGATGGGACTTTTGGGGTCTTCAGTAGCAGTGCCAGAAGCATTTACCAGGCTCCATATCCACAGGGGTTGTTTCTTAGGACTGCTGAAGGCACTGAGCTGGAAGCGTTGATCTTCTCAAGACTCTTTGTTTCAGAGTCCTGGATTATCTCCATCAGGGTGGATATGGTTGAGATGATGATGATGGTTTATTTTGCCTAACATCTGCAGCTTTGCTTCTTCAGCTAGGCTGCTTTGCTTGTCCTTTGTGTGGCAGTTGGTGGGGATGACTGTACCCTTCTCCACAGGAGTTATTTCCTTAGATGATTGGTTATGATGAGTGGGGCTGGAAGTGGGATTAGTGGTCTGGGAACTGATGCCACTCCCAGGGGCCTGTGTCTATGTTTGTTGGTGGCAATTGGTCAACTATTGTTGCTAGTGGCGATGAAGAAGATGGGTCCCCTCACTGATGGTTGAGAGGGCTGGGCTTGAAAAAAGTTTTAGTGATTTGGGGAGTGCTGGTTTCAGGGTCCTAGGCTGTCTTTGTCAGGGTTATCAGGGACACTGGTTGTCAAGGTGATGGTGTTAGTTTGACTTGCCTGGCACATTTTCCTCCAGCCCTGTTCCCAAAGGCTATTTAGTTCTTTCTTTAGACTCCTTTTGCTCTCCAGACTTGATTAATTCTTTGTCTCCTCCCCTCCAACATTTTTCCTGCTTGAAGTAGGCTCCCACTTTGGGGAGATCCTTTTTCTCATGAGCTCCCATTGTTCAGTTTCTTAACCTGCCTATTCTAGGGGAGATCTTTTATCTTTAGACTAATTTACAATTACAAAGTAACCTCATTTACATTTAAGATTACTCCTGTTTCAGCTAAACAGGTATATCCTCAGAAAACATATATGATTAGGAAATTGTGAAGGGAAGGGTTAGGAAATTGGGAAAAGGAAGGGTTTTATCATTACACATGCATACATAGAATTTTCTTTACATTTTTCTTAGACATAGTGGGGGGTAGCAATGAGGCAGATATTGAATGAGATATGAGAGAGAGAGAGAGCGAGAGAGTATAATGTAATATTAAATAAAATGGCTGTTGAGAATATCCCGCCATCTTCAGGAAGCAACAAAAATCTTTCCAAAGGATGAATTGTTACAGATTTCCCCTCAGTGGTATCTCGGACAGCTATAATGATATTACACACTTAATATCTTCTATAAGGCCCCTTGTAAGAGATTGCTGTGAGAGCTACAGTTTCTAAAGAAGGTGCTAAACACTGATTACTCTCTACTATAGGAATCTTTGCTCTTTCCAGTCAGTTTCCCAGCAAACAGCAGGGCTATAGTTCAAGGATTTCAGAAAAGTAAATACCACGATTTAAAAATGTTATGCAACTGTGGGAAGTTGGCACCACAGCAGAGAGGAAATTTAAAGAATCCCCCAAAATTATAAATTGTGGGGAAATGTATGGTGGAATTATGAAAATGAGAACTGAAGGACACAAAAATGCTTCCCTTTTAAAAATAAATAGCAGATGTAAAGATCAAGAGTTAGCAGGGAATTACAATTTGTAGTTACATGAAGTGGGAGTACTGGATTAGGTACTGGAAAACCTGGGGTTAGTAGAAACTCCTGACTCTATCCCTTACTAGCTGTATGACCTTAGGCAAGTCACTTAACCTAGTTCTACCTTCCCCCTCATTGCCTTATGGGTGAAATGAAGGAATGAGGTAAGGCTAGATCAGGGTTGTTAAACTTAAACATTTATTAATGTTTATTGATTATTTGTTAATATAATCTGCTATGTTCCAGGCTATGTGCTAAACATTGGAAGAATAAAAATTTCAGGTAACCCAAAGGGTAATAGAAAGACACATGGTGGAAGGAAGGAAGCTACAGTCTATTGCCAATAATACCTTGCATGGGACAAGTATTACAAAAGACATACATTAAGGATATGTATGATGTGAAAAGAAGGGAAACCAATCATGTAGTAAGAGTGAGAAATAACAAATGGACAGCCAGATTCTGCCTTGGAGCCCCCAAAACATTACAAGGGTAAGAGGAAGGCCTCCAACATGTTCATTAGATCATATATAATGGATCTGCAAAAATACATGGATAAGAATTAACTAATCTGGTAACCCTGTCACTCTTTTCCGCCTTCCCAAAAAGGGGAAATAAGATTACCTGTTCTTGATAAAATCACACTGTCTCCCTGTGATCATCACTTCTTGAGATGTTCACTAGACATCTCTTTAATGATCCATTCTAAAGTTTGTTGAGAATAAAGTTGAACTAATGGACATATAATTTTCAGACACTATTTTCTTCCCTTTTTTAAAAAAAAAATCAGGCATTTGCTCTTCTCAAATCCTGAAGTATACTTGTTGTTCTCCAAGATGTTTCAAAGATTATAGGATCACAGATACTGAGTTAGAAAGGATCATAGAAGCCAGATAATCTTCATTTTGTAGATCAGGAAATTGGGGGGAAGGGGAAAGAAGTTAAATGACTTGCTCAAGCTCAGGCGTAGAAAATGACAGAGCTGGGATTCAAACCCAGGCTGTCTGCCTGCAAACCAAGAACTATACCATGTTGCTATTGGCAGAAGCTCAGGAATTGCATCTACCCATTATTTCAGTAGTTCATGTGAACCTGAAGACATGAGGTTATCAAAGACAACTAAGAATGCTCCTATCATATAATTCTTTGATCATTTTATTATTTGGGTATCAGACCCCGTCCTCATTCATTGTCCATTGAAGCAATTCTGGCCACTTAGGAGGCCTGCTCTAAAGTCTGAATGGTTTGTGATGGTAAGAGTAAGAGACTTTCATTGGGCCTATTTTAACTCACACAGTGGAAGGTCACTTCCACTCACATAGAACCTATGTGTTCTAAAATGTTTATAGAAGCTCTCTTTGTGGTGGCAAAACTGGAAATTGCAGGGATGCCCATCAACTGGGAAATGGCTGAACGAGTTGTGGTATATGGTTGTAATGGAATACTGCTGTACTATAAGAAATGATTAGCTCAACGATCTTAGAAAAACATGGAAAGACTTGCATGGAATAATTAAGAGCAAAATGAGCAGAACCAAGATAACATTGTATACAATAATAGCAATATTGTTTTAAGAATGAGTTTGAGTGAATAAGTCATTTTGACCATTATAAATATCCAAATTAACTATAAGGGACATATGAAAAAAGATGTTTTCTGCATCTGGGGGGAGAGACTGACAAATAGAAGTATGTGTAGAATAAGTATAGAAATATGTATAGAATAATTTTACATATATTTGTGTCTAATGATGGTCATCTCTAGGACAGGATAGGAAAAAAAGGGAAAAAAAGAAAAAAATAAATTTACATAACTCTGCTGTATGTTTGGAGGGGATAGCAAGTTGTGCATGGTAGATTTGCAGTTTAATGAGCAATCATTATTGTTATTATTATTATTATTATTATTATACTATGTTACTGAAATGCTTGTTTTATTCCATAAGCTAAAAATGAATTTTTTTTTTTAAAGAAGAGGTATGCTAGGGCCTGAGTGAGAGCCAACTGTTAAATTTTCAGTATGAATCAGTATACCTCAAAAGGCTGCAAATCAGGGCTTGCTTATTATTTTGTTGATTGTCTCAGCTTAAGAAAGTGATGGAAAATATATTCTATATGCATCCTTCTCCATCCCCAACCTCTCAGTTGGTTGTTAAACATTTACCAGTACACTACTGATTGCAGGTATACATAGAAGTGGAAGCATAGTTGAGAAAAGGCTGATGAAACATGAGAAAGTTGCAACTAGAGTGGTCATGAGAATTTGAGGATCATGCAGAACAGGAAAGCGGGGATCAGCAAGGATCTTGTAAAGGGACTGTCCCTTGGCCTTAGTGCATTAAACTCTAGCTCTCTGGTCACTCCCCCGAATCAATATGAGGAATGGCTGAGGTCTCATTTCCTCCATTAAAACAGCAAACTCATCTTTCCTCAGTGGGTCAGGAACCCATATCTCCCAAACAAGGGTAACAGGTAAAGAATTAAAAATTTTAAGATGTCATATAGCAGAAGCAATGTAAAGATACTATCATAGAAATATATGAATGAAAAAAGCTCAATTATTTATCGAGAATGAGTGATGATCAATACATAAACTATATGATCCATTGATTGCCCTGCAATGCCAAAAGAATTAAAGGCAGGATCTCAAAATGTTGCTTGGAACCCCATGGTGAACTTAATAGAACACTTGAACAACAATTGTGGAAGAAAGGTTAGTACAGATGGATTATCCTCTGCCATGTTGGAGGGAATATTTATATCAATGATACAACAAATGCATCAAAGAATAGTTTGTGACCACTTTCTTTAACATTTATAATAGTGATTTTCTTAAATCAAAAGACTGATCAGGTCACCCCCTACTCAATAAACTCCACTGGTTTCTTTTTGCCTCCAGGAGCAAATACAAAATTCTCTGTTTGGCATTCTAACCTAGCCTCATCCTACCTTTTCAGGTTTTTTATAACTCACTTCCCAACATGTCCTGGCTGTTACATGAAAAAGACAGTCCATTTCTCAGCTCTAGACATTTTCTCATACTTTCTCTCATGCTTGGAATACTCTCCTTCCTCCAGGTTTACTACTGATCTCCCTGTCTTCCTTTAAGTCCTAATTAAAATTCCACCTTCTACAAGAAGCTGTTTCCAACTCCTCTTAATTCCAGTGCCTTCTCTCTGTTAATAATTTCCTATGTATCCTGTATATCCTGTCTTTCCAAGGGGCTAGGAGTAAAAAAAGAAAAGAAAGAAAGAAAGAAAGAAAGAAAGAAAGAAAGAAAGAAAGAAA
>NW_020940355.1:2182471-2336002 GCF_900497805.2 Vombatus ursinus | reverse complement strand
AAGAAAGAAAGAAAGAAAGAAAGAAAGAAAGAAAGAAAGAAAGAAAGTAACCCCCTCTCCCATCCCAGGTCTATATTTAGCTGCCAAAACTTCAGTTGGAGAAATTCAGTGTGAGTATGAAGGAGGCAGACTTCGAGGTAGGGAGTAGGAAATGGCTTTATGGAATGGCATGGTGCGTAGAGAACAGTAACACCAGGAGTATAGACTACCTGGAAAGGTATGAGTAGCTTGGCCATCAGGCGTCCCATGAGAGTGGTTGTGCCTTTCATCCTCAGAGAACTTTGAGGTAAGGCACATAAATGGATGTTGTCACAGGGACCACTGTGGATATATTCATGTCAGAGAGGAAGCATGGACCCCTAGATATTGGTGCAATGGGAGCAAAGTCTCATTTAGCTCAATGCTGGTAACAACTCTGAAGTTTATAGAAAACCATAACATCGTTAGACATCTTTGTTCTACCCTTTCCACTGTAAAGACCATCTTGTCAGGGAAGAAAAATGAAGTTGGGGGGAAAAAAAGTAAAATAAAAAATAAATTTGCCTTCTCTCCATCATCATCCTATCTACACTACATAGTAATACTATAATGTCTTTGATTCTCCTTTTTCCCTACTATATTACTGAAAGGAAATAAAACAACAATCACTAAGAACACCTTTCTGTTGTTGTTAGGTTTCATCCTCAGAAGATCTAGGATCTTCACCCTATCCTTATACTACCTGCTGAACTCTTACTCCTCAGATTGACTTCTGTAAGTCTACTGAAATTGCTGTCTCCAGGGTCACTACTAACCTCTTAACTGCTAAGTCCTATGGCCTTTTCTCCATTCTCAGACTCCCTGACCACTCTGAACCTTCTGGCATGGTTAAGCACTCATTTATGCCTACATGATCTTACTACTCCATTCTCAATCTCCTTTTCTGACCCTTCGTCCATCACATTTCCTCTGAGTCCTGATGTCTTTCAAAGCTCTGTCCTAGGTCCTTTTTTTTTTGTTCTTATTCTTCATAGTTTTCATCCATTCAGTTAACTTCGCGCTGGTTCAATCATCACCTCTACATCTAAGATCTACTCATCCATTCCTAATTTTTTATCTTGACATTTAGTCTTGAGAGAAATAATTATGAAATAACAAATTATTGGGGAGATCTATGACCTTTCCCAAAAATAAACCCCACTTATAAACTTAGACTCAGACTATCTTATTTAGGTGGAATTGTTAGCTCACTGAACTAGAAAACTAGAAAACCTTACAAAGAATTTAAGGTGAATTCTGGCCCATTGTATTCCACTCAGGCAAGTTGAATCCTTTGTCTAGAAAGATCAATCTGGGAGTAATTTAAAAGCAAATGACATAATCAAAGTCATGTCCCCCAAACCCCTCATTAGAATAGGCCCACCTCTCATTTTAACATTCATTTTTTCTCATTACTTGTTAACCAACCAGAGTCAGTTGCTACCCTTAGGAACACCCGTTCTTCCAAGAGCATGTAAGGTCTGAGTGGGTTCCATGAGGGGTCTTTGGCATATGATAGTGTCACCGATTCCTTTTATTAATTGTATGCTAGAATGATTAATAAAATGATTAATTACCCAGAAACTATATCTCCCAAACTTTTTTATATGTCACAGTCCTACATCCCCTTGCCTAGCTCCCTACTGGATATCTCCATCTAGATAACATATCTAAAATAGATCTTATTATGTCTTGCCCTAAATAACAAAGCATCCTTACTTCTTTCAAGTGTGCTATAATTGTTCTAGGCACCTACATTTATAATTTTTAACTCTTTCCTTTACCTCATACATTCCCCCCTCCTCAAAATTAAATCAGATACTAAGTTATTTATTTTTATCTTCACAAGATCTCTTGAATTGGTTCAAGGAAATTGGTTCCTATTTTCCACTTATAAAATCACCACCTAGCACAGGTGTTTAACCTGAACTATTATGATGCCCTCTTAATCAACTTGCTTCCGCTCTCTGCCATCTTCAATCCAATTTTCTCATAGTTGCCAAAATAGATAGACAAAGCATTTATTTTGCACTTATGTGCTAGGCATTGTGCCAAGCACTGGGGATGAAAAAACAAGAAAACTAAATGATCCCTGCTGTCAATGTGTTTATATTCTAATGGGAAAAACAATACTTATGAAGTAGAAGGAGGCAGGTATATACATATATATATACATACATACATATACACACATGCACATATGCATATACATGTGTCTATGTGTACATGCATATATGTGTGTATATACCTATATATGTATACATACACATATATAATATGTGCATGTGTATATGTATATATGCATCTATACATATATACATGTATGCATACATACACACATACATGTGGTAAGCAGTTATGATATGAGGAGGGGGAAATAGAAAGTGAGCTAGAAGGAACATGAGGGTTGGTGGGACTGGTACTACTGATGATATGGTAGTTTCAGACAAGGACTCACCCATCATTTACATATAATCTTAATAAGGCACAATTCTGATTATATCACTGACTTATCCTTCTAAAAGCCTCCAGTGGCTTTCTGTTGCACCTAGGATAAAATAAAATTTTATAATTGTGACATTTTAAGCCATGCATAACATATCTCATCATTCTTATCTTACATTAAACCCCTTCACATACTCTATTTTTTTCACTGAACCAGAGCTATTCCCCAAACTTGACATCATTTGTCCACCCTGTCCCATGTCAGAAATGCTTTATCTGAGCCTTTAAGAATTCTTATCTTCTTCCAAGACTCAGATCTTGCACCCCATCTTCAAGGAAATCTTTTCTGATCCACTCAGTTGTTAGTGACCTTTCCCTCCCTTCTAATTGCCTTATAGTTACTTATTTATGTGTTTGCCACATTCCTCTAGAAAAATAGAGCTCCTTGAGGGCAAGGGCTGTTCCTTGTTTTGTATTTATATGACCAGAGTCTGGCATGGAGCTCTGAATACAGTAGTGCTTAATTAATACTGAAGTAAATAGAGTTCAGCTAAAGGTTAGAGAGGTGCTATGACATAGTAGAGAGATTATTGAATTTAGAATCATGAAACTGAGTTCAAATATCAGATTGACTTACTACTACGTGACTTTAGGCAAGTCACTTAATCTCTCTAGGCTTCAGTTTCCTTCCTTGTAAAATGAAAGAGTTGGACTACATGACAGCTAAGGTTCCTTCTAAGTCTAAGACCTATAATTCTATGTGTAAATGAATAAAACTTGACTTTAATTTCACAAGTATGTTTGAATTTTTACAGACCCTGAATTTATTATCTAAAATTTGATCATAACATTTTCTTAAGCTGGTATATGCAATCAAGGTATAAAATATGATTGAAATAAACTGATAATTATATTTAAAGAATCAAATCAAAATAACAATCCACATTTCTGTACTTCAGGGAAGCACGATTTAGTTCATTCATGTCTTTTCTTCACCAATGTAGATTGCAGCTGTTCTCAACTACCACAGCTGAGGGTCTTTGTGAGTTACTGGGGCAGGAAAAGGCACCATCCTATACTCAACCTGTTTAATTTTTTTTTCAATTAACAGAAATCAATTTTTCTCCCCCTCCACCACTGAAAAAAAAGGAAAATAAAACAAAGGTGCAGAACAAAATAAAGCAAATTCTGCCTTGGTCAAATTCAAAACTATGTTTCAATTTGCATCCTGAGTCCATCATTTCTCTGTCAGGAGGTGGGTAGTAGGCTTCACCATTGATCCTCTGGAATGATGGTTGGTTGGTCTTTGGGTTGATCAGGGTTCTTAAATCTTTCAAAACTATTTGTCCTTACAATATTGCTGTTATTGGATTGGTCCTGGTCTTGCCCATTTCCTGAGATCAGTTATACAAATTTTCTCAAGTTCCTTTAAATCATTCCTTTTCATTATTTCCTATAATAACAGTATCCCTTTACATTCATACTCCATAATTTATTCTGCCATTCCCCAAATGATGAGCCTCTCTTAAGTTTCTGGCTCTTTGTGACTGCTACAAAGAACCTGTGTCTGGCCTGCTGAATATCCCCTCCCAACTTAGTTAGACTGGTCCTTGGTAGACAGACATATAGTTTTTCAACAAACTTGAATTCAAAACCATTCCCAGCATTGGTTAGACCTGCTAGGGACTATGCTGTGTGGGCACAGTCTTGAGGGTGGGAGAGCACCTTTCTAAAACTGTGGGACATCAGAGAAAGGCTTTAGTAAAGGACTAATTAATGAGCTTGCTGCTTATTTCTTACTACAGGCATAGGTGTGCCTTTGGCACTAACAGTTCAGTGAATTGTTTGCCCAAGCAAGTGACATCATTTTTTTTCTTTGAGACATAAACAGTACTTGGACAGTACTCTTTTGACATTAATAGAAAAATAAAAGTGAAGTTGAAGCAATGAAAATGTGGGAAGGGGGAAGGGGAAGAAGGTGAAGCTCTAGGGAATTGTATGAAACCAGCAAAGTGGTCTGATTTCTGACTTTTCTACACTTCTGATATCCAGGCTCTTTAGTTAGGAACTCACTTTTCTCTTCAAGCCCTGGATTGTGCTCTCTCTATTAGTACAGGGTGCTGTCAACATATTCAATTAAAGCTCACAAGGTGAATTCTTTGAAAGAACTTAGGAAATCAGGCACAAAGGCATTTTTTAGTCAAATTAAACCCTGTTACCTGAATAGAAAACCTTTCTCTTTTAAAATACATAACAGCAAGACCTTCAGAACCTATTTATGCATTTCAAAGACTCAGAATTCATTTATAGAATCATTTTTTCTTTCTTTCTTTGTGACAATAGTTCCTTCCTTCTAAGGAGATTGGTGGTGAAGGGGTGTGTGTGTGTGTGTGTGTGTGTGTGTGTGTGTGTGTGTGTGTGGGTGTGGGTGTGGGTGTGTGTGTGTTTTTCCTGGTGGCAAGTTCTTAATTTGCATTAGCAATTTATTAGAAAGAGGTACTAAGGGCTGCATGTGGATTAGCATTTGCAACAGCACTGGAGTTCTGGAAAAAAAGCCAGTGTCTGGATCTTTCTTCATGGTTTATTTTTCCAAAGCTGAATAGTGAGACCTAAGGGATCTTTAAGGATGGGCTGAGGGACTTGTTCTTATAGGCTGCAAAGATGGGGGTGGGGAGGGGGTATTAGGGGAAAGCTTGAGACCTGTGATTGGGGAAAAAAAATTCTAAAGCACTTTTATTTAAAAAAAAAAAAAAACCCCTGCCTCTTACCTGCCTCAGTGGTCCAAGTTATTTACAGAGTGTAATTAAAGAGCTGTTACATTTCTTTCACAAGTGTGAAAGAAGCATATAATCAGAAACGCCTGTAGGTGTGAGTGACTTACTTGAGACTCTTTCTATAGCACGTGGAAATGAAGGGTCCTTGCTGCTCTGGCACATAAAACACCTTTTTTTAAACCCAAGCTTCCTTCTCTCCCTCATTAGATTAACATATTTAAGAGTCAAGTTGAATTTACCAGTCTCAGTTCAGGTAAAGACCACTTTATTGAGTCATTAGGCTAGCCTGTTACCAAATTCCAGCTCAGTTCGTTTTCCATGGGAATGAGAGTTTCTGGTTGCTGCAGGCTAGCCCAGATAAACCAGATGCTTCTCCCAATATCAGGGTAAATAGGTAGAAAAATCACCCATTCATTTGACCTGTAGATTTCATTGGCTTTCATTATGGTGGGGCTGCTAGTCTCCTTTCCAGACTTTCAGATCTCTTACAGGTATTCAAGATAATCAGTATAATGACTGACACTTTCATTCTGAAGCTTGGAAATTTGGACTTCTTGCTACATTTTACCATTAGAGATTCCAGTTTAGAAAACAGGAAATGTGAGAATAGGGAAAACACATTGTTTGGCAGCTCTAGACAACTGTTATCACACACAAAAGGTCAACTTGACAAATTGTTTTTGTGCCATGGGAAAATTAAACCACAATAAAAGCCATGGTATAATTAGCTGTCCCCAAAAGAAACCTACCTATAGATAATGATAATGTAGCCTGAGTTAGCTAGTTTTATGGGATAGATTTGGATGATAGTATAAAGGCACTTCAGGCTACCTAGTGTTTATTTCTTTAGGGAGAGATTATGACAAATGCCTAATCCTTTCCCACAAATATAACAATGAAAAGAAATTGTATGTCCCCCTTGGTATTCAAGGGACCTCTCTTTCAACCTCTGTGATTTTGGATATCACCTCTCTGGGCTCATCTCTAAAGTAAGGGGGTGGGATTAGATGAACTCTAAGGCCTAAATTTATTATCCTATTACATTATACTACAATCCTATCATAGGATCAATGGATCATTATATCTCAGAGTTGGAAGGGATATTCATAGTTCTTTCAGAAGTACTTAATCCGGGGACCATGAACTTGTATTTTATTTATTTATTTGTTTGTTTATTTTTTGCAATTTGAACCACAATCTCATTACTTGTACAATTCTTTTTTTTCTTAAAATATAATTATATTTCAATATCATCAACTTATTTAGTAATACTTTGTATATTTTATATATTTAAAAATATTGTCCCAATTAGGTGTCATTGTCCAGTCATGTCCATAGGCATCACCAGATTGTCCAAAGGGTCCATGACAAAAAAAAGTTCCCATTCCATCTATAACACTTATGACAAATGGTCATCTAGTGAAAGGGGTAACCAGCTGAAGGGAAATCACTAACTTTTGAGGCAGCTCATTCTAAATAGGAACAACTTTTAGAAGCCATTTCCTTACATAAAGTGGAACTTTGACTCTACATCTTCTATTCTTTGTTCCTCATGCTGTGCTCTGAGGCCAAGCAAAACATATCTAATTCCTTTTCCATATGACTGCCCTTCAACTTCTTGAAGAGGAAGACTGTCATCATATTCCATATAAGTCTTTTCTTCTTCTGGGCAAAATCCCAGACTTGTTCAATCAGCTGACATGTGGCATGGTTTCAATTCCCATTTCATCCTGGTCCTTATACTTTGAGCATTCCCCAGCTTGTCAAGTTTCAATCTAAAATGTGGCACGCAGAACATTTCAGATATGACCTGACTAGGGAAGAGAGTACAGCTGGGCCATATCCCCCCCTAATTCTAATCCTTCTTTTAATATACCTTAAGATTCTATGAACTTTCTTGGCCTGAATTGCCCTGCTGATGACTCATATTGAGAATGAAATCCATTAAAACTCCCTGATCTTTTTAAGGTAAACTGTGGGGTCTTCAGCCCTTGAATAGTTGATTTTTTTTTAACCCAAGGGTAGCACTTTACATTTATCCTTATCAAATTTTATTTTAATTATATTTGGCCCAATGTTTGGCTACAGTCAGTTCAACAAGAATTTATTGCCATTCTAGCCTGTCCAGACCTTTTTTCCAACTCTGTTATCCAAGACAATAACACAATACATTACAATACAATAAACTCTTGTTCTATCCCTTCCAGGATCATGTCATCTATGCTTCCATCCAAGCCATTGCTACAAAGTATTATCCAATCACAGGGCCAACGACCCAGCTCTCCCTCCAGGTTGACGCTAATTCATGAATTGCTATTCTTTGTACCCTGTCATTTCACCAGTTCCAACATTTTTTCCATCTCATCCACAAGGATATTATGACAGTTCTGCCAAATGCCTTTCTGAAAACTTGGCCCATAAGAGGGTTGACTTTGTTGTAAATCTGAGATTTTATTAGTTAAAATAGTATAATGCTTTACTTATCTGGAAGTTACTTACCTAGCAACCCACAACTATTCAGAAAATATCTGAGAATCCAGAAGGAAGAAAGAAAAGCCTCAGGGAAACCAGAATAGATCTGACCATGCAGAGTTCATACAGCAAAACAACTCAGATATTTTGCCCAAAGGCAAGCCCCCTCAGACCCTCACTAGAGTTAGGGAAATTTATGTGTTCTTACAAGCTTGATTATGTATTTTTTCATCTCATAGCAGATTACAAAGTGCAAATTAGAATGGGGGGGTTCAGAAGATGGAGGAGAGAGATGCCTTCAGATGTAGGTATATTGACAGCTTATAGCTGTCACAGCAAGGGCACAGACAGAACAAAATCTACCAAAAACAGATCCAAAGGCAAAAATTCAAAAGGATATTTTTTTTTGGTGGGGGTGGATGGGGAGTGCAGTTGATATTTCAGCAAAGAGCTCTATACACCATTACATCTATCAGGGAACATCACTCTATTCCATTCATGAGGACTGGATCATTACTGATCCAGTGATCTTATTAATCATCATGAGTCAACCAATTAATCAAGCAATAAACATTTATTAAGTACCGAATATGTGCCAGGTACTGTGCTAAGTCATAAAGAAATGTTTAACTTATATATTCAGCATACTCTTTCCCAGAAAGTAGAGAATGATACATTTCAGAAAGATTTCCAGGTAAAATGCTTAGAATTAAAAAAAAAAATGTGTCAAGACAACTACACCAATTATTAAGAAAATTGACTCATGAAGACTTCATTTCTTAATAATCTAGATAAAGTGTATATGCATATACATGTACTTGTACATATATACACACACACTTAAGACTATTGTTGGGCAAGTGTTTGAGATCTCTATTTTATATCTAGATATAGAGATAGAAGATGATATAGAGAATGATATAGATATAGATTTAGAAATAGGCATAGCTATAGAAGATGATATAAAGCTATTGAAATAGATCTAGATAGATATAGGACTAGGCCTATGATTTCACATTTCATTGGTAGAGGGAAATGATAGTAAAGGGATTTTCCATACTCATGCAGATCAGCACTTGCTCAGCAATATAGCAGTCTTATAAAGTTTCCTAAAGGATTGAGATGTTGACTTTTCAGGGTCACAAGTCAGTAGCAGTATGTGTCAGAGGAGGAACTTCCCTGGACCTAGGTCTTCCTGATTTTAAAGTTGCTTCTTCATGCACCATGTTGCCTCTCAAGATAGGTATAGCTGTGCAAAATAAATCTTCATCTTCTAGGTGTGGGATGCTCATGAATCCATCTGGAAAATGACCTTCAGATTGAATGTACTAACTGTTCCTGACAGCTAGATACCTACTATTATTGGAGACAAATTGCTCCAAATTAGGCCTTCCAAATTAATGGCAATAGTCAGTATTTTTCTCTTATTGGCTCCTATTACATGTTTACCTGCTTGGACTGAAGGGTGAGGATTGATTAGTTGAACTCAAACCATATTCCACTGACTTGGCCCACCTCCATCTACACCTCTATACTCACAGCAGTTGGACTGAGGTGTTTTGGAGATAGGTTAAGAGAATTGAAACCAATTTGTAATGTACTTGCTGCTATCTTGGGGTAGTACCCTAGAAGAGAGATCCAGTTCTGGTGACTGAGCAAGAGAGAAAGAAGTAGGTTTAAAAAGAGAAAAAATGACTAACACTAGTACACAAAGTAACTGGTTTTCATTGTCAGTGTTATTTTTGTACCATATGGCACTTCATGATTTATTACTTATTTACAATCTGTGGTTTTATAGTGGGTATAAGGAAAACAAAAATTGTTGAATACTGTGGCAAAGATAACAGATGGGAAGGCTTAGTAGGAAACTGGGCTGCCCATGAGTCTGGGACAGCATGATTGAAACTCAGCTACAAATGATGGCATAGAACAGGTGCAATCTGGAAACCAGAGGCTAGCCCTCCATGTGCCAGCAGGGGAGGCATTGCCAATGGTATTCATTAGGCTCCTTAGTCTCATTCAAATTCACGGCTAAGAGATAGCTGATGGAGATCTGATAAATGACTGGTATTTTTGAATCTGAGTAAGAACATTCTACCATGCTATGGTGGCATTAACCTTTTCCCACCCTTTTGCTTTTAACCCCAATAGTCTTGTCCAACTTTGTCTCTTACTTTCTAGCCCCAAATTTTAAAATGTAAGGTCAGACCCTGGCGCAATTGTTCTATTAACATTTTGCATTCTCTTTAAGTTTTCCACATCTCTACCTTTCCTTCAGAAGCCCAAAGATCTTCTCCAATTCATTTATTCATTCATTCATTCAAAATAATTTCTTCTGGTTTCAACTGCAGTAACTTCCTAGTCTCATCTCATGCTACTTAACTTTTTGTGCTGTACAGAGTTATCTGAAAACTGTATACCAATTATGTCTTCTATTTCTTCACCTCTGTGCATTTACTCATATCTTTCCCATACTCAATGTCCTTCTACTTCATACAATCAACAAACCTTTATTAATCTATCTTACTATGTGCCCAATTACATGATACTCTATTAAGTGCTGAGACACAAAGACAAAATTGAGACAGTCTTTGCCCTCAAGTAATTTTAGTAGTTAGATAGATAGATGTTAGATAAATAAATGCCATATATAGATGTATATTGTGTGTGTGTGTGTGTGTGTGTGTGTGTGTGTGTGTGTGTGTGTGAGAGAGAGAGAGTAAGAATCATTTGAGAGGGGAGAGGGCACTACCAGCTGTGGGAATCAGGAAAGGCCCTTTAAAGGAGGAGGCACTTGAACTAAACTTTGAAGAGAGGTAGGCTTCCAAGGGGATTTCAGGCATCGGGGAATACCTGTGCCATGTAATGTATCTGGAACAGCTAATAGGCCAGTTTGGCTAAAATGTAGAGTACATGAATGGGGGCAATGTGTTATCAGCCTGGAAAAATAGGCTATATCCAGATTGTGGAAAGTTTTAAATGCCAAACAGACATGTTGACATTTTATCCTAAAGACAATGGGGAGTCATTGGACCTTTAGTCAGTCAGTCAGTTAACAAGCATTTATTAAATGATTATTGAGTACTTCACCTTATAGTAATTGTTGTGGATACAAAGAAAGGCAAGAGAGGAATAACATCTTGATCAATTCAAATCCTAGGTATCAATTGCCATCTTCTCCACATAAACTTCATTGAAGTTCTTAATTAGGAGTGTTTTCCTTCCTTGAACCCTCCTAGCACTTTGTTTATGCCTTTCTTATGCATCTTCACATTTGACTTTGCTTTATATTTATTAATATATTTGTCAAAACCTTCTTTCTAAATTATAGTTTCCTAAAGGACAAAAATTATGTCTAATCTATCTTCATATTGCTCTTTGTGCTAAATGTAGTGTCTTCTACTCAATGAAAGCTTAATAAATGTGTACTACATTGAGTGAACCTGCATCAAAATTGCCTTTCAGTGAAAAAAAAGAATTTATATTAGTCACTTGCTATTTAATGTGAATTTAAGCAGAAAGAATTTTAGATCTTGAACAATCCTTAGAGATCAGTTTTATCAATTTCCTTTGTTTTTCAAATGGGCAAATCCAATCACAGAAACTGGTTATTTGCTCAACCAAGATCTTGGCTACCTTGTAGCAGAGACTTAACTAGAATTCAGATCCCTCGGGCCAAATCAAGTGCTCTTTCTATGACACCACAGGGTTAATCTATCATCTACTTGATTGGCATTTGCAAAGTATGCCTTACCAATGAGGAAAGAAAAGTGGCATTTTTTTAGTTTCATTGTTTTTCACCCTCCCCCCACTCTATGTGAAAGAAATTCTATACAAAAATGAACAGATGCAGAAGGTATTCTAGGGGGAAGATGAACCTTCCCATGCCCTTGAAATCATATCAGCAAGTGGCTGTCAAGTCCTCCTACAGAGAAGGGTGGCTCTGGTTAAACTCACTTATAGCTACATCTCAACTATGGTTAACACATTCATTTGTACCTTGTCAGAACATTATTTCTATAAACTACTCAATTCTTAGGGAAATTAAGATTTCAAACCAGTGTCCTGTTTATTAAAAAAAAACTACATAGCAACAAATAACCTGCTATAATATCCTAAAATTAAAACATACTACTAAATGAACAGAAACGAATGACTAAGGGTAAAATGCCAACTGGGAATTGCTTTGTTTGAATTTGAATATGAGTCTCCAAGTTCATGATGAGTTCAAACTTGTCTATCTGAATGACTAAAAGTCTTCAGTTCCTAGTTTAGAATTTTAAAATATATATTTCAACAAAAGCATCTGAAGCTTCCTACATTGACACATTTCATTCTATAACATTTCTTATCAGCAACATATTGATGGCAAAAGATTGTTTTCTATGATTTTAAATATTAAACATGAGTATGAAATATATTCCCTGCAATTAGTAGCATGAAAAAGATATATTATTATCTTGATTTTAGTATCAGTTGATCAACAAGGGTTTATTAAGTGCCTACTATATGCCAGGCGTGTTGGGTACCAGGATAGAAAGGCAAAAATGAAACAATCCATGGGCAGCTAAGTGGCGCAGTGGTTAGAGCACTAGCCCTGGATTCAGGAGGACCTGAGTTCAACTCTGGCCTCAGACACATAACACTTACTAGCTGTGTGACCCTGGGCAAGTCACTTAACCCCAATTGCCTAAAAAAAAAAATGAAACAATCCCTTAGGGAGCTTACATTCTATCAGGTAAGTCATGACAGTACATAAGTATGTTTAAGATTAATACCATATAAATGCAAATGTAAAGGTCAGTGACCCAAGAGGCAGATGTGTCTATCTAGCCATCATGAAGGGAAAGTCATGTGAATGGGGATTCAGATCAAAGGGGAAGCCTGACCCCTAAAGAAAGGGGATAGGGTTTTTCTTTTTTTTTAATGGTAATTTTTATTTATTTTTTTTGTTTTCAACATTTATTTCCACAAGATTTTGAGTTCCAAATTTTCACCCTATCTCACCCCTCCCCCCACCCCAAGATGGCATGCATTCTAAATACCCCTTCCCCTAGTCTGCCTTCCCTTCTATCTCTCCCCCCCTTCTCTTATCCCCTTCCTCTTCAATTTTCCTGAAGGGAAGGACAGATTTCTGTACCCCATTTCCTATATGTCTTATTTCCCAGTTGCATGTGAAAACATTTTTTTTAAACATGTGTTTTTAAAACTTTGGGTTCCAAATTTTCTTCCTTCCTACCTCCCCACCCACCCTCATTGATAAGGCAAGCAACTAAATATAGGTTATATATGTGCAGTTATGCAAAACACTTCCATAGTAGACATGCTGCCAAAAAATTCTTTCTTTTGACCCTATCTCTCCTCAGAAGTATTTGCTTCTGATTACCCCATTTCCCAATCTGCCCTCCTCTCTATCGTCCCCCTACTCTCTTGTCCATTCCCCCCCCCCATTTTTCTGTAGGGTAAGACAGATTTCCATACCCAATTGAGTGTGTATGTTATTCCCTCCTTAAGTCAAATCCTATGAGAATAAGATTCACTCATTCCCTCTCACCTTCCCCCATATCCCCTCCACTGTAAGAGCCTTTTCTTTTTTCTTTTTTTTTTTGGTGGGATAATTTACCCCATTCTAATTCTCCCTTTCTCCTTCTCCTAGTATATTCCTCTGTCACCCCTTAATTTTATTCTCCAGTTATGAGCCCTTCATTTTCAACTCACCCTGTGCCCTCTATCTATCTATCTATCTATATCTATATATATGTACATATACTTTTTCACCTCCAACTACCCTAATACTGACAAAGGTCTCATGAGTTACAAATATCATCCTTCCATGCAGGAATGTAAACAGTTCAACCTTAATAAGTCTCTTATGATTTTCCCTCTCCTGTTTACCTCTTCATGTTCACTTGAGTCTTGTATTTGAAAATCAAGTTTTCTATTCAACTCAATTCATCAAGAATGCTTGAAAGTCCTCTATTTCACTGAATGACCATTTTTTACCCTGAAGGATTATACTCAGTTTTGCTGGGTAGGTGACTCTTGGCTGTAATCCTATCTCCTTTGCCCTCCGGAATATTATATTCCCATGCCCTGTGGTCCCTTAATGTAGAAGCTGCTAAATCTTGTGTTATCCTGATTATGTTTCCACAATACTTGAATTGTTTCTTTCTGGCTGCTTGTAATATTTTCTCCTTGAACTGGGAACTCTGGAATTTGGCTACAATATTCCTAGGAGTTTTCCTTTGGGGATTTCTTTCAGGAGGAGATTGGTGGATTCTTTCAATTTCTATTTTGCCCTCTGGTTCTAAAATATCAGGGCAGTTTTCCTGGATAATTTCTTGAAAGATGATGTCTAGGCTCTTTTTTTTATCATGGCTTTCAGATAGGCCAATAATTTTTAAATTCTCTCTCCTGGAATTATTTTCCAGGTCAGTTGTTTTTCCAATGAGATATTTCACATTGTTTTCTAATTTTTCATTTTTTTGAATTTGTTTTACAGTGTCTTGATTTCTCATAAAGTCACTAGCTTCCAATTGCTCTATTCTAATTTTTAGGAAGTATTTTCCTCAGTAAACTTTTGGACTTGCTTTTCCATTTGGCCAATTTTGCTTTTTAGGGCATTCTTTTCCTCATTGGCTTTTTGGACCTCTTTTGCCATTTGGGTTAGGCTATTTTTTAAGGTGTAATTTTCTTCAGTATTTTTTGGGTCTCCTTTAGCAAGCTGTTGACTTGTTTTTCATGATTTTCTTGCATCACTCTCAGTTTTTCCTCTACTTCTCTTACTTGCTTCTCAAAATCCCTTTTGAGCTTTTCCATGGCCTGGGACTGATTCATATTCTTCTTGGAGGCTTTGGATGTAGGAGCTTAGGCTTTGTTGTCTTCTTCTGGTTGTATGTTTTGATCTTCTTTGTCACCAAAGTAAGATAATATAGTCTGACTCTTTTTATGCTGCTTACTCATGATCCCAGCCAATTACTTAAGTTTTAAGCTCTTTGTTAAGGTAAAAGTCTGCTTCCAATGTGAAGAGTGTACTGTCCCAAACTTCAGAGGTTTGTACAGCTGTTTTCAGAGGTACTTCTAGGGACCTGTAAACTTTCAGTTCTTTCAAGGTGGTATGATAAGGTAAGGGGCGAGGTGTTTTCTCTCCACCACCACAACAAGCTCCACCGCATCAGCATTCCTCCTTGCCCCAGGACCGCCCCTCAGAACTGTGACCCAGATCCAAGCATTGATAAAGCAAGAAATTCCTGCCTCAGCCCTGGCAAAGAGATCCGTGCAATCCCCCTCTGATTAGTCACTCAATTCCCCCTCAGTCTGTGGGCCGGAAGTGACCCCGGGCCGCTCTCAAGACTCGTGGCTGAGCTCTCTCACCTCAGTCACAGACTTTTCCCACTGACCTTCTAAGTTGTCTTTGGCATTCAGGGGTTGAGAAGTCTGAAAACTGCCACAGCTGCCCGAGATTCAGTCCTCTGAGGTGTGCTCCAGGGTCGCTGTGGCCTGGGCGCCCACACCGAACTGCACTCCTCTCCCCACCTGGCGTGATATACCTTCCCGATCAACCATCCAGGCTATCTTTGGCTGTAAATTTGTTTCACTCTGTCTTTTTGTGGGTTCTGCTGCTTTAGAATTTGTTTAGAGCCATTTTTGTAGGTATTTGGAGGGCTTTGGGAGAGAGCTCAAGACAGTCACGGCTATCCCTCCTCCATCTTGGCTCCACCCTAGGGTTTTTCTTTAACGCTCTAGCTAATTAATTCCTCATCTAAAAAGGGGACACTAGGCAAAGGTTCTTATACAAAGGTTAGGCATGACTCATGTCTAGTCAAAAAGGATTAACAAGGTCCCTGCTAGAAGAGTGCTTGATCTACCTAGAAGATCAGATATCAGATATAGGTCAGATATTTATTTCCTGCCTCACAAGATAAATACTCAACTGACTCATAAACACATTTATAAATACTGAAAATGTAGAATAGCAGTCTGTCACTCATTATACTATCTCAGGGGATTGACATAAAACATTAAAACATGAAAAAAAATTGTAGGACAACTGAATGGGCATTTCATTTTCATCTGAGATATGCATTAAATGTGCAGCTAAGTGGCACAGTGGATGGAGTTCTAGGCCCTATGTCAGAAGTTTTATATTCTTAATTCAAATCTAGATTTACTAGCTGTGTAAGGCACCCTGAGCAAGGCACTTAACTCTGTTTGCTTTAGTTTCTTCATCTATAAAATGAATTGGAGAGAGAATGGCAAACCATTCCAGTATCTGCCATGAAAACCCCAACTAGGGTTACAAAGAGTCAGATGTGACTGAAAAAGGACTGAACTCAATTCACTGTTTGAGCAACTCACTAAAGGTCCCTATCTTCTGGCCTAGGCTGGGCGTTCTTAGTCCTTTCACTTTTAGTATCCTATATCCCCAGCACTAAATACAGTGTCTAGCACATAATAGGTATTTAATAAATGCTTATTGACTTGACTTAATGACTCAGTCATCTTCCTTGAGCAGTTATTTCTCTTGCTGGACAACTAGCACTCAGACACAACACCTTCCAATGTCTAAATTTTTTTCATACCATCCAGCACTCAGTACAGTGCCCGCCACAAGTAAGAACTTAATAAACACTGGTTAACTGGTAGGTGACTGACTCTAAAATTCACTTCTGGTGACTTTATAGTTATAAATTTTGTATCCATGTAATTTCCCTTTTTTAATCTATTTTTCATTGCCACATCCAAACATTTAAACAGAGAATGAGTGACCACCTACCTGTCAGAGATGTCTTGGAAGGAATTCATGCATTTAGGTAGGGTATTGGATTTTAAAACCTCTAAAGTCACCTCCAACTTTGGAGTCTTTGATTCAAGTTTAGGTGGAAATAATGATCAATAGAATGCTTTCCTCTGATGATCTTACTTCAGATACAACCTCCCAGGCAGAATATTTCCATAGACGATGAGCAGAGGTGTAGTCTAATCAAACAAGAAGTTAAAATTTCTATTAGCAACATTCCTCTTGTTTTCTGGTCTATCGAACTATACTTCCTAGTTTCCTTTGCTGGATCTCATGTAGGTCAAACCCAGTAAAACTGAGTATCACATAGGGCTCTGTCCTGAGGCCTCTTCTCTTCATTCTCTATACTATTTCATTTGGTGATCTCATCAGCTCTCCGTGTTTTTAATTAACAACTCTACGCTGATGATTCTTAAATCTATTTATATAGCTCTAACCTCTCTACAGCCTCCAGTCTTACATTTTCAACTCCTTTTGTATATCTTCAATCAGATGTCTTGTATACATCTTAAACTCAACATGTCTAAAATTGAATTCATTATCTTTCCCCCCAGACCCTTCTGTCTTCCCAACCTCTCTATTACTGTTGATGCAACCAGCCTTCTCCTACTTATCCAGTATTGCAACCTAAGTGTCATCCTTAACTCCTCACCATCTCTTATCCTCTCCACCCATCCCCCGCCATATTCAATCTGTTACCAAGGCTTGTCAATTTTAATTCTTTAACATCTCTCCTATGTACCTTTTCTCTATTCTCACACTGCCAACAACTTGGTGCAAGCTCTCATCACCTCATGCCCGGTCTGTTGAAATAGCCTATGGGTTGGTATGCTGGCCTCAAGTCTCTCCACTTCACTCCATTCTCCACTCAGCTGTCAAATTGATTTTCCTTAAGTACAGTCTGACTATGTTACTCCCCTATTCAGTCAACTTTAGTTGCTCCATATTATCTCCATATTATCAAAAATAAAATCTTCTGTTTGGTGTTCAAAGCCCTTTATACACTGCCTCTCTCTACATCTTTCCCTTCTTCTACCTTACATACTTCCATGTACTCTTTGATCTAGTAACACTGTCCACCTTGCTTTCCTTTGAACAAGAGACTTATCTCCCAACTCCAACTAAATTTGTTTGCTGTTTCCCATTCCTTGAATGCTCTCCCTCTCATCTCTGCCTTCTAGTTTTCCTGACTTTGTTCAAACCACAGATAATATTCTACCTTCTACAGGAAGCTGTCTTGCCCGCCCCCCTTAATTCTACTGTTTCTTTTGTGGTAGTAAATAATTGGATATTGAAGGGATGCCCATCAGTCAGGGAATGGCTGAATAAGTTATGGTATATGATTGTGATGGAATACTATTGTGCTATGAGACATGATGAGCAAGATGGCTAACCTGGGAAGACTTATATGAATTTGAGCAAATTGAAATGAACAGAACCAGGAGAACATTGTACATAGTAACAGCAATATTGTAAGGATAACCAACTTTGAAAGACTTAGTGGCTAGTCTGGTCAAGACAATGATCCATAAGTTCCCAAAGTGGGAGAAAGCACCCCTTGGGGGGTGCTGGAATGGTCCAAATGGGTCAGTAGTTGTTTGTAATGATGCAAATTTTTTAAAAAAAGACATTAAAGGGTTAAAGAAAACAGATTTTCAGGAGGGCACTGAGTAACATTTTCAAAGGGGGCAGAAGGCCAAATAAGTTGGGGAACCTCTGAATTCTAAGACAAGGGAAAAATGCTATCCACCTTCAGAAAACCAATGAACTCTGAATGCAGATTGAAGCACCTTTCTTCTTACAATTAGGTCCTTTCCCCCCAGTTTCCTGTTTTCCTTCTAATTTTAGTTGCATCAGTTGTGTTTGTGCAAAACTTTTTTTTTTAATTTCATGTAACCAAAAGCAACTTTTTACTTCCCACAATCCTTTTTATCTCTTGTTTGATCATAAATTCTTTCCTTATCCATAGATCTGACAGGTACATTTTTGCATACTCCCTGAATTTACCTATGATATCACCCTTTATAGCTAAATTATTTATCCATTTTTGACCTAATCTTGGCATATAGTGCTAGATGTTGGTCTATGCCTAGTTTCTGCCAAATTGCTTTCCAATTTTCCCAGCAATTTTTGTCAAATGTTAAATTTTGCTCCAAAACTTAGATCTTTGGGTTTATCAAATACTAGATTACTATGGTCATTTATTACTATTCATTGTGTACTTAATATATTCTACTGATCCACCACTCTATTTCTTGGTCAGTACCAGATTGTTCTGATGATTACTGTCTTGTAAAATTGTTGGAATTCTGGAATGGCTAGACTGCCTTTCTTAACATTTTTGCCTTGAAGGATTATAATCAGTTTTGTTAGGTAGCTTATTCTTGGTTGTAATCTCAGTTCTTTTGCCATCTGGAATATCATATTCAAAGCCCTCTACTCCTCTAATGTGGTAGCTGCTAATTCTTGTGTGATCCTAATTGTGGAATGGTTTCTTTCTTGTAGCTTGAAGTACTTTCCATTTGACCTGGGAACTCTGGAATTTGTCTAGAAACATTCTGGGACTTTTCATTTTGTGATCTTTCAGGTAGTGATCAGTGAATTTTTTCAATTTCTATTTTACTCTGTGATTTTAGGATATTGGTTAGTTTTCCTTCATAATTTCCTGAAATATAACATCTAGGCCTTTTTTTTTTTTTGATCATGGCTTTCAGGTAATCCAGTGATTCCTAAACTACCTCTCCATGATCTATTTTCCAAATCAGTTGTTTTTCTAATGAGATATTTCATGTTTTCTTCTATTTTTTCATTCCGACTTTTTTTATTGTTTCTTGACGTCTTATGGAGTTATTAGCTTTCACTTGCTCAATTCTAATTTTTAAGAAATTATTTTCTTCAGTGAATTTCTGTACCTCTTTTTTTCTATTTGGCCAGTTCTGTTTTTAAGGTGTTATTCTCCCCTCCCCACCAGTATTTTGGTGCCTTTTTCTTTTCACCAAGCTATTGATTGTCTTTTCATAGTTTTCTTCTTTTGCTTTCATTTTTTTGCTTAATTTTTCTTCTACCACTCTTATTTGATTTTGAAACTCATTTTTTTAAGTGTTCAAGGAATTCTTGCTGGTCTTGTATCCAGTTCACATTTTTTTCCCCTTTGAGGCTTTGCTTGTGGCTGTTTTGACTTTCTTTGTCTTCTTCTGAGTTTGTATCTTGATCTTTCCTACCTCCATAGTAGCTTTCTATGGTCAGATTCTTTTTTTGTTGTTTGCTCATTTTCCCACCTTATTTCTTGACTTGGAACTTTATGTTAATCTTGGGCTGTGTTCCTGGCATAGCAGAGGGAAGTGCTCTGTCTTAAGTTTCAGGATTTTTCACATTGCTGTTTTCAGAGTTAGTTCTCAGGGTTTGGAAAGTTTCAGTGCTTCCAAGGAGATGTAATCTGTGGTCACTGCTTTCTTGGTCTGTACTCTAGTCCTTAGCCTCTAAGAGCTCCTAATCCCTTGCGACCAGCAACAATATTGCTTCTCAGTATCCCCAATCCTTTGGGGCCAGAAGTGATATTGTCATTCAGGGCTTCTGTTCCCTTTTTACCAAAAGTGCTCCTCTCTGCCCTTGAACTATGGCCCAGAAGTGGCTATAGGAAGTGAAGGTGCCAAACAGTGTCTGCATCTCTCACTTCCAAAACTCTTCATATTCTCTCCTCAGAGGTTTTTTGGCTCTCAACATCTGGGTCTTCTCATGAATGTGTTCTCCATCATAGTTGCATTCATTCTTAGTCCTGACATTCAAGACTTCTTCAAAGGACACTCACTAATACAGATGATATGAAGATCTTTCGACTTCATGTAGAAAGGTCCACCATACCCACGTTTGGGCGTACCACACAAGAAGGGAAAATGGCATCCCTCACTCAAATGACCTTACCACAGGGCCTATTCAATATGCTCCTGATGCTTTTACTACTTGCCTCATGACAGACCTATCATTGATAAATTCTCCAACTTTAACTTGTATTTTTGATAAGCCTCCTAGTGCATCAGGCATCCCTCTTCAGTTACAAAAAAGGAAATAGAAGGAAGTAGGCTAAAAGTCAGGACTGTGTTAGCTTGTATTTTAAAAACACAAATGATGATGAATTCAGTTGCTGGGAGGGACTATTGGGGGAAGAATCCACAGTACACAAACTTTATTTTTTCCAAGTTGGAAAACATTTTTGTCTCAGTACAACTTAGCAGAAGAAGTCAGGAGTTGATATAAGAGGAAAAATGGACAGTAAGACATAGTGATTCTAATTAAAATTTCTTTTGATCAACAAATATGAAAATCATTCTTATGACAACATCTCAATGAAATAAGGTGCTCATATGAAAAGAAAGTAAAATTTTCTCTTTTAGTTCCTTATTGGCCACAACATTTCCATAAAATGGGGAGCAAATCCTCTTCAGAATATACTCACTGGCTAGTCATGGAATGTATTATGTATGTTTGACTATATATACCTATATTTAAAGAAGTTCATTAGAGTTGAAGTAGTAAATGACTGGTATGTATTTAAGATAGTGTAAAATAATAATAATTGCCAGCATTTATAAAGTACCTACTATGTGTCAAGCACTATGGTAAGCACTTTACAGTTATTATCTCATTTGATCCTTACCACAAACCTGTGAGGTAGGTGCTATTATTATCCTCATTTTACAGTTGGGAAAATTTAGATAGATAGAGGTTAAGTGACTTGCCCAAGATCATACAGGTGGTATGTCTGAGGTTGGATTTGCACTCAGGTCTTCCTGACTCCAGGCCCAATGATCTACCCACTGTACCACCTCAATGTTTAATAATAATGGAAAAAGCCCTGAACTTGTACATGAGTCCCAGCTCTGTCACTAGTTGTGTGACTTCAGGCAAGTCACGTAACCTCTCAGGGCTTCAGCTCCCTCATTTCCAAAATGAAAGCATTATGATAATATATGATCTTATAGAATCCTTCCAGCTCTAGCAGCCTGTGATTAGATGAATTCATCAGTAGCCCTGATAAACTTAAATCTTAATCATGTCCTTAAATTATGTTTCTGCTAGCGAAGCCAGCATGCCAGAGAAGAGAGGATTGAAGATTGACCTTGGAGTGAGGAAGATCTGGTACAATTTCAGTCTCTTAAGAATACCGGCCATGGGGCAGCTAGGTGGCACAGTGCATAGAGCTCTAGCCTTGGAGTCAGGAGGACCTGAGTTCAAATCTGGCCTCAGACACTTGACACTTAACTAGCTGGGCAAGTTGCTTAACCCCGATTGCCTCACCAAAAAGCAAAAAAAAAAAAAAAAAAAAGAATATTGGCTGAGTGAACTTGGAAAAGTCACTTAACTATTTAATGCTCTGGCAATTCTTTAAGGCTCTAAGTTACAGAGGATTTCATAATCTGCACTAGTAGAAAGGGACTTGCCAATACCAATGAGATCACAGAGCTAAAATAAAATAATGATTGCAGAAAGAATTTTTAAAAACTGAGCAGTGTACTTTCTGCTAAGATCTGTATAGATTTTATGCTTATTGATCTTACCAGAAAGTGCTTTGAAAGGGATTTTTGGAATTAAAAAGGAATAGATTTTAAAGTTTGAAGTTTATCATAACTGTCATTATTACTCACTTTTATAGAATAAATTTTATTATGCTTTATGAACAAAGACCCTCCATATTCTACAGGACTGGGATATGGCAGAACCACAGGACAGAAGGTTTACGTAAGACTAGCGTCTGCACTATGCATGACAGAGCTATATAGATAAGGGAAATGTGATCACCCAAACAGGCTTTACAGGGATATTGACATAATCATCTCTTTTCTGGGCAAAATGTTCAGCGAGTATTATACTGACCAACAACGAGTGGCAAAGGCTGTGGTGTGACATTCCACCCACAAGGCAGCCATTGTCACATTCCAGTGTTTCTATAATCAAGCAAGATTGATTACAGAACACCCCAGTGTTCCATGTTCACTGTCAGTGCTGATTAACCACTCCAAATACTTGGTTTCTAGGGTGAGAGAGTGGCACTTTTGTTGTTGTTGTTATTGTTATGAATCCATGCAGCACTTTTATTGCAACTTGCTTTATAATAATTTTAATTGGATTTTTTTATGATCTTTTGCACTTGCTAGTTGCAAGACACAGAATTTCACATTCTCTCTGAGCCTGAAGCAATTCTTTAGGACTAATCAAATAAATTACAAAGGGATTACAATCTTTATTGGCAGAGAGAGTTCTCATGTTGAAGGAATCATAGATTTTTAATGTGTTGACTTATATTTTACAATATAGTGCCAAATACAGAGAAGGGAAACCTAAAATCCAGAAATGGGGTGACTTTTGTAGGTATATACCCCAGACAGGGATGAGATTGAAACTTTTTGTTGTTCAGTCATGTCTGACTCTTCATGACTCCATTTGGGGTTTTCTTGGCAAAGATACTGAACTAGTTTGCATTTCCTCCTCCAGCTCATTTTACAGAAGAGAAAACTGAGGCAAACAGGGTTAAGTGACTTGCCCAGGGGAACATAGCTAGTATGTGTCTGAGGACATATTCGAACTCAGGGAGATGAAACTTCCTGATTCCAGGCCTAGCACTCAATCCACTGTATCACCCAGCTTCCTCAGGGATTAAAAACAGAATGAATTATTGAGAGGCATTCTGGTGTATTGGCAAGAGAAATGGATTTAGTTTTAGAAGATGGGAAGGAGTTCAAATCCCAGTAGTATTTAACACTACTCAGGTAACACTTAACCTTTCTGGACCTCAGCTTCCTCATCTGTAAAGTTATGAGGCTGGACTGACTCAATGACCTAAATAGTCTTTTCCAGCTCTAAATACATGATCCTATGAACCTCCACTGTAGGTACGGCTCATTGAGCTAAGGTCCATCATATGCCCAAGACAGGAAAATATTCCTTGGGTTCTAGTTGTGGGCTTTGAAAACACCATTCCCAAGCTCTTTGAGGGTAAGCTTATATTATAGAAAGCTGAGCCTACAGGGTAAGAAATCATACAGGAGACCCCCCCCCCCCAGACTGTGGTGCTCTCAGGAATGCCTGGGTACATTAAAGATGCATGAACCTTTAAAGAAAACCTACAGCAGTAAGCACATTATAGGCTCAAGCCACAACACGGAAAACCCACAGGTTAGCACTTGGGATTATTTATTTTGTCTGCTGTAAAATGTTTGGTCTGGAACATTTTCAGAATTCTTTTCTGCTGCATATACTTGCCCAAAGTTATAGCAGCTGACTTTACATGGTACTTTGGGGAGCCAAGCCATTGATAAGCTTATTGTTTAGAAAGAAAGCCCTAATGTAAAAAGCCAAATCTTCTTGAGACCATAGATTAAAAAAAGAAGTGGGTCAAGCCAAGACTATGGAAAATGGGATAATGGGCGACTCAGGAAATGGTTCCACAGAGGCATGCTTCTCTGATGTCCAAATGAACTACATATTAATGAAGGATGAAAACCTTTTGCAACTGATAAGCAGCCTGTCTCCTGGTAATTATTGTAGTGCCTGCTGCAAAGTAGGTGCCTTATTTGGACTTTAGCTATCCCATGCCTTGCTCTCTGCTGCTAGAAGCCACAGCCTCAAATAATTGCAGGTCTATTAGCACATCAATTACCTAAAGACCTTGATTTTAGCAAGGAGTGGATTTTAATCAATCGCTGCAAATGTTATCAGGAGATTAGTTGTCCCAGAGAATAAAATTAACTACAATTAGACTGTAATAACTGAGTAATATGCTGCTAGTGCATTTGGCAGATCCTGGAGAATTAATGTGCTTGGCTGTTACTTTGCACAAAAACAAAATGCATCCAATCCTTCACAGAACAACAGCAGTGATAATACACAAACTCTTGCTTCTTTTTTCTTGTAAAGAACTCAAAACACAAAGATAAGACATTAATAGTGATGATAATTAATTTTTTTTAATTTTGGCAACATAAGTATTCGTGGTATTTCTGAATCTTCCCCAAAATACAGTTAAGCTTAAGGTAACTGAACCTATTCAGATTATGTTAGAAAAATATCTCTTATCAGTACTTCAGTATTCCACAGCTTTTCTTATTTACTTAGTTTATGATCTAACAAAATTTGTGCCTCTGTTACATAAAGGCTGTGTTACCCTAGGCAAAGTGCTTACCCTTCAGTACCTCAAGTTTTAGAGCAAGTGCTGACTGGTCTTAATAAAAAGAGTACTTGGTGAGGGAGTTTTTTTTTTTCATCAGTAGTTCCTTACATCAATGAAAACACAGGTCTAAAAGAATGTTAAGTGATGCCTATGGTCCTGCTACATGAGGTTGATGACCTAATTCTTTTAGCACAAACAGGTTTGCCCAGATTGAGTCGTAACATCATAGGTTTAGAGCTGGTAGGAACCTTAGAGACTTTCTTGTCAAAACCCTTTATTTTTGCAGGTGAGGTAACTGAGGCCCAGAAAGGTTAAATGATTTGCCTAGGGTTACACATTTAGTAAGTGAGATTTGACATCTGCTACATATGCATCTACATCTTCTGACTGGAAAGTCAATACTTTTTCCACTTTCCCAAGTAGAGTGAGAAGCATATTCAGAGCAGCCAATGGGGAGGCTCTGGGAAGTAGGGGAAAACAAAGAGATGGGAGAGAGATGAAGCAGTGGTGCTTTCTATAGACTTACCTGAGGGAGGGGAATGGGTAGAATAAGATTCTGTGACTCTTATCCATTCCTCATCTCCATGTAACTCCCTCTTTTTGAAATAGCTTATAATCTTTGTTAGTATAACACGTACTCTGCTTTGGATCAGGTCTGTCTCTTCCTACCCCTACTCCAAAGATCTTTAGCTAAGCTCTAGGGCAGGGGTGGGGAACCTGTGGTCTGGAGGCTACTCCAGGTCCTGAAGTGCAGCCTTTTATTGAGGGGATTTGTTCTATAAAACTTGGACTCGATCAAAAGGCCACACACAAGGACATAAAAAGCCACATGTGGCCTCCAGGGTACAGGTCCCCCACCCCTGCTTGAAGGGATTTCCAGTTTTTTCTATATTTCCTAGCTGAGACTATGAGATTATGGAGGCTTCAACCATTCCAGCAAGATGTTTGAGACTGATGAAGAAGTTGGAAAGGAGGAGAAGGAGCTGGAGATGAGATGATGCCAAAGAGCTGGGGGGACAGTGATGTTTGGCCCTGTGAACTGAGGATAAAGGTTGCCACACGGGCCTCACGTTCTCTCTGCATGCAAAGTAATATTGACTGTGTTTCCTGGCACCCTGGACAATCCCAGGAATTTTTTTCAACTCTCCTCACTTTCCCCTCTCCCCTTTACCTCCCTATTTTCTATGTCACAAAAGCCTTCAAGATCTGTTTTCTGGTTACATTTTATCTGTCTTTTAAAAAATACTGATTGCCTTTTCACATAAACATATGCGGTTTATATCAGACAAGTTCAATTCATTGTGTGTAACTTCAAACATATACAGTATACATTAGTACACATTTGGGGAGGGGGATGTAACTTCCCAGGGCACAAATGCTGTAAAGCTCCTCATTCTGACATTGGTAATACATAAAAATCACTTGGGAATAATATTGAGTCAGTCTTAACTTTATTTTAGTTTTACTAAACAATCTAGTAGATCTTATTTCAAGAAGCAGAGACTCTTAAAATGAAACCCAGGACCTTCTTTTCTTCTCGGATGGATCCTATACTGTAATCTGCAAAATGGTAGATAATGGTAGGAGATAATGGTAGGGGGTAATTTTCCCCTTTCCTCCCTTATTGGGAAGGAGAGAGAGAGAGAGAGAGAGAGAGAGAGAGAGAGATATGAAGGGAAGGGAAGAAAGAGAAGGGGACTAGAGAATTAGAAGAGAAAGTCCCAATGAAGACAAAAATGACGATGAAGATGATGATGACAATGAAGAAGAAGAAGAAGAGAAGAAGGAGGAGAAGAAGAGAAGAAGAAGAAGAAGAGGAAGAAGAAGAAGAAGAGGAAGAAGAAGGAGAAGAAGAAGAGGAGGAAGAAGAAGAGGAGGAAGAAGAAGAAGAAGAAGAGGAGGAAGAAGAAGAAGAAGAAGAGGAGGAGGAAGAAGAAGAAGAAGAAGAAGAAGAAGAAGAAAGCATATAAAGTGAAAATGAAGTGGCCATGTCTCCTCTCAGATAAATCCCACTTGAACTTGAACTATAGCCAGGGCCCAATTAATGCAACTAATGATTGTTTGAAGTATTCACATTACTCAAATTTGTACTGCCCATATAGATTGGGCTAGAATCAATTGCCATACTTTGCATATATTAGAACTTCAAACAGTGCAAATGGAACTACTTCATGGGATTAATTATTCTCACTAATAGAGCTCTAGTTGTACCCAAGATTTCCTAAAAGAGCAAGCAAAAGTTAATGTTCATTCATACAGTTACTATCCTGTCCTGCATGGAAGACAATATATGGTTTAGCTTGTCTAAAGTTGGGGATGTGTACAAGAAAGGGAGACTGGAGATGTGGGGAAGAGTTGATAAGTATCTCCAGGGAGTTTGGATAGTAACTGGACCTTGGTTTTTACTATTGTTATTGGTCCATCTTGGTTCTTAATTGAGAGTCATGATCACCAAGTACAACACTAGTTTAGAATATTAATTGATTTGAAAAGTGCCGCAGAGGAGAGTGATGAAAGATTATAAGCAGTGTCACTTAGTGTCACTTAGCAAAAAGCAAAGCGTAATGAAGGGGAAAATGAATCTGCAGAAAGGCAGGTCTCTAACCAAGCTAAGCCAAACAATCCCCAAATCATCAACAGATAAAACTGGAAGAAAAACAACAGACATATGGAAGTGAAAACTTCTATCAACAAGTCTATTTAAAAAAATTGTCATCATCACTGTTAAGTGGAACCACTACTTTTGCACTCTAAGCTTTAGTGCTCAGTGTTCTAGATGAGGAAGTAGAAATGGCACTACAGAAGATAAAGATAGTAAGAACAGGTGGACCAGGCCAAATATACAGAAATCATCTGTTCAGGAGACAGCTCAGTTTTGAAGCAATGAAGAATAATTTTTAAAATATATGAAAGGGAGTCAATAGCAAACAAGTAGAAACATGAGAAGTATTTTACTATCAAAAAGATTAGTATCAGGAAGATACCAATCACTAATATTTCTTATGCCCACTGTTCCATCTCTTTAAAACCTTTATGGAGAACAATTTATACATACATATAAATTAGTATATGCTTCATCAACATATGAAAAGGGAATTAATCTGCTTTCCTGAATTATTTTCTGTAGGGGACCATATTGTTATAGCTATACAACTGAGGAAAAGGTGTGAAGAGTAAAGAGTCATATTGTGTTTATTTTTTGTTGATTTAAAAAAAAATGACTAGATAGGATAAAATGCCTCCTTAAAACCCTTTCCTCCAGCAAGTTGTTGACCATTTACATCTTAAAATCCTGCAAGATTTATCAAAGCAATGTCAGTGGTAACTTCACTTTTTTGATATTCTGATCATCAATATCGAGGTTTAAAAAGTAATCCTTTTTGTTAAAGGAATTTGCTTTTGTCACAAAAAGGCATCCTGGCCAAAGTCTAAATTGGACAAAGCTTTCCTGAAAAATATTGAGCTCCTTAGATTGCCCCTGTTTGCTGATGATATTATGCTGATTCTATAAAGCTCCAGAACATTATAGGACCTCCCCAGTGAGATACATGCCGTTCAAAAGAGATGGGCTAGTAATCCATGTAAGAAAAGCCAGATAGATGAGGAATGTCTACTGTTTACACAATAGATTGGTGGTCCATTGATTTGTTAGATCACTGCAGGTATCATGGAAAGACAATGCTGAAGGATAAGTAGGGCCCAAATTCGAAGAGAAGGAAGACAATTGGTTTGATTGTATTCGAGAAATTGAATAATGCCTTCAATGATTACACGCTGTTGTCCTTTCTGTTTCTCTCTTCCTCTCTCACATACACACATACACAGACACACAGACACACACACACTGATTTTGCATCAGCTTTCTTCTGGTAATAGTTAATATATGGCTAGGGATCATGGAGCATTGCTACCTGTAAAATCAGAATTGTAAGTACTGCAGCTAAGGATAAAGAAGAGATGTATGGTGACTTTAAATAAGTTGAAACATATCACCAATAATGTCATCTGTATTAGAAGTGGTTTAAAATATGCTATCTGGGAAATCCATAGTTTAAAAGGAGGTAGGCTTTCACAGAGCGATAGCAGTGGATGGTGGTCCCAATTGGAAGGAATGATTCAAGAGTACAGAAGGAACAGAGATTGGGGCTGGTTGACTGATAATATAAAGCAGTCAGGAAGGAATGTCCAAATGAAAGCGCTATTGTATTTCAACAGGGTCATAGAGCAGACCTCTACATACAGGCTACTTGTACACATCCTGTGGTAGAGCCTTCCAAGCTCATATTGGGCTGATTAGCCACAGGCAGACACACTGTACTTTGACCCTGATATAGTGATATCATTTTGATCCTCTTTGAAAACAAAGGACAGTTGATAACCACAACCAGTGCAGAGGTGTTGAATGGGTGACACACAGCCCACAACACTCCCAATTATAGCCTGCATCAGATTAAAATGTAACTGGTAAATATTTAATAAAATAAGTTAAAATAACAAAAAAATATGATATTACATTTTAAAATTAAGTCAATATGTGGCCCGCAGGGATCCTTATGTATGGACAACCGCTTGTTTTCCATTGGAGTTTGACTACACTGTCATAGAGGATGAGCTGAGCATTAGGTTCCTCCTTTTCCACCAAGGCATTTTTCCTTCACCCTTACCCCTCCCCCCAACCACAAGAGGAAGACTAACTAGTCCCTTCCAGATACAAAGAACAGGTTTACTTTCATCTGACATCCTCATTTAGCTTTAGACCCATAAAGTCCAAATCTGATCTGAAAAATGTTCATGCCCCTTACTAGAATCAATTGGAAATGTAGGTTTGGTATCTGTATATATATCATAATAAAAATATGAAATTAATTGTTAGAACTGTGGGAAAGGATTTAAATTTCAGGTAACTAAAATCTTGATTTTTATTGGTTAGTCTTCTTATCTAAAATGGATTATATGTGCAATATGAGTCAGCAGTGTGATGTTGCAGCCAGAAATGCCTAGACAACACTCACTAATAAAAGTATAATTTCAAAAACAATGGAAGTATTGGTTATTCTGTCATTTGTCTTATTCTGGCCACATCTTATAAAGGGTGTCCTGATGTTGACCTTCCATTTTAGGAAAGACACTGACAACCTGGACCATGTCCAGCAATGGGTAACCAGAATGATCAATGATCCATTGAAGGTATGGTGAGGAGGAAAGAACACTGAATTTGGAGAAATCAGATGGGCTTAAATTCTGGCTCTTCCACTAACCACTTTTATGACCTTGGATGAGTGATTCTACCCTTCTGGGCATCAATTTCTTCTTCTATAAAATGACAGCATTGGGCCCCATGACATCTAATGTCTGTTTCAACTCCAAATCTCTAGTCCCATGGACTATATATGTTTGGAGAAGAAGACTAGATGGCAAAAAGGAAGAGAATCAAATGTCTTCAAATATTTTATGCCTGTCTTGTACAAGTGAGATTAGTTAAATTCTGTGTATCTCCAAAGAGTGGAACAAGAATCAATGACCAATGTTCCAGGAGAGAAATTTTGATTTAAAAAAAAAATACTAGCAATTAAAATCCAGCTAAATGACCACTTGTCACTGGTGTTTTTGGAAGGAATTACTTCTTTGGTTAAGAAATAGTTTAAATGATGTAATTGAAGGTCCTTTCCAACTCTGAGACTCAGTGAGAAGAGGCTATTTTAATTTGAAGTAGCATCTTTTCCCGCATGATCACTAAAAGTCACTTCAAGGTTTAGCAGTTTACAAAACAAGGAGAGATTTTTCTCTCTGAGGACAATCCTTTTCAGTCTGGCCACCTGTGCTCCCCTGGGTGGTTTTAGCTAATCATTGTGTTGCAGCCTGTTTTTTTTTTTCTTTCTTCTATCCTCCCCATCCAATCCCCTCCACCTTGCAAAGAATAAAGAGGCTTTCTTAAGCAATAATGCTTGAAAGTCAATGTTGGCCTTTGTGTTTGATAAATAACAAAATTAATGTAATTACCATGAGATGTTAATACGACTTAGGGAAGAGAGTAAGACAAAACAGTTTGGGTTTCTTTCTACCTGTGTATTAGTGGAATAAAAACCATACATTGGCAGTTCTGTCTTCTATATACTTAGAATAGTATTATTTTATTTTACAATGAAGTAACAGGGAGAAAACATTTGAAATAATTGAATCTGGTGGTCCTACTGATCAATTTTCACTCACTTTGTTTCAACTAAACTACCTTTTAGTCCAATGCACAAGACAACCTTTATTGTATGCTGTCTTTAGCGTATGGAAATGGTACTATTATTTCACTATCATGAGAATATTGGCTTTGAGTAATTTTTCCAGGTGTGGTATTATTTGTCTACCAGGCTGTACCACTCTGGACTTCTCCAGCATGCCCAAGATCTTTCTTCATCCTGAAAGATTACTTCAAGTCTGGATCTTAGAAACTCACACCTCAAAATACTCTTTGACCCTAGGGGTCCTTCCTCTGATTGGAGGGAGGGGGCATGCTTTCCCCAGAACCTGCAATCCCAAGCGGTTAAAGGAAGATTTTTGCTTGATAAAGAAGGAAAATAAAACTTCCTCATAACTAGAACTATTCAAAAGTGCAATGAAAAAAAGTGGGTTTTTCATCACTAGAGTTCTTCAGAGACTGACACTGACTGCTTGTTGGAGACTATGTAAAGGTAATTCCTGTTCTGCTACAGATGGGACAAAATGTTCTCTGAATACCCTTCTATATCTGTTTCTTCATTTTTTTCCCCAAGGGAATGAGTATAGATATTAAATAATTTATTTATTTATCAATTCAATAAGACTTTATTAAATACCTGCTATGGGCTAGATGCTAGGATAGAAAGACCAAAATGTAACAGTTCCTCACCTCAAGGAACTCATATTCTATTAGGGGTAAATATATATATATATATATATGTGTGTGTGTGTATATGTATGTATATGTATATGTATGTATATGTATGTACATATGTAAATATATGTATATATGTAGGCACATGTATATACGTATGCATATGTATATATGTTTATATGTGTGTATATGCACATATGTATATACACATGTATATATACATACACATATATACATTTATACATGTATGTGTACTATATATATATGTATGTAACTAAGTCAATCCAAATATGAACAAATAAACACAAAATAATCTTGTCAGGCAAAGGGTACTAAGAAACTGGGAGATAAGGATAATGCTCATGTAGGAGTTGTAATTTCAAATGAGCCTTAAAGCAAGCTAAGGGCTGAACCTAAAAGAAAGAGGTAAGGAAAAGATGTTTTCCAGGCATGAGAGACAGCTTGTGTAAAAACACAATGGGAGAGGGGATCATGAGTTTAAAGAAAAGTAAACAGGCTAATTCGGTGAGGTCATAGGAGAACCGTAAGCCTGGGGAAAGGGAAGCAAAGGGAACAAATATTTATTGAATGCCTACTATGTGCCAGTCACCATGCTAAGCCTTTTACAAATATTATTTTATTTAATTCTCACAGTAACTCTAGGAGGTAGGTACTATTATTATTCCTATTTTACAGTTGAGGAAACTGAGCTAGACAAAAATTAAATGACTTGCCCATGGTCACACAGTTAATACATGTCTGAGGCTGGATTTGAACTCAGATCATCACTATTGCATCCCTGGCTGCTGGAAAGGTATTCTGCGGGCAGATTTTGAAGGAATTTAAATATCAAATGGAGCAGTTCATAATTTATCCTAGAAGCAATGTAATGCCACTGAGACTTCTTGAGCAGGGAAATGATAAACTCAGCCCTGTACTTTAGTAATATCAATTTGGCATCTTTGTGGGGCATGAATTATGTGTATGTGTGTTTGTCTGTGTGAGAGAAACTGGAGATGGAGACCAATCAATCAATATACAAACATTCATTAAGCACCTTCTATATGTTAAGCACCTTGCTAGGTGTTGGGAATATAAATAAAAAAGTGAGACAGTTCCTGCCCTCACAGAATATACATAATACTATAGGGATAAAACATGTAATCTGATATGTAAATAGCAATTAGGAAGCTATTAGAAAAATTCAGTTGAGAGGAGATGAAATATTGAACCAAGGTGAAGGCTGGCTAAGTATAGAGAGGGGGGTGGAGGCCAGCATTGCTATGGAGATAGAATTGGCAAAACTTGGCAATCAATGGATATGCAAGGTAGGGAGGAATGAAGAGTTGAGGATGACTGGAAGGATGGGGGTACCCTTGACAAAAACAGGAAAGTTAGAGGTCAAAAAGAGTTTATTTTGGGGGGAGGGGTATTATGAATTCTGCTTTGGCCATGTTGAGTTTGAAATATCTACAAGTCATGGAGGTGGAAATGTTCAGTAGGCATCTGGTGATATAGGACTAGCAGTCAGAAGGGAGCTGAATATATAGATGATTGAGCCATCTGCATGGAGATAATAATTTAATCCAAGGAATCAATGAAATCAATAAGACAGCGTAAAGAAAAGGAAACAAAGAGGGCCCGGTACAGAGACTTGAGGGGTACCTATAGTTATGTGGTGGGATATGGATGATGATCCAGCAAAGGATATTAAGTCAAAATGGCCAGATTAAACCAAGAAAGGTACCTTCTATTCCTTCAGTCCTCTCTTCCTCTGATTGGCTTATTCCTCTCAGAACCTCCATTTGCAGGAAGTTGCCCAGGCCATCCATGTCTTCATTCCTATTCACTTGTACTTTTGGCTCTCTACCTTGTCCCTTGTGAGGGCATACTTTCATAGTTCCCAATTTTCAGCTTTCTATTATGTGTTATCTTCTGCCATAAGAATGTAAACTCCTTAAAATTATTTCTATTTCAGCACTTAATCATGTTTAGCATGTTGTGAGTTCTTAGTAAATGCTTATTGACTTGACTTCCTTCCTGAATTATCAATCATCAAGCATTAATTAAGTGCCTACTGTGTGACACATAACACATACTGCACTTTCCTTCCTCCTTATGGATTTTATTATGTCTGGGATATCTTCTCTTTACTCTTTACCTGTTAATATCCTTCAAAGCTCCTTTCAAATGTCACCTCCTTCCAGGAAGGGAAAGGGAAGGGAACAAGCATTTATTTATTTTTTGGGGTTTTTTTTTTTTGGTAAGACAATTGGGGTTAAATGACTTGCCCAAGGTCACACAGCTAGTACATGTCAAGTGTTTGATCTGAGTCTAGATTTGAACTCAGGTCCTCCTGACTTCAGGGCCAGTGCTCTATCCACTTCACCACCTAGCTGCCTCTAGGAACAAGCATTTATTAAGCACATACTGTGGGCCAGGCACGGTGACAGGTGCTTCACAAATATCTCATTTGATCCTCATAACAACCCTGGGAGAAAGGTGCAATTATCACTCCCATTTTACAGTTGAGGAAACCGAAGCATGCAGAAATTTGTCTTGCCCTGGATCACAAAGGTATTAAGTGTCTTAGAACTCAGGTCTTTCTGACTCTAGACCAGTGCTCTATGTACTGCATCACCCTAGCTGACTAGTTTGGCCTTGATTCCTATAGTCATTAAGCACCTCTCTAAACCCTTACGTGGCCTATCGATTAACTTGTCTCTGGTGTGTTTGTTCTTTATTACTTTGTTTTACAGTCTCCAGTACTGATTTCCTCACCTCCTACTATGTGCCAAATTTTGAGGGCAGCATTATGTATAACCTTTTCATGTTCCTGAACATTTAGCACAGTGCACTGCATACAGTAGTAGCTCAATGCATGTCTGTTGCTATAAATTAGGTGGCTTTATGGCACATATAAAAATATACTTCTTCATTACCTCCAGGATCAAATGTAAAATCCTCTGTTTGTCATTCAAAGTCATTTTCAACGTGGCCTTTTCCTACCTTTCCAACCTTCTAAAATTTGTCTCATCCATGAACTTCACAATCTAATCACCCTGGCCTGCTTTGGTCACTCCATTTTCCTCTCTCTAGTGCTTTGTTCTGGCTGTCCTCCACACCTGGAATGCTCTGTCACATCATCTCTACCTCTTAGCTCTCCTCTATCCCCTTAAGACTCAGCTCAAATCCCATCTTTGCAGGAAGTTTTTCCTAATCCTGCCCAATACTAGTGCTTTGCCCTTTAACACACCTTCCATCAATACTATTGTGCTATAAGAAATGATGAATAGGATGCTCTCAGAAAAACCTGGAAAGATTGACATGAACTGATGCAAAGTGAAATGAGTAGAACCATGAGAACATTGTACACAGTAACAGCAATATTGTAAGGTGATCAATTATAAATGACTTAGCTATTCTCAGCAATACAATGATCCAAGACAACTCTGAAGGACTTATGATGAAAAATGCTATGCATCCCCAGAGAAAGAACGGATAGACCATGAATGCAGATCAAAACATACTTTCTTTATTTTTCTTGGGTTTTTATTTTGGTCTATGTTTTCTTTTACAACATGACTAATATGCAAATATGTTTTACCCATGACTATACATGTACAACCTAAATCAAATTGCTTGCCTTCTCAATGGGGAACTGGTGGAGAGGGAGGGAGCAAATTGGAAGTCAGTTTTAAAAATGAATGTTGAAAATTGTTTTTACATGTACTTGGAAAAAAATAAAATGCTAAAAAAAGAGAAAACCTTTCATCTACTCTGAAGTAGCCATCTCCAGTTGTCCTGAACTATATGGCTCAGGAGGAGAAAGTGAGGCTGGTGACTTTGCACAGCCCTCCCTCACTTAAATCCAATTCACTTGCAAGTCATGGCATCACCTACTTAATGTCATGGTTCTCTTGGAGAATGAAGGACAACCAGCAACAACGTCATAACATCTCCTTCTTGATATCATGGTCTTCTTTGAGAACAAAGACAAACAACAGCATGGTATTAATACAGTTATTTGGTATATTGCTTAAATATATATTCTATATGTGTGTGTGTATATATATATATATATATATATATATATCAGCATAGATATTTAGTATAATTACCCCATTAGAATATGAGCTCACTGAGGGCAGAGAAAGTGTTTTTGTCTTTCTTTGTATCCTCGGGGTATAACACAGTGTCTGGTTTATGGTAAGCAATGAACAAAGGCTCATTAACTGACTGACATTTATTAACTATTCTACCTTTTCTCTGTCTTTAAGTAATTTTAAAGGGATATTATTTATGTATTTATTTTGTATATTATGTAATATGTATTATATATAATATATAGAAAACATATTTTATATATTATATATTATTTAATATTTATATCCTCCACAGTATCCAGCAAAGAATCTTATACATGATAGTGACTCTATTATTTGTTAACTTGTAATGAATTTTCCCTTTAAAATTCTATTTTCAGAATTATTTTCTTCCCCCATCCCAGAAGGAACACAGTGACTGCCCCCTTCATCTTTCCATTACCTTGTTTGTTTCCCCATCCTCTCTCACTTCCCCCAAACCAAAAACAACTAAGGCCCATAAGGGAACAGAAGAGGATGGGGCATGAATCCAGAGAGTTCAACTGAAGCACCAATTCCCAAGAGAAAGGGGATACAGGAGTCCTTAGAACTTAGTTCTTAACCTGGGGACCACTAGCTTGTTTTTAATATTTTGATAACAGTATTTCAATATAATTGGTTTCCATCATAACACTGTTTATTTTACTTAATGCATTTTAAAGCATTATTTTGAGAATGGGTTCATAGGCTTCCCAAACCACCAAAGGGGCACAAAAAAGTTAAGCCTTCCCCTAGAAGGAAAGAAAAAAAAAAGCAAGGTTAAAGACACCAGTCCTGTTGCCTCTTCCATTTCACCGAACTGTCTACTCCTCTAAGCGATTCAGTCCTGTGCAATTAAGGAAAGGGGGAGGCTGCAGGAAGGACTCCAGAGCTACCACCCACTCTCATCCCTACCTCCATCTCTGTAATTTGAGCTTAGAAAAGGTTGGGGAGCAGATGACCTGAATAGAGTCATGGTAGCTGAGTTTGGGAGAAGAGGGGAGAAGAGGCAGTGAGGGAATAGGAAGGCAAGAGAGGGCCTTAGGTATGGGGGCCAGTTAAGCTGAGTTTAAAATAATGGAGCTGGGAGGATGGGGGGGGTAAGGAAGACACAGCGGGGGTAGGGGGGCAAGTGGCAGGAAGAGGAGAACTGTGGGAACCTGCGCTGCAGGAGATTCTCTTTTTCACACAATCACTGCCCGTGATTCTATGCCCTGATATATGAGGGAGGAAGCCACTCAACCACAACTCACCTTCCCTCGCCTTCCTGGCTAATATATCAGGGGATGTCATCACCAGGTGATCTGGAGCTCCTCAAAGGGAACTACATGATAATAAAAGTAGGAAAGACAGGGCCGGAGGTTGTGATGCTGGACTCCAGCATTTTCTCTAATAGGCTGAAAGAGGAATTTCTATCAAACCCAAAGCTTTAATCAACATCACATTAAAGTCTGTAGACTGCATCTATTAGAAGTAACAGTTAATAATAATAATAATAATAATAATAATAATAATAATAATAATTGCCTCTACAACCCCAGATAAGTCATTTTAATCTCTCTGTGCCTCAGTTTCCTCATTTGCAAAAATAAAGGGTTTAATTTGTTGGTCCATCTGGCTTGATATTTGTAATTCCAAGATTTCATATTTAGTCAGCACTTCTAGGTTCGCAAGAAATTTCCTCTTAACTCTCCTATGAAGTAGATAACACTGCTATAAGGAAAAAAAAGTTTCTCTTCCCCACCTCCAGATATGGAACAGAAAAGCAACTTACAGACTGAGCTGAGATCAGTAGTTAGTATATAAAGGCAGCCGTAGTCTCATGACAAGAGTGCAGAAGTTGGCCAGGTCAGAGAATCTGAGTTAACTATCAGCTCTGCTTTGAGAAAATCACTCAACCTTTCTGGGACTGTGAGGAGGCTGGGTTTAATCTTGGGTTCTCAACTTTTTTTAGGTGTCTCAGACCTATGGACCCTTTCTCAGAATAGGGTTTTTAAATGCCGGAAATAAAATAGTGTTACAAAGGAAATCAATTCTATTGAAATGATGATGTATATTTTTCTTATCTAAATTTATAAACCTCTTGGGGGTTTATGGACCCCAGATTTAAGAATTCCTGGTGATTTCTAAGGTTCTTTTGACTTTTAATCCTATTTTTCTATATTCAGTCAGAAAACATACCTATATGATAGAAGCCCACTGGAGTACACAGTAACAAAGCAAGACTTGTCAATGGTAAACCTAAGATGAGGAAAGTATCTGATCTTGATGGGAGGCTGGGCAGCATGATGGTTTTTAATTTGTACACAGATCATAAAATCATAGATTTAGGGTTAGCATGGACCTTGGAAGTCATCTAGTCCAATATGATCATTTTACAGATTAGGGAACTGAGGCTTAGTGAAATTAAGCGAGTCATTCAGCTAGTTAGGTGTCAGATGCATTGGACTGACTGAGAGGGAACTGAATGCAGGTAGAGCAAATAAATGGGTGATGAGGGTATGCATACTGTTTTCGTGATTTTAACAAACTCCTCTTTCATCATAAACTGCTAACTTGACTCTTACCTCTGTGGAACACACACACACACACACTCACACACTCACACACTCACACACACACTCACATACACACACACACACACACACACACACACACACACTTACTGGGAATTCTGGACAGCATTCTTTTATGGTACTCTGGATTTCTGGGCTAAACCCCCAGCCCCGCTTCTATTTGCTAAAGTAAAGAAGAAAAATGAAGGCCATTTGATTATTCTTTAGTTCTGTATGTATGATCTTTGGGAGTTCAAGGTCAGAAGGAAGTTTTGTCTTCTGAATGATGTCAAAGGGATACAGGTTCCCCTGGATTACAATGTAAACAATAAAACTATAACAACAACAACTTGCTGTAGGAAAGTAACACAAATGGGAGGTAGTATCTGAAGCCAAAGGCCTCAAAGCTAAGGCCCAGTTGTGTCCAGATCAGTGTATGGGTCAAGAACAAGTTCTCATTGAGTACCACAAATCCTTATTCAAGTGGTCTCTGTGTGCTCATCAGTCTGGCTTAAGGATGGATGTCGAATCAGATGACTTGAAGGCAGAAGTGGGAGTCCTAAAGGGAAAAGACATGGGATTGATCCCATAGCTTAATATCACAAAATCATAGAATCTAGTTTATGACCCTTATTTTATAGATGAGGAAACTAAGGTTGAGGAAGGGTCACTAATTTTTTTTTTCAGTCTTATACAGGTAATAAGTGGCAAAAGGCAAACCCAGGTGTTCTAGCTCTAAATCCAGTACTTTTTCAACTATATCTTGAAACTTCTCAGGGGCGGGAGGTGGGAGTAGGGAATTGCTGTAATTAGAGGACAGCTGTGAATAGGTTAAATTTTCAGCCTACTACTTGAGGAAGGCTGGAGTTAATTCCTCCCTGATTTGGCAATATATTATTTGCCTCACACAATCTGCTTAATTCTTGGCTCAGGATTCTCAGAGTCTCACCAGGGGAATTCTAGTTCTACCTTTTGACTATTGACATTATGGGAAAGGCCCCATTTGGAGTGAAAAGAGAAGGTTGAAATAATAATTTGTAGCTCTACTGGATGAATGTATTCTACTGTTAATGACTCACCCTGGGCTGACCTCCCAAGACAGTTAGGTAGGAGACAGCCCTCACTAGACTCCCCTAACATTTTCTTCCTCCTGAACTTTCAGCAGACGTTGACTTCACACATAGATGTGTAGTTGATGCTCATATTTTTAAATACTCTCTAAGGAGGAGTTAAGGAAAAACAAATTTAAGAAAATTATATATCTTTGAGGGGAAAAATAGAATACAAACATTTAAAAAATGATGTTGTAGAAAAACACTAGATTTGGGATAAGAAGACCTGGTTGCAAATTGTGGCTTACTTACTTACCATCCACGTTACTTGAGTCAAAATTGAATTTACCTTTTCAGGCCCTAGTTTCTCTACCTACAAAATAGGGGTTGGATGGTCTAGATGACCTCTGGGACCTATTCCAATTCTAAACCTCAGGACCAATATCTATATGTAACAAAGTTATCAGGCTAGCAGCATGACATTAAAGTGTACATGGTATGTTGGATCATTGTGTGAAAGCAAGGATGTACAGGTCCTCTCTCAGTCATATCTACTAACACATAATGTGACTGGAATTAAGCTTTAAACTTATTTTATTATTTAGTGTTATATAAGTCTTGTTTTACTATTTACAGAGTGGGCTCATGAAATCATGGTCGGAGCCATCAAGCAGGGAATCAAAGGACCTCTGTCCCAGAGTACTGACTGGGGTTGGAGGTTCAGGGTTTGAATATGGGGGATGGAAGGAAAGGAAGGGAATAAGATTTATCAAGTGCCTACTATGTGCTAAGCACTTTATAAATATCTTATTTGATCCTCATAATAATCCTTGGACTTTAATGTTATGCTGCTAGCAGAAAAATATATCTAACAATATGAGACAATATATGATATATTCCAAATGAATGCTACAGACAATCAATGCTATGGGAGTTCAGAGGAGGAAAATAACTTTGTTGTCTGGAGTGACTAGAAAAGACTATGTTAAGGGATTGAGAGTTTAAGAGAGCATTGAAGAGAGAGTAGGATTCAGATGATTGGGGAACATAGGGTGATGATACAATGTGTTGGCAGAATTCCGTGAGCTCAAGAGAAATGTTTGAAAGCACTGAGTAAATCAGTCTGGTGAAGGCAGTATTGCCAATTATGATATATTTTTAAGAAGGTGGAAGGAAGTCATGATAAATAAAAATCTGATTCTTGGCCATTTATTATTGAACATCTTAAGTCAAAGGATAGAACTATTTTTTGCTCCAGTCAATTTCAAAACAAGTTTGACTTTTCTGATAGATTTTGCAGTGTTTTTCTTTTTTCAATCTAAATACTTTTAAAACAGTTTAGGCTGAAAATGATCTCTTATTTCTCCAGCATCTTTAAAGTATTTTGAATCTCTCTTCGGCCGTTATCACACTGTAGGGCAGGTAGTGTATCCTGTCTTTGTCTTTGTGATCTTACAATCTATAACAATATTTTGCTTATAATAGTCACTTAGTATAGTTTTGAAATAAATTGAATTGAATTTGGGAATCCATACTTTGGGATAAATACCACAAGACAGTTGTATATATATTTTGAGGGAAGGGCAAAGGCCTGTCTATCATATTTAGGCATTTCGTCCTAATAGAGCCCCAGAAATAATTTGAGATCTCACTTCTTTTTCATCTTTCCACCAATATCACTGACGGATTGAGTTATTAAACAGCATTTGGTTAAGCATTGATGGTTTTAACTGGTTCTTGTACCCTCACTAGAGGGCATGAGACTAAGCGACAACTTGGTCAACCAATGACAGGTATGAAGGAATTCTCAAGCAAATAGAAATAGGCATAAGATGTAGTTACTGTATTGGATCTTAGAGATCATCTTGCCTAATCCCCTCATTTTATAGATGGAGAAACTGAAGACCAGAGGCTTAGTCATGTCCATTTTCACTCAATTAAGCTAACATTTTCCACCCCCACCACTTTCTTCTTTTTCAGGATAGGGAACAGGTTTAAGATACAATGCTAATTGTTATTTAGGAAATGGCTAGAGCAATAGCAGACTGTATTGAATTCTTAGGAGACTGCTTAGTATCACCTTCTTTCTTCATGAGGAATGACAGTAGGTGGCAAGTGGGGAAGGAGGGTTGAAAGGGGTTCGGGTGCCCCCAAATGGCACAGTGACCTCAGGTATTCCAGTTCAGTTATGGGCCTAATAACATAGTTTTAGGAGGACTAGCACTCTGATGTGAAGGTTTACCAAGCTCTTTTCAGGGCTGCTCATTCATCTCTGGTGTCCACCTGTCACCCATCTTTCACCTATGGCTCCCAGAAACTGTAGTATGAGCAGCTGTCACACCCTGGTAAAACCCTGTGGGCAGATAGGCTAAACCAGGTTGAGAGTAACAGACAGGCTACAGTAAGTTAGGGCAGTGTCTACCCCAAGCATATGAAGATTTCCCCTGCTGGAAGGGGTGGACAATTTATTCCAATGGCCATGAAGGTGGCTGAAACAGACACTATGGAGTGCTCAGTGCTTGGTCAGACATTGAAGACACCAATCCCGGGTCATCACTAGTCATTGCTGCTGGACTGTGATGATGACTTTGTGCAACTCTGTCTAACTTAAATCCAATTCATGTGCAAATCAAGTAGTTAACTACCTTATACTCCTGAGTGTAAAATGCCCACAGATACAATGGTGGCTTTGAATCTATTAAAGGCAAATGTTACAGATGGTAAAAGTGAATGCATTAATACACGTCCATATCTTAGTGCAAATTGCTCTAATGACAAAATAAGCCCAAGAGTCCTGGGAATACCAGAACCCACAGACCACTGGCCCTACTTCTAGTACAGCTTTTGAAATCATCATCGTGGAGATTGTAGCTATTGCCCCTGCCATCACCACCTCTGACCAACTGCCACTGATGGGCAAATAAAGCTAAGGGTCCCAGGAAGATCATTGTCTCTCCACATTTCCAGCCTACTTTTTGCTTGGTCCCAACAGTCATTACTGAGGGGCACAACCTTATATAGATGCATCTTGGTAACTTCCTTTACTGTCTGCTTTTTCTTATTTACATTTTAAGGCCAATTTGACTTGCAGCTGAAACCTTATATATGTGTTATCTACCTTTACAAGAATATGAGTTCTTTAAGATTAAGGACTGTTTTAATTTTATATTTATACTCTTATTGCTTAGCACAGTACTTTGTACATAGGAAGGACTTATCAATTGCTTTTCATTTGTTCATTTATTCATTGTTTTAGAAGAATTAGGGCTATAAGGAAATGAATCATATGGCACAAATTTTGATGGGAATAATAGGGCACTTCCTGGCAGGGACAGTCCACATGATGATATTAGCCACTGATTCATATACACACATGCATACACACATACATAGATAATATACATATATGTGTATATATTCACACATACATACCCATATACACACATATGTATGAGAGAGAGAGAAGGCGAAGAAGAGAAAGAGAAAAAGAGGGAGGAGGGAGGGAGACAGAGGCAGAGAGACAGAGAACAGAAATGCTTACGATAAATTGCATGCTTCAGAATTAGGGACTGAAAGCCATAGTCCAGCAGAAAAAGACAATGAGTTGGGAGTCATAAGCAACCTGGATTCTAGTATCTGCTCTTATGTAAACTTTCTGTGTGACCATGAACAAGTTATTTTTCCTTCCTTCCTCCCTCCCTCCCTCCCTCCTTCCTTCCTTCCTTGCTTCCTTCCTTCCTTCCTACCTTCATTCCTTCTTCCCTCCCTCCTTCCTTTCCTCCTTTCTATGCTTCTATGTTTCTTTATCTGTAAAATAAAGATGCCTGCTCTACCTCTCAGAGTTGTTTGGAGAATATAATGAAATAATTCACGTGAAAGCTCTTTGAAAATCTATAAAGCACTCCACAAATGGAAGGTAAGTATTACTATTATACAATTACATTAAATGTTCATTAAATGTTTTAGATCATTACAGGATTAAATGAGATAATGGAAGTAAAAGCGCTTTGAAAATTGTGAAGCATTATGCAACCATAAGGGATTATTATTAGCTGCACAATTTCATATGTAAAACACTGTTAAGATAGATGACAGTATATTCAGAGCATAATCTGTGGGCCATCTCACTAAAATCTTCCAAAATATACAATCTGTGCATAGCTTGTTCCTATGGATCTTGGCTCAGTTACAGATCACCTTCTCTACTAGAATATTGTCCGAATCCTCCTGTTCCTATTCCTGATTATGGAAGGTTTGTGCTGAGTACCTGAAAAAGGTGGGAGGGTGTATGAAGTGTTAGCCCTCTGCACTATAGCCCAGTACCTAAGTCTTTCTGAAGACAGAGAACATTCAATGATAATTTTTTTACATCAGGAAAAATTAGATTCGTAATGTTAATAATTATGTTAACTGATTCTAAAGGGGTGTACAACTTTTGTGTGGAGGAAATGAAACAAGCCTTTGCTAAACTATGTACAAACAACTATCAATATTTATAATAGCTTTTGCTACTATAGCAACATAGAGCAATACAAGAACGTTCTTAATTATAATTATATAAGACAGTCTCTCCTGTAGTTTCAATTTGGGCCCTTTTCTCTCCCTCTTCTTGACCTTTTCTGAAGAAGATGCCCTTAGAATTTTGATATAATATAGCATTTAAAACATCTCTAGTAGTTGGGTGACCCACCTGTGTGGGTTTAATGCTGTCTTTGAGGAATCCAAGTGAATCTTTGGAGCAATGTGCCTTTCCAACATCACTGGGAAATCCAAAGATAGCACATAAACAAGTGTATTTGAAAACTCATAACAGAGTGGTGTATAATGCTTAGGTAATGACTGAAGCACAGTGAAGTAAGACAAATGCAGAGTTATCAAATTCAAAATTCAAGCAAGCTAACAAACTACAAAATGAACATAGCTTCTTTAATGAGATTTTAGGGAGGGGGAATCTGAGTACTGCCATCCACTTCTCTTCTTAAAATGAATTGTGCATGTTATTGTATTATTACTGTCATTACCCTGGATTAATTGAACAATCACAGACTTGCTAGAGACTACACAAAATATAAGCAGCTGCATAGGGCATGATCAGAAGACTGACAATTCCCTTAAAAAGACATAAAAATAAGCAAGGGCCCAAGTGGACCTAATGGGAATCTGGCAATTGGCTTCACAAGATAAAATGAGAATATGAGAAATTCTGTCTGGAGGATGGCAGGAAACTGAATATTGGTTTCCTTTTCTACTCTGTTGTCCTCATGTCCACATCTCTTATAATTTCAAATAGTCTTTCATGAGTTTTTTTTTATTTTCTATTTGCCTATAGTAGTGTTTTTATTATTCATTATAAAGTAATGCTTCTGAGAGCAGGAAGTTTATTGTATATGATTTATGGGGGAAGAAATGCAACTTTGAGTGATCACCTCATTATTAATACTGCCTATCTAAGGCACTGGTTAAAAGGCTGTGATAATAATGCAATGGCATCTTAGTCTACCCACTTGGGAATTTGCTGTTGTTCATGTTAAAGGTTTTATTCAAATAACTCACATAGATCTTAGTTAATCCCATATCTTTGAGAGCCAAACACTTTTCCTTAGCACTGAAGTACACCTTTACCCAGATCTCTTGCCTCTATTTACTGTAGGAAGGGACAAACACATACGAGCATTTGTGCTAATTAATAAGTATCACTAAAAATTATCAAAAATTGACACCAGTAAAGTTAAGACATGTTAGTACCTAGCAGCAACAGTATACATTCCCATATAATAAACCTAATCAATCAGGCAGTTCCTCTTCTACTTTCCCCACTTTTTCACATTTGGAGTATTTTCCCCCTCCCTGCTTCCCACCCTCACACACATGCACTCTCTCTCTCACACACACACACACACACACACACACACAAATACACACATAACAGAGCTAATCATAGGAGTTGTCATTATTAACTCTCAGGCAGCTTTCCTCTCTGTATTCCACAAAGATAATGTCTGAAGGATTCTCTCTAATGGACTGAGTGAAGCCATTAAAGGGCAGCTAGTTTAATATGGATAGCTGTCTGCTGAAACATGTGTGAGTTTTTTTCCCCATTAAACAACTTTGAAGACAATTATAATACCAGAGAGATTCCAAAGAGTATATGTTTTCCTTTCTCTTTATCCTATTAGAATCCCAGTTATCAACTGGCACTATGCAATTTCTTCTATAGGAAAGAAATCCTTTTTGATACTTATAATGAGAATATCGTCCTTGTAATGAGCATGAGAAATAAAGCAGGATCATAGATTTAGGGCTACAAGGGACTTTAGAGCAAAGGTTCTTATAGATTTCAAAGGTGGGTAAAATTGTGTTTTTATTTTCACTAACCTTTGATTTACTTCATATTTTATGTTATGCCTTTAAGAATAATATTCTGGGGCAGCTAGGTGGTGCAGTGGATAGAGCACCAGCCCTGAGGTCAGGAGAAAGTTTAAGACCAGAGTTTAAATTCTACCTCAGACCAAACACTTGACACTTACCAGCTGTGTGACCCTGGGCAAGTCACTTCACCCCAATTGCCTAAAAAAAAAGAAAAGAAAACAATAGTCTGAGAAAAGGTCAACAACAAGCTTCACTAGAATGCCAAAAGTGTCCAACAACAAAACACAAAAAAAAAGCCTCCCTCTACCTTAAAGTCTCTTTACTGCAGTCCCCTTATTTTGAAAATAAAGAGACTGAGGCATAAAGAAGATAAGTCACTATTCCAAGGGAGAGCCAGGTTTTGAACTTGTGACTCAAAATCCAGTATTTTTTCATTCTAACCTGAGGATCATCATCATCATCATCATCATCATAATTTAGAAAAATGTTTTCTCTTTCCTTACCAGAGTCACTTCTCTAATGATTCTCTGCCTCCCCCCTTAGCCATATCCACTAATAGAACCCTTGTTCATAATGAAGAATCATAGTTAATCAAAACAAACAAACATACTGGCCACGTCTGACCACATAGACCTCATATCCCACCAATAATCCATTGGGAAGGCATGCTGCATGAACTTTGAAGTTGCAAAAAGAGAATTTTATCAGCGGATTGGCAGTGGGGCTGAGGGAGGTATGGTTTGGGACAGTATCTTTGAAAAAAAAAAGGTTGCTGAAAGGAAAAGAGGATAGAAAAAAAAACCTGACAACTACTTTTTTTTTTTTTTGAAGTAAACTTATCAAGCATAGAATGTGAGAGCTACAATAATACAGTGCCAACTAGGTGGTACAGTGAATAGAGTGCTGGGCCTGGAGTCAGAAAGACTCATCTTCCTGAATTTAAATCTGGCCTCAGATACTTACTAGTTGTGTGATGCCGGACAAGTCACTTCATCCTGTTTGCCTCAGTTTCCTCATCTGTAAAATGAGCTAGAGAAGGAAATGGCAAACCACTTTAGTATCTTTGCCGAGAAAACCCCAAATGTTGTCATGACGAGTCAGACACAACGGAACAAAAACAACATTTTACCCATGAGTAACCTGAGACCCAAAGAGAGCTTCTAGTGAAGATTGGATAAAATCAAGTGAGAATGTTGTAGATGGGATTCTAGCAGGCAAAGATTTAGTCTCCAAGATGAGACAGCTAGTTAGTGGTGGAGCTAAGGTGTGAAAGTCTCATCTTTTCAGTCCTCATTAAATATTATTTTCACTGACTGCCACGCTGTCATCAAGAGGCAGCAGTGGAGTAGTGGATAGAGTATTGGACTGGAGTCAGAAAGATCTGGGTTCAAATTCCACTTCGGATACTTACTAGCCAAATGATCCCAGGCAAGTCACTTAACACACCTGGGCCTCAGTTTCCTCTCCTGTAAAATGACTTGCGTTGTATTAGGATCACAGATTTAAAAGTAAAAGTAACCTCAGAGTCCATTTAAATCCTGGACTGTTTTCCCCCTGCTACTTAATGTTGCTTTTGTATTATTTCCTTCCACTGTCAATGTGTTATTAGGAATTATACTGTGTGCTCAATATTAGCTAAAAAGAGACAAAATTAAAAAGGTGAATCAACTATGGGGATCTTAGACCTTTTTTAAAAAAAGACTCCTAGCATATGGGTGTCTATATTTGCAGAAAGGACACTAAAAAGCTAAACTACCTGACAGGGTTAGGAGAAAGGATTGATGAAAATAATTTGAAATATCATTTATTTGCATATTACTTATTTACTGTCACAAAACTAGTATTGAAGTTAGCCTTGCAAATAGTCACTTGTCTATTTACCTAGAAAAGGAATGCTATGTCAGGTGAATGGGAAGAAAAATCCAATTTTAGTCATTTTTCCATCCATGGAAAGCCTGATGAAATGATAGAAAGGTGGCAGTGGGGTGGGAATAAGCTATTGAAGGTTCTATATTTTCAAACATTTATGAAAATTAAGGCTTTAAAGGTATAGTTGGATTTAGAATAATCTCTTTTTATCTTGAAATTATTTAGCTATATCTACTAAGTTCTAGAACATTGAAGCTATTTTTCCCCTTAGAGTAGAATGTCAACCACCACAAATGATAAAAATAAAAATGAGGCAAAGGAGTAATATGCAGGCTTTATAAATGTATTGGCTATAATATGTCAGTCTGTTAGGTTTTCTTTTTAACGGAATAGGAAATGGCAGATGTAGAGGGCTCGTTCTTCAGGTGCCCAATGGTCTCTCACAATTACAATGCAGAGACTTCACTGGCCTTCAAGCAGGAAGCACAACAATTTGCATATTTTAATTTAGAGGTTAGAGACCTCTGTCAAAGCAACAGCTTGGTCCAGGTCAGCCAGGAGAAATTGAGAGGAGAGAAATAATTGAAAAGGCAGTTTCCAACAAAATGAAATTTGTCTCGTTGTCATTTAAGGTTGTCTTCTTGTCTGTCTGCAGGAGCAAGGTCAGCTTAAGAATGAAGGAAGGGGAGAACATGGTAGATCACTAAGGACCAATGGATAATTTTTTTTAATAACTGTGGCAATGGCAATATATATTTATGAAGGGGAGAGGGAAGGAATGCATGTGGCATTCATGCTAAAAGTCAGCAGGTGTCCTTTGAATCGAAATATTGCTGGCATATACAAGGCAGATCTAAAGTTTGTCCTCAAAGATGAGCAGGGTACAGAGGAGACGAAGTACTTAATGAAATCATTTACTGTGACATATTGATATTGAAGGCCAGAAGACAGAAAAGGTTTTGCAACAAAATTAAGGTATTTCTTACTAGAAACTGCTCCCTTATTTTTTTTTTCCTGGGGCTCACTTAAGTCATTTGTGAAGAAAGGAGATTCCCCTCCCACCCTTTTCTCGAGGTTCATGCCAAAACTTAGATGTCAATGTGAAATTCTGAACCGGGGACCAGATGGATATCTCATTGGAATACAATCCAGAGGAAAGTAGCCATATGAAAGGTTTCTCTAGTTATGTTTTGGTGGGGAGTTTAATCTCCTGAACGTCATATGTTTTCAATTAGAGTATACATTCATGAACAACAAGGGCAGCTTCAGAAAAGGGAAATGAGGCCTGGGGAATGTTGGTTTAAGATAGAGGTCATGTAGGACAGTTAAGGCTATTATCCGAGCACAAAAATGACAGCTAAACTCTAGCTCTGTGCAGGAAATAAGCTCAGTAAAGAGTTTCTGGATATGAAGGAGCCCTTGCCTGAGAAAAATAAAAAGCAGTGCCTCTCTTGTCTTGTTTACAAAAAGAAAAATCCTTTGCCAGTCAGCTCAGTTATATACACAGATATAGTCTGTGGACTCATGCATTGATTTATTTTAAAAAGGTTAATATAGCAGAATGTTGGACTCGGGAGTCAAAAGCTCTGGATTCAAACTATACCACTGGTGATTATTAGCTTTGAGAAGATCACTTAACCTTACTGGGTCTCAGTTTCCTTATGTGCAAAATGATGGGGCTGACCCAGATGACATTTAAGTTCCTTTCAGCTCTGAAACTATGATCTATATTCTTTTACCTAGACATTTGTTTTAACTGTCCATTTTTAACTAAAAACCCAATCAGTTTGAACCCAACCAGTCACTGAAGGTTCTAGATTTTTATGTTTGTTTTGTTTTTACAGAGGGTCTGGGTCTATTTTCCCTGACAGGTGCATTTTTGATTTGTTGATTAACTGTTCCCCTCTAAGATGATTTATGTATTTATCTGTCTCATACAAGCATATTTTTTCTTTCACCTTTGTATGAGGAAATTTAGCTTTTGTTACCCTTCAGTAGCCTTCTGTAGGAAGCCTTTCCTGATCTTTCAGGGGCTAAAAATTATCCAGTGTTTATCAGTGGGTATATTTGTATACTTGCACATGTTATGATTTTGCCCTGTTTCCCTAGTGCTTAGCATCCCGATGGCCCTTATGAAGTGCTTTTTAACTGACTGATTGATTTGGTGGATAAAAGTGACCAAAGTTTAACAATAATAAAAGTAAACTCTTTAGTTGTTTAATTTTGTCATAATGGAGTGACTATGGACCATGATATGCTCCTGGACAAAAGCCCTGCAATGACACATTTTGAAAGGCATTTTAAGAGACGCAATTAGTAACAATGAGCCTCCTTGTGAAAAAAAAAAAGACTACAAGAAACTGGTTATAGTGGGAGATTAATTTTTCTCCAGAGAAATAAGATTTCTATCTTTTGGAGATTTCATAATTTTTTTCAAGTTCTTAAAGAGTTCACAAAGGTTGTGTTAGTAAGACGTCATTAATCCTCACAAATCTTCATAAAGTAAGAAAATGGAAACTATTAATATCCCCAGATACAGAAACAGATATAGAATAGGGGCCCCAAGAGATTAGGTGACCTGACCAAGGTCACCCAACAAATGAGTGATGGAGCCAGAAACAGAAATCCAGATTCAGACTCTAATCACTAGACAACACTTCCTCCCTTCAGAATTATTATTGTTATTACCCTCAGCTCATAAACAACCTCCTGCTTCTCAAGGATGGATGAGATCATTCTCAGCAGTCACATATCATTCTTTCCATAAAAAACACTGTGGTTGTTGAAAATGAGCTAATACACATCCTATACATGCACGCAAGTTTAAAAAACAGCAGCGACAACAACAGAAGTAAAACACAGCTAAATTGATTTCTTTATAAGCTGAAGTACACTGAAAAGTCCTGCTCTTCCACTTTTAACCTATAGAGGCTTAGTTTCATATTCTAGTTCCCTATATTGTCCAATACAAAGCTACTTGACTAAGAAAGTGAATTAATTGGACAGATTTTCTCCCTTGGCTATTGTCCCCTTCACAGAAGCAATGAAACAGAAATTAGAAATGTTGTCACACCATCTAACATTGAAACCTAAATAAAACTTTTCAGAGGACTTAAATTCTTCATATCAGAATGAGCTATCAATTTTTTTTTATAAAATGAGGAAGTATATTAAGTATCTAAGGAAGAATTACTTTTTAATGAAATATGAAAACATTTACATCATATCTTCCTCCAATTTAAGAAATTCATTTTATATTTTTATGCATGCTTGGACAATGTAGTACAGTAGAGAAAGTTCTGACTGTTTAGTCAGAAGACCTGATTTTGAATACTGGCTAAGGCATTTATACAACAGAAAGGATACAGGATCCAGAGTTAGGAAGACCTGAGTTCAAATCCATCCTCAGAGACTTAGTAGTTGTGTGACCCCAAGTAAGTTATTTAACTTCTTTCTGCCTCAATTTCATTACCTATAAAACAGGGATATGATAACATCTATCTCCCAGGGTTGTTGTGAGGATAAAATGAGATAATATTTGTATAATATTTTATAAATCTTAAAGTGATATATGAATGCTAATTATTATTGCTATTATTATTATATTCATTGTTATTAGTAGTATTAGCATAACATTGGACAAGTCATTTAATCTCTGTGGGATTTAGTTTCTTTGTCTATAAAGTGTGTTGGAATAACCCAGTTAGGCAACTGAGTAGCACTATGGATAGAGTGCAGGCATGAGTCAAGGAGATCTTGAGTCTGAATTTTGCTTTAAGAACTCACTAGCTGTGTGACCCTGGAAAAGTCAATTAATCTCTCTCAGACTCAATTTTCTTATCTGTAAAATGGGGATACTAATAGCACCTACTGCACCACATTGTTGTGAGTCAAATGAGTTGATGATAAATATAAAACTCTTTGCAAACTCCAAGAGTCATATGTGGTTGTCATTACCTTCCATCTATGATCATGTGAAGAAAGGCATTGGATGTGCAGAATGACTGAGGTATGGTGACAAAAAGAACTTGATAAGTAACTTGGTAAGTATCACCTAAAGGGTTGTATTTCTGTGTTTGTGGTGCAGAAAAAGTAAGATGCATTGGAGTCTTTGGTCAAAATGGCACATCTAAATAGCAAAGACATCAGTGGCACCATATTTATTACATGTCATATGAGGGATAAAGTTCCAGAATAGCTGAAACAGGTTACTTCGGGATGTAGTGGGTACTCTCTTGCTAGATGTATTCAAGAGATAGTCAGATGACCATTTAAGGATGGCTTAGATTAGATGTCTTCTAAAGCTCCTTTCAACCTTGGGATTCTATAACTCCCATTCTATTCTAAGATTCTATTATTCTGATTTCTCTATGAGAAATCAGAATAATAGAATCTTAGAATAATTAGAGGTATTAGAGGCATCATCATCATCATCATCAACAACAACAACAGCAACAACAACCACGACAACAACAACAACAGTAGTTAGCATGTATTTTGATTACCATAGGACCAAATGTCAGGACTGCCATAGAGATTTCTGTTTGGGTACAGGTTGAACTAGATGTCCTCAAAGACTCCTTCTACCTCTGTGAATGTATAGACAGATTAGATAGGTACATTATTAAAGTGGTGATCACAAGCTTTCCATACTAAAACTTCCATGATCTAGAAGTTACTTTCCAATATGAAGACCTGCTAGGACAGGGATGCCTGATTTTTATTAGGTAATAGTTCTCAATCAACAAACAACTATCACTTATGGGGCATCTATTGTGTGTAAGGCACCCTGATAAGTAATATGGGAGACCCAAAGGGATTATAAGATATAGTTTTGCTCTCAAGGAGCCTACAATCTAATCAGAAAGACAGGATATAGTTACTTTGTATACCTCTTTCTTACAAATCTCAACTTAATATTATTTGTGTATGCCACCTAATACAATTAGTTTGCACGAAAACAGGACATTAGGCAAAAGAATGTTACAAGAGGCAATCAGTTTCATGGAAACCTTATTCTAGATGGGACAATAGATTGATTCCCAGAGAAAGTTGTGGCACTGGAACTCAGAGAGTACATTGCATCTTCATTAACTATCTACCGCATCTTGGACAATTGGTCAAATAGTATCACAGTAGAATTTAGTGCTATGATAATTCTATTCTGTTGCAATGTACTTTTGATATTATTAGATCTGTAACTATCACTATTGATTCCGAGGGAAGTTTAAAAAAAAGTTACCTTCAAATCAAAATTTTAAGACAAATTCGGTTGGTGACAACAGAAATCTTAAAACATATACATAACTATGGACGTGTAAATTATTGGGAAACAAACCCCAAACTTTAGCTATGGGGAACAGGGTAGGAGATGGCTAGAGATTTCACCTGGGATATGCTTGTTTGAAGGAATAAGGTTATAACCTAAGGAACTTCTAATTTTAACTAATACTTCATAACTGTTAGGTGTCAAAATCAGGTGTTTTTATGCTGCTGAAAGAGTCTACATGCTTTGAGGGTCCTTTAAGTTGTAGTGGCCTAGGGAAAAATCCCAACTTCCCCGGCAGAATTATACCTCTGGATAGTATTGCAGAAAGATGGTAGTCAAGGTCATATTTTGTAGGGAATAACATGTGCATTTATTTGTGTATGTGTCTTATTTCCCTCACTAATGCTTTCTACTGCCCTTATAATAAGCTCCTTGAAGGCAGAGACCACATCTCAACTTGGCAGTTGACAAGTGCTCCTTGCTTGGTGACCTTAATGGCTCCCCATTTTTAAATACACATAGATGTCTCCCTATAGAGGGGGGACATCCCTATTCTCTCTCTAGAATTCTAGTCCCATATCACCAAATGCACATTGGACATCAAACTAGATTTCCTATAAGTATCTCAATCTCAACATGTCTAAAACATTTTTAGCCCTTAAATTAAGCATCTTTTGAACTCCCTTATTTCAGTCCAGGACAGAGTCCAGTAGTTAATTACTTTTGTCATTGGGTAATACCAGATGACAAGGAAGAGTAAATACCCTGTGATGGGTTGAAAGAATCAGACATACCTTTTGGCCTAAGTATAACACAGCAAACCAATTAGGAATCATTCATTCCAGAAGCAGGCTGATTTAGTGGTGGAGCAGGTCCAGTCAAACTCCTGAGAGGTGATTGCTTAGGAACATTTATTGCAACCTTCCTCATTTTACAAATGAGAAAACTGAGGCCCAAGGAGGTAAAAATACTTGCCTAAGCTCATATATAGAGTTAATATCAGAGACGACATTTGAACCCTGGTCTTCTGACTCCAGAGTCAGCACTCTTTCCGCTGACCCATGTAAGACAGATAAAATATGACCCTTGTTTGTTTATTATTAAACATCTCAGGTGAAAAGGCAGACCTATATATTAGTTATATTCCAGCACAAGTTTGACCAAACCAATGGCTTATATGCTGCTTTCCCTCATCCTAAATGGTCTTGAAGTAATCTGGTGTGCCATTGAGTAGTTTCTGAATCCAACCTAACCTGGAAGGTTTGTAGGAATCTAAAATGATCTTATTGCATAAGCTCTATGAAGTCTATTAGGCTTATTATTCATAATTTTCTTTCACTAGAAGACATTACTGGGACACAGGCTATGTATTTTTAGCCATCATGTGGTCTAAAATGGTCAGTGGTTTACATTAGCTCTATGTATAGCAACTCAGAATTCAGAGCTTTGAGTTTCCCAAAATATCACAGATTTATTACTTTCTTTTCCAACAACAAAATTTCTAGTTGCTGAGAATGAAGAAGAGATATGCACTTTTGAGAATCTCTTAGCTCTTGCCTTTGGCTAAGAGTACAACCTATGAAACAAATGACTAAATATTGGAGTAGGATCCAACCTAAGGCAGAGTCATTTGTGAGAAGTACCACTGCACTATTGCATATGTTGTATCCATACATAAAATCCTAAAATCAAAGATCATAGAATGTAACATCTGGTAGAAACCTGAGAAATAGACTAAATGAATACCCTTGTTTTATAAATGTAGGACTGAGGCCTAAATAGAACATCCGAATTAAATGCTCTAAGCACTAAGCACAACCTTGAGAACACATTTGCATTCAATTATGTCAGTGACAGTCTCAATGCACTTTCAAATAGGAATGGTACTAATGCCAATATATTAATATTATAATAATTTAATAAATCTCTGATTTGTTCATTGAATGCACTAAACAAAGCAGCAAATGCCTGTGCAAGTGGTACTTAGATCTATTGCCTCCCACTCCCATCAGTTTTGTGCATGATGGGGTATTAGAATTATGGAATTCTTTTATTGGCCCTCAATAGTTTTCCACCTGGGAGCAAGGCACATCTACTCATTTAAAGATAAGCAAGCCTCTCTGCAAATGGACAGACAAGTTACAGCCCAGGGCCCATGTACATTTTGGTGCACTTGCATCCTAAACCTGCAGTCTGTCCATGATAGATGTGTCATAGGAGGAGGGGTCTATTTTCAATATGTGCTCCAGAAATTCACAGGCCTCTTGTTTTCAAAGCTGAAGCAAAATGCAAGAGCTGGAGCCAGAACCATTTTCTGTTCAAAGTCTCTAATTGAGTGCAGAGCTATTCTGTTAGCAGTTTAAGCTGACAATGGAACAGACAGTACTTTGAAAGAAGTTGAATTACAATTTTTGGCCCCCCTCAATTTAGGGACATTTTCAAAATTAGGCATCAAAATGCAAAAACACTATAAAAACAAATTAAAATGCAGAAATTACTACTTCCAGAAAGTCTGTACAATTCTAATTCTAAACATTTTTAAAAACTCTTCTATGGTGGGAGCTATTTTTTCCAAAAGGAGGAGGAATAGTTAATTTGAATTACAAAAACGTCTTGATAACCCCCCACACATCAATTTACCTGTGAACAAAAAGATTCACACTGAGAAAATGGGACTTGGGACTATTTGATAAATTACTGCAGACTACTTGAATATTCCATTAGCAAAATAATAGCTCGTTATGGAACCTCAGAAGAATGTAGTGTAATTACAATAGTACCTCCCCCCACTCTAGGGGTAGAAGAAATGCAAATGTTAGAAATGATAGCTATTTAACCACTGCTAGGCAAAAGGAAAAAGGAGAAAGAAAGAAAAAAAAGATCCCACAACAAATGGAGAGGTTATATGATCTCAGAAATTCAGTTTGATTTTTCTAGTTGCCACACACTTGGAATTATTGAAAGTGTTTTTGCCATCTGAAGGTCATTCACTATGTCTGTATACACATATACATACATACATACATACAGACAGACAGACAGACATTCTCATAGGGCTTCACTGAAGGACTGAAACAGTCACATTCAATGTTACAAAATTATGGATAGCCCAGCAGATCATATTTAAGGGATGAAATTGTGAGGCTTTTGGGGAAACTTTCTAAGGAACATTGATTAAAATCTCATTTCCTCATTAATAAACACTTAGACTTCTATCATTGAGTAGATAGACAGATATAGATGTGTGTAGGTATGCATATTGTGTGTGTATTGTATTGTATTGTATGATATTGTCAACCTGAAATATGAAGACTGCCAAAACAGCAAAAAGCTAGGATCTTTTAACTAAGGCAATGGAATTGAAATCTAGGGTCACCACAAAGCACCAAAGTATTGGAGTACTCAAAAGGGGGAAGAGGGGTGCAGGTTTAGTTACATTTCATCTTGGAGGGAGCTTGATGGGAGGTATGGCCTCAAGAAGCTGTTATGTAAGTTGCTTTGCATAACAACCCAAAGTTCATAGAGAATGCTGGGAGAGGTTAGAAGGGAGTAGTGACATCTGGTCAGAACAGCAGGCTTGGGCTCCATGTCCAGCAATAGGGAAACCAGTTTGGATTTCCTCCAGTCATGGAGTCAGTTGGGATCAGAATCAGGGAGCCCCTTCGGACTTCTGCATTCAACATAAAAAACAAACAAACTGATTTCAATAGTCTTCTTTTAATTGATTTTGATAGTTTTCAGGCAATTTGGAGCTCTAGCATAAGGCAAGGTCAGCAGCTGCATTCAACAGTATGTATATATGTATATGTACACATATGTATGTACATGTACATACAGGCATACATACATACACATACACACATTCATATGTGTGTATGTGTGTATATGTATGTATGTATGCATATGCTGGGCTATAAATAGAAATATCCAAGGTGATGAGCCAATGAATGTGTAGTAATGTAGTAATTGCCCTTCTTTTGTTCCTGGAAAAAGAAAAAAAAAGTGTGTAAGGCTGCAAGAATTTAGCTCCATTCCTGCGGCACCAGGAAGTTATGTGTGACATTCAATAAGCCACCTAGGAAAAGCTAAACAATGCTAATCAAACCATTTAATCTTTGAAAGTTAAGAGCAATTGTAAAAGAATTAAAGGTATATGCACAACTAGAGTAAAAATGAAGCCAAAGACCACATCAGGGTTGTGCTTCTTTGCAACTTAAGCCATGAACTTTCTTTTTCCTCAGCTTTGAGAAATTTTCACAACATACCTGGGCAAGTTAAAAACAAACAAACAAACAAACAAACAAACAAACAAACAAACCAAAAACAATATTTCAATTACCTGCTATGATTTGGTTCTCTTATGCTACACTTTCTTATTTGGCTTATCCTTACATATAAAGATTCAGTACAGGACTCTACCCTCTGGCTGGAATTCAGAATAGCAAACTCAAGTGTCTCTGTTCTCTGTGAATTCTGCTGAGCCATAAGTTAAGTATTAGCCCTTCCTCCTCTGATTTCTCAGCTTAGACAGGTGTCTGTGTATCTCTGTGTGACTATCTCCCTAGTCTTCTTTGCATAGATCACTACAGAAACAAGGCACAGTAAGAAACACCAGCAATTAAGGAGAAAAGCCTGTGGTGTTGATTTTGGAGGCATTGGATGCATGCAGTAGAAATGCTGTATGCTATTTCCACTGAGGCTTCTGTTATAAAACTGCTCCCAAGCTCTATAGGCTGATTTCAATATGATAGTAAGATGAGCTAGCATTTATATAACACTTTATAATTTGCTAAGTCCTTCCCTTTGTTATTTCATTTCATTCTCATTTAATAATAACCCTGTGAGTTAGGTGCTATTATTATTCCCATTTTACAGATGAGGAAACTAAGGATCAAAGAAGTTGTTACTTGCCCAGGGTCAGACAGCTAATAAATGTTTGAGGTAGGATTCAGACTCAGGTCTGCCTGACTGGAAACTGGCACTCTATTCACCATGCTATCTAGCTTTCCCCAGGATGTAAAACAAAGCATTTGCTTGGATTAGAAAAAAAAAATCAGTATAGGCATACCTCATTTTATTGTGCTTCACTTTATTGTGTTTTGCTGATGTTGTAGGGATTTTTTGCACATTAAAGTTTGTGGCAACTTTACATTGAAAACAAGCCTATCAGGGCTATTATTCCAAAGGCATGTGCTCATATCATGTCTCTTTGTCAGATTTTGGTAAGTTTTTGCAATATTTCTATTTTTTCATTATTATTATATCTATTAAGGTGATCTCTGACCAGTGACATTTGCTATTACTATGGTAACTGTTTTGGGGTACCATAAACCGTGTCCATATAAGATGAGGAACTTAATCAGTAATATTGTGTGTGTGTTCTGACTGCTTTGCCAACTGAATTCCCTGTCTCTCTCTCTCTCTCTCTCTACTCAGGCTTTCCTACCCACTGAGACACAACAATATTGAAATTAGGCCAATTAATAATCCTACAATGGCCTCTCAGTGTTCAAGGGAAAGGAAAAGTCAATCTATGCTACAAACTTTATTGTTGTCTTAGTTTTAAAAAATTGCCACAGCCACCCCAACCCTCAGCAACCATGACTCTGATCAATCAGCAGCCGTCAACATAAAGGTAATACCCTCCACCAGCAAAAATATTATGACTCACTGAAGGCTTAGATAATGATTAGAATTATTTTTTAGCTATAAAGTATTTTTAATTAAGGTATATACATTGGTTTTTTAGACATAAAACTATTACACACTTAATAGACTACAGTATAGTGTTAACATAACTTCTATATGCACTGGGAAACCAAAAAACTCATGTGACTCACTTTATTGCAATATTTGCTTTACTATGGTGGTCTGGAACCAAACCTGTAATATCTCTGAAGTATGCCTATAGTGCTGGATGTGTGAGACAGTTATCCAAATCCTTGAAGGTCTGCTCATGTTTCTCCTTCCAACATTCTCCAAATGGTGTCAGAAAGCTCAGATTGGATTCCCCTTTCTTGTCCTTCTGCTTTTAGCTTTTCTCAATTATATGCCCATGAGTTGAATATATAGGCTTCTAGGGGTATAAGTAGAAAGTAGCCCTAGAGGAAATCATCCAAGAATGGTTGTTAGAACTAAGAAAATCATTTTTGGGGCCCATTATAACCATGATCCATGGCCCTATCTCTATTTTTTTTTAATACTAGTCCCAAGGGATCTGACAAACTAATCACAAATTCCTCTCCTGAGGCTATCTAGTAGGCATGTGCCCATTAAACTGTAACAGAAGAGAGATCAGATTCTAGTCTCAAGCTCTTTTGCATCTTTGATTTGGACTAGGCCTGTTCTGTGCTTTGTGCTAGGGCTTCTTAAACTTTTTCTACTCATGATCCCTTTTCACATTTGGGCATCTTCAGTTGGTGTTATGTGGCCTGAGGGAATGTGCAGTGCAAATTGTGCATGCTTTGTGTTCAGAACTAAGGCTGCAGTGAAGTTATGTGATGCAACATGGGCAAACACTGCCAGAAACAACTCAGATTCATTACATGTTTGATTTTTAATTAGTTTTTGGTTGTTGTGTGTTTAGAAACCTTTTACTGTTGCCAAATTTTTTGTGACCCTATATGGGGTTTCGACCCACAATTTAAGAAACACTGCAAGCAGTCTTGGTCCAATCTTTTTCAGTGAGGTATATTTAAACTGAATCAGTCAATCAGTGAATCAATCAATTAAGCACCTATGACAGGCCAGAAACTGTGCTAGGTAGTAGGGACAAAAAAGCAAATATGGAACAGACCTTGCCCTCAAAGATCTTCCAAAAATAATAAAATAATAGCATAATAAACCTGGAAGGTTTATACTGGAGTCAGTCTGCATAAGGCTTTAAGCGCCCAAAAGAATGATTTTTAGTATTGTTACCAGTAAAGATATCTTGGGACCATTCAGGATAAGTTTAGATGACTTCTGACCTTGTTTCTGTTCATTATCTTCACATCTGTTATCTTGACCAGGTGTTTCACAATTAATAATTGGGTAATTAACCTTGGGGCTCACTTTTTTACAAACAAAACATAGGCTTACATTGTGTACCTTCCTGGTCACTTGAATCATTCTAACATTGTCCTTCTGCTTCAAAGACCATCTTACTTTTTGGTTTCCACCCTCTGTAACAGCTCTTCAATGCAATACACAAATTAGGGGCTTTGTCTCTCTTCTATTGGAGGTTGCCAAGTAACTTTACATATGTGTCCCATATCTCTTTACTTCATTCTCTGACCCTTCTTTTTTCAAAATGAAAGATTTCAATTTCTTTATCACTTCTGGATCATCAAAGGGGGGAGGAAGGGTGTGTTAGTTGAGAACAAACCCTCAAACCTAAAAAAAAAAAGTTTTTAGAAAGAATTTTTAAGTTGTTTGGTAGAGGAGACAAAGGTGTGTATCCCTTCCAAGTCTCCATGAGTTTTACATTATGTAGAGTTCCAACAAGGGCATAAGAATAAGCATAAGGTGGGTGGCCAGCATGTAGAAAACATTACCTAAGATGTATATCATGAAGTAAGTATAAACATTCAATAAAATTTGAGTGAAACCAAAAGCATCTTACTGAAATGCTGGCTACCCAAAAAGACTCTCATTTTACAATCCTGCTTTCATTCTATCCTTTATTCTTGTTCTCATTCCCTTTTGACTCTCATTTCTAAGCATAAGTGAAACTGGTAACAAAGATCATGCCCAAACTTCTGCACTGGCTCTCAGTTCAAATTCCCAGAATAAGCTTCTATGGTTCTGAATTCTTCTGCTTCAAGTCTCTTCATTTCCCATTCCAAGATGGAGGAAATCCTTTCCTTATAGTATCATGGATTTAGAGCTGGAAGTAACTTTAGAGATCGTCAAGTACAACCCTTTTCATTTTTTTTCAGATAAAGAAACTGACGCATAGAGAGGTTAACCTTAGCTAGTTAACCTTAGAGGTTAACCTTACAACTAGTATCTGAGATGGATTTAAAATTAGGTCTTTCCCTCTGCTTCCAAATCCAGCATCCCATTGACTACACCATTGTACAACCCCTTATAACTAAGCTTGATCTCTATGGATTCACTGCTCATTCTCATGATAACAATTTAAAAATTTCTGTTACGCAAAATTCTTTACTTCATCATATATTCCATCACGTCCAAAAAACACCACAGCTAATCCTAGACTCTCCCTAGTTGTTGAATAGGTCCTGGAAACTCCAGAGAGGATATCTTAGCTTGACCCAGCAAACCAAAAACAACCTTAATCCATAAACAGCAATGACAAGCCCCTCCAGAATATAATAACCAAACTCTTGAAACTATGAGAACTCTGACTTTGGAGCCCTTTGCTACTTGTTCATGTTCAATGTTATGATTTTTTAAAATAAATGATGTAGTTCATCTCCTAAATGCCTATCCAGTACAAGATTCTCTATTACAAAACCATGCAGAATCATGAATCCATTATCCAAAGATTTTAAATAATACATGGAGGTAATATAAAGATAAAATATAAATCAAATACTATCATTCTCTTCCCCATCTATAGATGGGTACAACCCCTCAGAGGCTTCTGGGGGACTATAATTTAATTTTTCCTTAATCTTTTCTAATCTTCCCTTCACCTTTACCCCCACTCCTCAATCACAGTGAGGGAGGGGCATAATTGATTCAAAACTGAAATCCAATGAGTAATAGCTTAGGGCTCAGTACCATTGGCTTTATGGAGTTCTTTGGAAGTCCCTTGGAGTGATCTCGGAATGATTGACCTTTTGAGGATGGATTGAATTGCCAGAAAACTTTCGGCATTTGTCTTAGATCTTAAAGGAAGCCAGGGATTCTAAGAAAATAGGAGAGAGAACATTCCAGGAATGGGAAATAGCCATTGCAAAGACAGAGATGGGAGATGGGGCATCATGTATGAGGAACATGCAAGGTGGCCAAGATTGCTGGAAAATAGAATGCATGAATGGGGCCATAATGTGAGAACACTGGAGATAAGAAAGGGCAAGGCTGTTAAGAACTCTGAAAACAGATCAGACACTTATATTTGCTTAGAAGTAATAGGGAGCTATTGAAGTCTATTGAATAGGAGGGAGTGACATGATCACACCTACACTTTAGGAAGATAATTTTGGTAGTTGTGTGGATGATATACTGAATTGGGATAGATTTGAGTCAGGATGACCAATTAAAAGAGTACTGTAATTGTCCACATGAGAGATGACAAATACCTAACTCAGAGTTATGGCTATGTGGGTGGAGAGAAGGATGATGTGGAGAAAGAAATTATAAAATTTAGCAATTGATAGGATATATTAGGTTAGGGAAAATAAGGAGTTGAGGATGACATCAAGTTTTCAAATCTGAATCACTAGGAAGAATGGTAAAACCCTTTATAGTGATAGAGAAGTTCAGAAAAGGAATGGCTTTATGGGGAATGATAATTATTTTTTTGGTCATGGCGATTTTCAGATGCCTATGGGAAATCCAGTTTAGACTGGAGCTCAAAAGAGATTAGGGCTGGATATATACATAATCTGGAAGTCATCTTCATAGGTATGATGACTGAATCTCCTCAGGTGAGAGAGTACAGAGTGAAAAAGAAGCGAGACTAACAAAAGAGAGAGCAGACAGAGTAGTCTGAGGAGAACCAAGACAGAGCAGAGTCATGAAATCCCAAAGAGGAGAAGTGAATAAACAGAATCACATGCTGACAAAAGAGATTGACAAAAGACCATGATATTCAACTGTTAAGAGATCATTAGTAACCTTGGAAGGAGCAGTTTCAGTAGAGTGAAGAAGTGGGAAACCAGGTAGCAGAGAGCTTAGAAGAGAAAGAAAAGTGAAGGAACTAGGTGTAGTTGGATTTTTCAAGTAGTGCGGCTGAGAAGGAGAAGATAAATAAAAGAAGATAACTAACGTGCATTAATTAATAAAAAAAAATTTGCAGTCATTGAACCTAAACTAGATGTGCAGTAGGGGAAAATAGCTAGGAATACAACAAAAAGAATTCAACTTCCACATAGCAGAAAATCCAGACATAAAACGGTATAACCCAATTCAAACTTGAAAGTACTAACTGAAATAGTAACAAATATCTTTTTTTCATAATCATTAATTCTTCCACTCTTCTACTTCCCCTCCCCTACACACTTCCCATTATGCTTGTTGGGAAAACATTTTAGGTAAATGATATAAAGGATTAATGCTAGGACTTCAGGGTTCCCAAACTCAGGCTTTCTAATTCCAGCAGAGAGAGAGAATTCTAAGACAATAGGACTTAAAGAAACTTTATTGTCATCACCATCATTCCTGAACATGAATTAATCATATGCACTGAAGTTGGAGATATAAAGATGTCTAAGACATGGTCTTTGCTCTTTATGGGCTTACAACATACTTGGAAGAAAGGGCAGGCCTATGAAAGACCAAATAATAATATAAGTTATCATATACTAGAAGCCAAATTAAGATCTCTCTTCCAAGGACTACTAGTGCTGTATTTTTATTCTGACATAGGGTTAGAGATTTAAACTTCTGAACCTATGTTGAGTCAGTTGATTCTGCTTAACATCAGGAAAGTTTCTTGTGGCATACACACGTCACAGTAAAATGTTTACAATCCTAAAAGGAATGGAGTATAAAAGGGTCTTGTCATCATCCTTGGTTACAGATTTCTTATCCGCAGTGCCACCACTGAGTTTAGCTCCAGAGCCGAAGAGCAACTTCCATGCTGGGAGTCCTATCAAAGTTTCTGCTCAATGAGGAAACATACTTAGAATGATGGAAAGAGAAAGACATGAACATCAGGAAGCCTGTAAACTTAAAAACAAGAGGTAAACATATCATTTGCACCTAACAAGATAACATCAACATATGCTGTTGGCTTGGATTATTATCATACAGCCAAAATAATCAGGCAGACGCTTGAATATTTAGTTAGAACTGGCAGTGGACATAAGACTTAGGAGGAAAAAAGTTAACCTCAGAAACATATTTAAAAGGCCTTAGGCTTCTTTAACAGAGGAGTCGAATTTAAAATTCCTATGACAAAACAAATATGACCTAGAAAGCTCTCTCCATCCAGTTGCCCTCATTTACAGGAAGAACCAGAATTGCATCATTAAAAGAATGACGCAAGACCATTATTAGGACCCTCAGCAATAAGTAATTCCCTTCATGCACTAGGTTCATCTTTTCTTGGTAATAAATTAAAATGCATTTAAACACCTACTGCTATATATCTTTCAATTGTGCTAGATACCTGGGGCGAAAACATAAAAGTAAGATAATTCTTGCCCTCATGGAATTTCCATACTAATTGTGGGTAACAACTCATGAAGGGGAGTAATGCCCAGTATTTTTATTTTGATCTGGATAGGGGAATGAAGCCATAAGTGAGCAGACTGATGGACCCTTTCCTTGAGAATTGACAGTGTTGATTTGATTTTGGTTCAAGAACTAGAAATGGAGCTGGGATAGAGGGCCAGGGAAGAAAACTTTGGTCTGTAAAATTACAAGGATAATGAATGAAGACGGAGACAGTCAATTGTCATACAATGATTTAAAGAAGCAATGATACTGTTGATTTAATTACTTTTTCAGAGCAGGATGGGTAGAAGGAATGGGTTTGGGGATGAATATATACATACATACTTCTATGTATGTCCCACATAGAAAAGTATCCCAACTGTATGGATATGATAATAAATTTCAGAATGTTACGTTTTCCAAACAATTCAAGTTCTTATATTTAGCCAAGCAGGAGGTGGTTTTTGTTTACCTGAGGTGCCCTGAGGCCTCTAGAACATAACAACTTAGCTTTTTAATCAATTTATCAAAAATATGTGTATTTATCTGACCCATCTAGTTCTATAATAATGTAATTTTTCATGAAAAATCCTATACCTGCCTGCCAGTAGCTTTAATTCTCTGCAAAATTAATGTAGAGGTGAGTTGAGAGAAATAAGGAATTATAAAAATATCAAATATATATTCTAATAAGGTTAAACTCTCTTGATTTATCCAGATGTCTCTCTAGTGTAAGCAGAAACACTTGGGAAGCAAATCTTTGAAAGTCTTAAAAATAATACCCAGGTTGCTAATCCTGGTTTATCTGCTTTTATGGAAGCATAGATCTGAATCCCCCAAGAAGCTAGTGAGCTTGGTATGGAGAATTTCAGAATAAAAGGGAAGTTTAACTTCTATGTAGGTTTCTACTTGCACGAAGCAAGGCAAGGAAGCTCAGGACCCTAGTGGATACTGTGGGCTGAAAGGAAACCAAAGGAGAGATTAAGGGAGCCCAGAGAAAAGGTATAAAGTCACGAAGGAATCAAAGTCTTCCTCTCCACTTTTCTTCAAACTAACTCCTATTAGGCCTCTGGATGTACATCTCTTTGGGGCCAGAGGAATAGAAAGTACTTTTTTCAGTGTCTCTCTACCTTTTCTGACAGATTTTTTTCTGGATTGTACTTGCATAAATTGATTCCTTTACATGAAAGACAGTCTGGAGAAGTCTTGTGTCAAACACTTCCTCTAGGCTATTTTTGGAGTCCTTAGGGACCAATTTTAATTGTGACATTAAAAAATGGGCTGTTGCCCATTGTAGAATTAATAGAGAACCACTCTCCAGATGCTCTTTGTTGCTGAAGGTGAAGTGGGCACTTCCTGTTAATAGAAGAGTAAATTAAGAAAAAAACCTGAAGTTACTTGGAGAGGAAAATCCTGATTTTCTTGCTTTTGAAGATTTTCCCAATCCCTTGCAATCTGAGACTTTAGAGAAGAAAGATGTCGATTTTTCTTCTTTCTTTCCTTTCTTCCTTCACTCTTTTCTTCCTTCCTTGTCCCTCTCTAATTTCTTTTTTCTCTCTCTTGTTTCCTCCCCCCCATTTTAACAAAATGAACTAGATAATGCAAGAGAGAATTCCTCTAATTTGCTATACAATAGCAAAAGATTCAGCATATATCTATCACCTTTTATATATATAATCTATTATACACACACATATTAATATACATTTGTATATATGTGTGTATATATACATACATACATACATATATATACACATACATACATATAGATATGTATATGTATATGATACAACAAATTTGGCATAATGTAGCAATGACAGAATTATTTGTCTCCTTGACCCAGGCAAGTTTTATTTATCTTGTTCATCTGTTTCATGAGAGTGCATATTTCCACAACTGAACAGAGTGGTGGTTTATTAAGATATGAACTGAATGCATTTTGGGGCTTCTCAAAGAGTCATTGAGTTGTAATGGAAAAAATGATAGGATCAGGAGACTTATATTCCAGTTGAGGGTATAGTTCCAATCTAATATGGTTCCTAGATTTCAATCCAGTTTATGTGAATACTTAATACCCGTGTGATCTTGAGAAAATCTATATTTTCTGGACATCAGTTTCCTAATTTACTAAATAAAGAGATCATATTAGAAAGTTGCCCATCCCAACTCAAAATCCATGGTCATGTTTTCTGGGAGATTATTTTTATCCTTTTTTGGTTTTGTACTTTTTAAATTATACATGCCAAGGGAGAAAGGCAGGCTAGTGAGATCTGCTTTTGTCTGAAACAATATCAAGTGCTTTGTTTTTTCTCCTTCAGGAGTATGCTCCAGGACAAATCTTGAAGTCTTCCTCTTAGTGAATTTAGATATAAGGATCAGATTATTTTAAAGGTCCTTTCTAACATGAAAAATCTCTGATTTTAAAAAGCAAATTTCTTTAAAAAAAAACCCAACAGATTTTGAAATCCTTGAGGAAAGAGACTTTCCCTTCCACATTCTTATATTTTTAGTGCCTAGTAGACTGAGGACACAGTAGACATTTAATAAATACTTGTTGACTTTTGAGTTCCCCTAAGATCCTTGACATCTCTTAGTGGGGTTTATTCTGTTTTTACCACCTTCCCCCAATTTTTTTTCCTTTACAATCAAGGCCAGAATGTAATCTTACAAATGAATGCCTGGTAAGATATTAGTTGACAGCTAAATATATGGTTACCCTTCACAGAAGGATTTAAATGTTAATAGGAAGCTCCTGACAATTCTAAAGCCTTGAATATCCAAAAGAATACATTTACATCATTAGAGCTTCAGTCATCATGAGAGAGTAATTGGGTAGATAGTTTAGAACAGTGAGAATCTGGAGGTAGAAGAATATTCTTAAGGATGTCTTATTCCCTTTCCTATGGAAAAAAAAAAAAGAATTGTCCAAGTGTCTAATAAGGTTGGGAGCTTCTTTCCAAATCTTTAGGATCACTAACTGAAGAATAAACACTTCTGGTCTTGTGGAAAATTCCAGGTACTAGGGTCAAGGGAGTCATGTAGGATGTGACTAAGTCAGTGGGACCATTGCTGCCTTACATCATCCATGCAAAACAGAAATTGAGCAGACATATGGAAATGTTCACTGGCTCTGGAAACTGGGCAATAAATATCTGCTTCTTATCCTTCTAGATTATCCACAAGTAAAAAACCCCATCTCTGACTCAGGTCAGATAATTGCAATAATTTGCCTTTTGTATTAACAGCTTGGGAGTCAATAGGAGGCCAGCCCTAGAGTTAGGGTTATCTAGGATCAAGTCTTGACTCTCATACAGACTAGTCTTGCAACTGTGGGCAAGTCAATTAACCTTTCAGTGCCCTGTGCAATTCACTAAGGCTATTTACATATCTATTTTCAATCTGTATCAGAGGAGGGGTTTCCACACTGGTAATTCTTCAACTCATGAAATCAGGTCCGGAACAGAAAAATCAATTGTATTAGTTATCACCTGATCATCCCCAGATGACTCTTTAACTGTGCACTGTACCCAGTACTACCACCAAAAGCAATAACCAAACCCTGTAGTATGTACATATTAATGTTTTAAAAGGCCAATATGTGTTTTATTAGAGGGGACATTTCAACTGCAGCTAAATGGAAGGATGGCTGAACAGTTCACCTTAGAAAGGAAAACAAAGGAGTTAGATTGTGTATCCAGAGGCCATAAGAAAAGTCATTTCATGGGACAGTTTTCATAATGGCAAAAGCAAAAACAAAGTCACCTTCAAAATAATTGCTACTTATGTGTAACATCTGTTGTAGAGGGTGAAGAATAAGAGAAATACAAGAAATTTGGCAAAATCCACCAAACAAATAACACATATTTTGATACTCAGGGTCTTCAAATCAAAGGTAAGAGAAAGGGGTGGGACAAATATATACATATGATTTTGAAAAATTAAATTGGTCAAAGTTTATAGACTATTTGGAAACTCCCAAGCCACATATCATGCATAATTTCTTTTAAAAGAGAGCTGGAAGTTGCTAGACAAGGCATACAGTGAACAAAATCATAAAAAATGAAAATGGCTATATCTTGCCAGATAGGAAACAGCTGGCTATTATGGATGTGGGAATTATCAGTACCAGCTCTCATGTTTGAATATAGATAAAAATCAACCTCATATTAAAAGAAAAGCTAAAGAAAAAAAAGACAATAAAATAATTTAAACTGCTTCAACTTCCACTTTTAAATAAGCTATCAATGTACAAAAAAAGAGGTAGAAAAAAAAAAAGACAAAGATGTCGACCTTGATTATCACCATTTTCTGGAAAAAATGATCAATGTAAACCAGATGCCACAAAGAGGAGGTCAAAAGAGCCTAAAAACCACCTTAGCCAGTAAATGCTTGATCTTGACAAGGGTAGTGACATTGCATCCAAAGTCAACACAGGTTTGGAATAGAGACTCATAAATAAAACATTTTGGAAGACGAAGGTGGAAGATCATGAGCTGCATTCCATTATGAAATTGTCAGTGGAAATGAAAAGAAGGCTGCAGAAAACTTGGCCTGAGAGCCAACTGAGCTGCATCATTCCAAGAACAATTGAATAGTATGCTGGCAGGAGGACAGCAAATAGACATAAAATGGAACCAATTTGTCGATATTTCCCTAATGATCCAGTTTATCAGCAACGACAAGGGAACTTTTATATTTGGAGACTAACATTTAGTCCCTAATATGCCATAGAAGGAAATTGGAATGGAATTTAAAAATCTAGGAAGAGAGGTTGGATCAGACCCAGTCCGTACTGAGGAATCTGTATTGGAAATGTTCTAAGTGTCAAAGCTTTAAAGCACTATTTTATAAAATTTTTCAGATAGGGGGAGCACCAAAAGAATGGGGAAAAATCAAAGATTGAGTATTTACTACAAAAAGACAATTGAAAAAACATTAATATCTCCTGAGCCATATATATTCTTCCTCTGCTTCCTAGAATCTTTATGAGAATGATCAATATAACTATCAAGAATATCCTTGTTCAGAGTATAAGAAGGGAGCACTCAGGTTTTCATGAACAATTTTCAACAGCATACAAAATATCTAGTCATATAATTGACTGCTAGATTCAAAAAATACAAGATCCTGTTACATTTGCTGTTTGTTGGTTTTTAAAAAGGCACATTTGCTTAGTTATAGCAAAATGTTTAAAGACACTCATCTAATATGTATATTAATATCATATAAAATTCCTTGATAAATGCTACCATAGAGGCAACTCTGTCAGGTAGTGTGGCCTTGAAGGTTAAAAATCAAAGGATCTGGGTTCAAACACCAAGCTCTGCTGCTTTCTCCTTGGGTTAGTCTGGACAAATTATTTAGCAACTCTAGACTTCAGTTTCCTCATCTATAAAGGAGGAATTGGATTAGATGATATCTGATTTCTTTTCTATTGGATCTATGATCCAACTATCTAAATTCTGTTCAGCTACCCTCTGATTAATAGTGCCATGCAAGATACAGAACAGAGGGATGTATGCTCACCCACTGTGTTTGACCCTATAATGGAGCATGTCCTGGACAAGGTCCAAATGGAAGAATGGTTTCTTACAGATGATAAGGACCTCTACATGTTCTCTTTTGTGGTTCGTATTATGCTGATTTCACCAAACCTTGGAATGTTACAGGACCTCCTCATTTAAAATCCAAAATGGATTTTAAAATGCCTATTTTTTTTTTAAATATGAAGGGAGTGGCAGTTGAATATTCATTCAATGAGTTAGGAAAGTAGCACTATCTAGGACTAGTGCTATTCGTCAATCAATCAATCAACAATGAGTTGGTCATAAAATTGAAAGAAGGCTAGAATACATTTGAGAAAGTATATAATGATTTTAATGATCTCAGATTGTTCTCTGGTGTATTATCCTCCTAGAAATTCTATATGATTGCAAATTTTGGAACACAAGTTGACCATGATTCAAAAGTCAATGGGAAGATGCATAGTGAGATGCACAAGTAGGCACCAGCCTATTTCCAGTGATGACCTATACATAGGAGGTGTCCTAAATCTCATTTTGAAGCAAATTTATGATTACAAAAGTAGTTAGGCTGGTCAAGTGACTAGAGTGAGGGATAACAAACAGATAGCCTGAATGTTCCCCTGGTACCCACAAAATAAAAAAAAAGATTTTAAGGAACGTCTTCAATATGTTGAGTGGCTCCTTTTCTGGGAATCTATGGAAGAATAGGGACAAGAACTACATAGGATGAGCAGATATGTATGGATTATAATCTGCAGCAATGGAGAGAATACCCACATTGATGGCAACAGAGATCCTTGGAGTATTTAAATATCATTTCATCTCAGGACATTGAGATTAACCACATTGGTTCCCTAGCACATTGTGCTTTGGAACAGTATCTTTTATTTGTAAAAAACAAAAGATCAAGATGTAGTTTTCCTTTGAGAATTTTTTTTTTTGGTATTCCCTACCTCCTCATCCTCCTCCTCTCTCCATATATATGTATGCATGTGTGTGCGGAGAGAGACAGAAAGGAAGAGAATGAGAATATATTAAATGCCTACCATGTGTCAGGTACTATGCTAAGTGCTTTATACATATTAACTCATTTGATCTTTATAGAAACCCTACAAGGTAGGTAGGCATTATTATCCCTATTTTATAGGGATCTTATAGTCTTATGATTTTATAGTTGAAGAAACTGATGCACACAGAAGTTAAGTGATTGTTAAAAGTCACAAAGCTAGTAAGTGTCTGAGGGCAGATCTGAATTCAGATCTTCCTGGTTCTAGGCCCAGTGCTCCATCCCCTGTGCCATGTAAAAGTAAATTTGGGTCCAAGTCATGCCTCTGAGATATACTGGCTGTGGAACTCTGGGCAAGTTACTTAAACTCTCCATTCCCCAGAACACTCTCTGAGACTAGAATTTATAGTATAGGGACCTATCTCCCTTGACCATGGCAATTTCCTCACTGGGAGTTCACTATACCAATTAAATCACTGGTTTGGTCCAAAAAATAATTTTTCTCACTTTTCCTAATGTAATTTTTCCAGACAGTAGCTCTAGGGCTCAGTGTCATCAAGAATCTGGAAATACTTCCCTCAGTCTTCTAAAAAAAGGTACAAAGTTTCCCATTTCCTGTATGTTTATGGTTACCTCATTCATTTAGCTCTTACGTATACTAAAGATCATAGCTCCAAAGTTTAGTATATTAATTTGCTCCAGGAGTGAAAAATCATAAACATCACTGAAATTGAGGGTCATAAATAAGTCTTTTAGCTTCAGATAAATCTTGCATATTTTCCTTAATGTTCCCTCTGCATATTCATGCAGAATTCTGTTTCCCTTTTTTGAAAGAAGAAGAAGAAAGAAGAAGAAATGAGAGAGTACAAGAAGCAGCCCCCAATCTAGCAGGCCCTCAGCAGACCACACTGACCTTATTCTTTTCACAGCTGTTGTGAGCAGTGGGGCCAAATCAAAGCGGAGAGAGGCTTTGTTGTTCTTGAAACACTCTCATCTTGCCAGAATATAATAAGGAATCTTGGAATGATTGAATCCCTGCCAGGCTGCAACAGATCTCTCAAGGCCTGCTTCACTTCTCCTCTCTCAGGAACCCAAAGGATTGAGGCAAATCACCTGTTCTTTGGCCACAGATGCTCCCTGAAACACTGTTATAACAGCTCCAAGGGGTAGAGGGATCTGTTTGTTGGTTCTGATGATTACCCAAGAAAACTGGCAGATGAAAACATCTAGACTATTAACACTTCAGCTTAAAGTGGTTTGAGTCTAGAGGAAATGAGAGGAGTTGAGAGATGTGTTTTTATTTGTTTCCACATTCTTATTGCCCTTGGAGAGGAAGTGTGGTGTATTGGCCTTGACAGCACTGTTCACTGGCCTTGACATCCAGAACATATATGTTCACATCCTGCCTCTTGCCCATGGTCATTAATTGTGTGTCCATGGGTAAGTCTCTCAAATTCTCTGAAACTCCAGTTTGCTCATCTATAAAACGGGGACAATAATACCTTCAGTACCTTATACCAATAACCTAGAGTTGTTTTAAGGGACAGGTTGAGCACTACCCAATATTTAAATATTTGGAACCACTAGTATTTATTAATTTCAGTGAATGAAATATACCTTTCCCCCATGTCTATTACTATTCACCATTGCCTATTAGCACACAACAAATGTTTATGAACGGTTGATTGATTTCCCACTGCTCCCTCTCCCCAATAGAAGTTTATTTTGTTAGGCAAAACAAATAAATATGAGAATATTGTATTTATGAGAATGCACATCTGGTTCTGTACTGCCAGTCCATCCAATACCTCTTTGTCAAGGAATAGAAGATATGTTTCATCCTTTGTCATTTGAAATTATGTCCATTCAATGTTTTAGTTAGACTTCCAAAGCCTTTCAGAGTTGTTTCCTCTCACATTATTCTTGTGGTTCATTGTTGTCCTGTTTCTTTTAACTTCACTGCATCAGTGGATAAGGTTTCCCCATATTTCTCACAATTCATCATATTCTTTGTTTCTTATGGCACAATAAAATTCCGTTACATTCACATAAGATAATTTGTTCAACTACTTCCTAGGTGATTGACACCAGTTTTGATTCTAGTACTTAGCCAGAGCAAAAGGCATTGCTTTAGATTTTATAATATGGCTCCTTTATTTTGGTCCTTGACCTCCTTGGAATACATGCTTAATAGTAGCATTACTGGGTGTGGAAAGTTTAGTGACACTTTGGGTAGAATTACAAATTGTTTTCCAAAGTGGTTGAATCAATTTACAATTCAAACAGCAGTGCCCTACTCTGCCTATCCTCCTATATTCCCTTCAGTAATTGCTTTGCAGATTTGTGATGCTATGCAAAATATCTTTTGTTGATTTCTGTATTGAGACAATGGGAAGTACTTCATTTTATTTGATTAAGTTACTCAGTACAATGCTTGTTTTAACCCATGAGGTTTTTAGCTCTTTCTAGGCATAACCACCTTAATGATAACTTAAAGACCACCAGAGGCCCAAATTGCTCTCAGAGAAGAGGGAGAATTTGCAGAATGACTGGGGAGGCTGTCATAGAATGATAGACCCAGGGCAGGAAGGGATTGTAGAGGCCATCTAATTCAACTCCGTCATTTTATAGTTGAAAAAAAAAATAGGCCCAGCGATGTTAAATGACTTTTGCAAGGTCAAATAAGTTGCAAGTGCTAGGACTTAGATGTGATCGAAGATATTTTGACTCTAAAGTAGGTTGTTGCAGTTGCATCTGGGTGGTACGTATTTTCTGTCCATTTAAACTAATATGAAGACGAACTCAGGGTTGACCTACTGGATGTCTTCAGGTATGTGCATAGTATTCTGTAAACTATAGTGAATAGAGAAGTCCAGCTACAAAGGCTGAGAATAGAGGAGAATTTAAGGATTTAAGATTAAGGAGCTGATTTAAGCCAATGCAAGCAAAATGTTATATGTCTAGGGATATTATAAGAAAGGACTATGAAATATTAGAATGGATTTTTGAAAGATGATAGTTCAAAGAATTTGGAGCTGAAAGTGTCCTTTAAAAACCAAATTCAACCCTCTGATTTTATGGATAAAGAAACTGAGTCTGAGAGATGATAAAGGGATTTGCCTAAGGTCGCACAGGTAGGAAGTAGCTCAGTCAGAATTTAAGCCAAGACCATTGGATAATAGATTTAAATCTAGAAGGGCCCTCAAAGGTCAGTGGGACCAAGCATCTTGTTCTAAAGATGAGAAAATTAAGGCTCTGAGGTTAAGTGATTTGTTTGCAGTTATAAAGGGAGAACAAAGGAGAACCAGAATTTTAACAGCAAATCCAGTGCTCTTTCAACAAAACTATGATAATACTTGGAGTCTAAATCCTACACTCTTGCCAACATCTTTTTTTCATACATCTTTAAAAAAAGACAAATATTAATTTATCTGAATTAGTCTATGTGTAGTCACACTTATGGAGACCATAATACCTGCAGTACCTTCTTTACAGAGTTATTGTAAGAGACAGATGAAATAATACATGTTAAGAGCCTTGGCAAATTCTTTTTTAAAAAATATTTAATTGGAAATAAAACATTGAGCACAACACAATACCACCATACCTAAACTTATTTTTAAATTGGAGGCCTTTGAAGTCTCTTCCCATTTGTTCCATTCTTCTGATCCTATGAGTCCCAGAATGAACCTATATATTATGGGCAATTGCAGAAGAGGGACACTAGTATGAGAGCAATTTCCTTATCTCCTTAATGGGTCAGTAGAATTATCTTTTGCTAATCGGCCTGCAGAATAAGTAGAGCCACTCTTTATTATCTGGGAGCCAAATATACGACTATTTTTTTAAGAGTCAAGCAAGCCAAAACCATTGTATATTTTGCAAAGTTTCCATTTCTTATGAAGTACTTTAGGTGACCCAGTTAAAAAGGATTCCACTAAACTTTGAGAAACCAGTAAAGAAAGAAAATAAAAACATCTTAGCAGTTTTTTTTGCTTCCCAATGCGTGTAGCAGTTGAATGGCTGAAGTTTAAGCACTTGTCTGGTAAGACAGAGCTAGTTAAATACGGAGAGCTAGTGAAGCCCTTGGGAATGAGACTATTCTCTCCATAGTTTTCCTTTGTAAAGGATAAAGATAGGGTTGAGTGAACTCAGCAGCTTTTTCTGGTCGGTGAGGGAATTGGAACAAAGATTTTCTTTAAACATAGTGTGCTTAGTACTGTCTAGTGACAGATGAATCTCAAAAGACTCAGTTGTGATACAGCCCCAAATGTGTAGATTCTGAGTTGAAGCTTCTCTCAACTTTTCTGTTCTTTGTTCCCCTGACGCCTAATTTCCTGTTGCTGGCTCTATTCCCTCATGCCAATCCCACTGGGCATTTTTACCTGGGACTATTTCAAGTCTATAGAGACACTTCTAGGGAAAAAAAATGTGACTCTCTCTCTCTCTCTCTCTCTCTCTCTCTCTCATTAACAACAACTTAAGCATTTATTATTCAGTGATGCTCATTGCTCAAGTTGGAGTGGTGTATGTTACCATGTTTGTGAGGCATGAAGTTCTGGAACAACTTTAAAATTTGTATATTGCTTTAACTTTCTCAATTTTTTTGCTTCTAGAAAATGTTTCATGTAGGTGCTTACATTATGGAAATGCTATGAATGATTTTTTTTGGGGGTAGACCTGTAATTTCATTGGTATAGGGAGTCTGACAATTCATCTGTCATGGAATCTCAGAGAGTTTTGTGGGGCTGTGGGAAATGAAGTGATTTGCCCATTACTGCACAGCTAGTAAATGTCAGAGGCAGGATCTGAACATGGTTCTTCCTCCATGCTGTATCTCAAAGGGCAAATATAGCTCACTATTTTTGATGTCTCAATGATCTGATGCTTCATTGGCATGGAATTCTCTCTGCCAATACAGAATGCAATGTTTTCAGAATTTAGCAGTAGGTGGTCTTTATGACTCTGTTGTGGCTCAATGATACATCATGCTAGGCCAACCTAGTGATGAGCTGAGCTGGACCTCAGATGATAGACATCTAGTGTTTTATTGGCCTCTACTCAAAGCCTTCCTAGCTTGGTGGTATCTAGCCAAGACTATGCTCTGCTGGAATAGGCTTAGAGAACTTAGAGAACTGTGAACCACAATGAGGCATCAGAGTAGAACTTCAGTGCATATTAGTAAACTATTCATAAAGTATTTAAAAGAACAAATGCTGTAGTGGGGTGGTCCAATCTTGTATGCCACAAATGGACAATTAGCTCTCTCTCTTGGACTCTAGTTATTCCATCTTCTCCTCATTGCCTCAGTCTATACTTTTCTCTATAACTTTAATTGCTTATATGTTCTGAAACATACTGCTTGCATGTTCCCTCTTCTTTTCTTTACAAAAAAAAAAAAGAAACTCCTTGATGGCAATGTGGTACAGTGGGATGAACATTAGTCTTGGTGCTAGAGGACCTAGGTTCAAATCCCATTTCTGATGCTTGCTACCTGTGTGACCTTGAGAAAATCCTTTTTTTGCTCTAGACAGGTTGGGTTTGGGTAAATAGCTACTAAGTGCCTGTCCAGCTTTAGATCTATAATCTCATTTCTTTTATATCTATATCCTCTCCTTCTCCCTCCCCACCCTCTCCCCATTAACAAAGCACTCTATATAGCAAAGCCCTGTAAATGTTGTGGGCTGACTGATCCTATCAGAAGTGATCATTGATAAGCAGTTTCATTGATGTTGGGAGGCTGTGCTGTTGTCCTAAAGAGTCTCCTGAAGTCCATTTCAGTTTTTAATTCCACGCTAATGAATTCTACCTTCTAGTGCCAATGCTTTCTATACAATAGACACTTAATAAATGATCATGGAATGGCTGTTTCCCCTTATATATTTTCCTCCAAATATAATGAGAAGAAAATTGACAAAATAAAAGTTTTCCCGGAATAATCCTTTCCTCTACCTCCCCAAGCCCCAACATAAATATACTGAAATAGAAACTCTTTAAAAACAGTACAAGGTTCAAATTGAAAAAAATAAGCCACCTAATGTAGGATATCAGGATATCATAAAGAAACTGTTTTTAGTAATAGCTCACATTGATAAGGTACTTTATAATGGTTAGCACAGACATTATTATTGATATTACTAAGATGGGGAAACTGAGGCTGAGAGAGATGAAATGATTGGCCTGTAGTTGCGCAGTTCCTAAGTGACAGTCATGATTCAAGCTCAGGTCTCTGACTCCAAACCTGGTGCTTATCACAGCAAGAGGCTGTTAACAAGGTATATTGTCTCTGTCTTTGACAAGTACCCCCTCTCCTTTATTTTTTCATAAGGAATTGACCAATTAACCTGGACATACAGGAGGCATTAGCCTTTCAAGTAAGTGTGAGTCAGCAGGCAACTGTGCTCTTATTTTGAAGTCCATAGTCCACACTTGGCAATTCAATGAGCTTCAGTAACTCCTATCCACTGACACAATGTTTTTTTTTTTTCCTCAGGGGAAAGTGGCCAAACATGATGATAATTGATATGTTCAGATTATTACATCATAGATCAAGAGCTGGGATGGACCATAGCAGTCATCTAGTCTAAACCCAACTCATTTTATAAATGAAAGTGGTAAATGACTTGTCCAAGGTTACACTGATAAGTGACAGAATTGGGAATGAAACCCAGGTAGCTGGACTCTAGATTCTGTAGTTTTTACATCTTGTCTATCTCTTGTTTCCTCTTAAGTACTACATTTAAAAAAAAGAATGTTAAAAATGAATAAATTAAAAAATATTTTGCATGACATGTATAGTTGATATCACATTGCTTACCTTCTCAGTGTGTAGGAGATGGGCAAGAAGGAGAGAGAGAATTTGAAACTCAACATTAAAAAAAAATGTCAAAAATAAATAAATTAAAAGGTACTATCAAGATTTGTGTTTGTACATGTGTATGTGTATGTATGAAAGAGACGGAGAGATTGAGACTGAGAAAGAGACAGAGACAGAAATATAGAGGCAGACACACACACACAGAGAGACAGACAGAGAGACCTAGAGAGTAAAAAAATGGGATTATAATAGAAAGAACATTGCACTAGAAAATCAGTAGATCTTGCTTCTAGCCCTTGTCTTTATGCTAGATAGCTAGAACAATCTTTGTTCTAGGTTTCAGGAAACCATATGCAAACACACCCACACCTACACCCAACCACTCACTCACACACAAGAAGACAGTTGATCTTAAATAATCTAGCTCTGAAGTTCCATGGTTCTTATCTCTAGGAAGAAAGGTCTGGAGAATGTGCTAGGAGGAGACCAGGTACCATATTTGTCTATTAGAAATCTGATTTTAATTCAATACTTTTGCCAGTCCGCTATCATAGGAAGATATTTGCATGTACAAATACCAATCCATAAGTCCACTCAGCCAAATTAAAAGAACAGGCCTTTTAGAATCAGAACGACTTTTGGAATTGGAGATTTTTCTGAAAGCCAACATTAATACCACCCTCCAAAGTACTACTCCATAACATACTTCCATCAACTCTTACAAAGATGATATAAAGGTGATAGTGACTTTTATCCTCTTCTCTCAGCAACATTGAGTAAAAATTGTAGTATTCTATAAATTACTTCTATCTATAAAGATCACGATAATAGATAAAAGGAATTTTATGAGTGGTTTGAATACCTGAGAGATTCCTTTGTCTTGCTTGAGAAGCTTTGCTTTTTGTATCTCCAGAGTTTAGCACAGTACCTGGGCACATAGTAAGTAATGATAAACATTTCTTGAATTGATTAGAAAAAATCAGAATGCCATTTTCCAGGCAAGTGAATGAGAAGGATTATGGAATAAGATAAATCAGTACAATAGCCTCCAGTGTATGCAAGCTTTTTTGGGAGGAGGAGAGAAGGAGGATGCAGAATGAGAATGGAAGACCATTCCCTCTTTCAAAATCATTCTGGGCCTTCGGTCCAAGTTTCTGATGCCTCCCTTAATTACTTTTGGCTCATTTGGTAGTTCCTGACAGTTTATTAAAGCAGGGAGAAACTACAGTGATTTATCATTATGTTTCCACCATAATTACATTTCCACACATGTGGGCCCTTGTCAGACTTGAGATTCAGTGCAATATTGCATATGTTAATGTTATTAGGCTATTAACAACTATTAGTTGTGAGGCAGTGTTGTTGTTTCTTCATTAAGTGATAAGCAATAGCAAGGGATGTGTGATTGAAGGTATCTACAGGCAAGCACAGCCCATGCAGAGAAGTGCATGGAAAGAAGGCTCAGGTGGAAGCTGAATGCTTTCTTTTATTGAGATCTGTTACTGCTCACCCTTCTGGCTTCCTAGAAATTGCTGTCTGGCACCAATGAGACATTAGAGCCTTTGAGAAACCAAATTGAACCAAACCATGAGGTTAATGATGTGAGCAAAGTCAAATAGGTTTAAAATAGCTTTTATGGGAAGAATTCCAGAAATCATGAGTTCCTCAGTACTAACAGATTTTGAGGCAGAGACAGAGTGGGTTTATTAATTTTCCTAATCATTCCCAGTTCTTCTGCCACCCCAGACCTACTCATCACTGTTTTCTTCAACATCATTGCAAGGTTGACCAACTGCTAATGGACAGCCCTTGGATATTTACCCTACTCAGTCACCATTCAGCATTTAATGTCATCAAGATGCAGCCTGACTGGAAGAGAAACAAAAACAAAAACTTGAGGAATTGTTGATAACATCTGTCACAATCAGTGACCCATGTGGCCCTGGAAACCTATGGCAATTCTTTCTATAAATTCATGTGTATCCATCTTGACTATAAGTGTCATTGAGTGATGAGAAGATATTTTGGGAATTTCCTTTAGAACTTGGAGGAATGAAGGAAGATGTTACTTGGTTGCTCAGAATAAAGGAACCCTGGAGGTCTGGTTAGGATCCTTGGAATGAAATATATTTCTCTGCTTGTAGAAAATTCATTTATTTGTATCTATATGGTTTTAGATTTAGAGCTAAGGGGGGCATTATAGGTAATCTAGGCCAGAGGTATCAAAACAGGGCCTACTGGACACATGAAGCCCACATCATTGTGGCCTAAACCAAATTAAAATGTAATTGGGAAATATTTAACAAAATAAGTAAAAATGTAGTAAAACACTGATAACATTAAATTTCTAAAGTCAATACGCAGTTAGAAGGGATCTTTATGTATGGACTAGTGGCCCCAATTTATAATTGAGTTTGACACAATTGATCTAGTCTGTCCCCTTCATTTTATTAAGAAGAAAATTGAGACCTAGGGAAATTGGGACTTCTCTGAGGTCCCACAGGTAGTAAATGGCAAAACTGGGATTTGAACCCAAGGATCTGGGATCTGACTCCAAGGCCAGCACTTTTTCCACATTATTATGCCAGTGATGTCAATGATGCTGGCCTCCAGACCTTTTCATGAAAGAGAAATTTCATCTCTCCACTCTGGATATTTTCTCTTACTCTCCACCTTTCTCTCTGCTTACCGACCTCACTAGATTCCTTTATGTCCCAAATAAAATCCCTTCTTTTACTGGAAGTCTTTCACAAGCTCTCTTAATTCTAGTGCCTTCCTTTTGTTAATTACTTCCTATTCATCCTGTACATAGCATGTTCTACATATATTTCTTTGCATGTCATCACTCCCTTTAGATTGTGAGTTCCTTGAGGGCAGAGACTGTCTTTTGCCCCTTTTTTGTCTGTACAATGCTTGGCACCTAGTAGGAGCTAAATAAATGTTTATTGATTGATAGCTACTCATCTAATGTATAGAATACTGCTCTTGGGGTTAGAGTACTCAGGTTTAATCCCATCTCCCACACTTACTAGCTGTATGACCTCTGTCAAGTCATCCAGTCTATCGGCACCCCAGTCAAGAGGGTTTACTTCTAAAGTAAAAAAGGGGCTGTATGCCACATAGGTGGAAGGAACTCTTCTTCCTGATAAAATCTTAGATCCTTCACTATGTGGCAGTTCTTAGGCAGTAACCAATTCATCCTAAATTCAGGAGAAATATTTAAGACTACTCAAATATATGTCAAAAAAAAACTTGAAGGGTTTTAGGAAGTTTAGAAGGTATACAACTCTATGAAAGCCAATAGAAGTTTCCACTTAGATAATCATTTTTCAGTCATTCCAGGAGATAAAGACTTTTGCATTGTAATTGCCTTTCTTCCCTCATCCCCATTTTTACAGTAACAAGCATTTATTTTCTCTTCCTCCTACTCCCCAACATTAGAATAAGAATTTTTTTTTAAAAAAAAGAAAATTGCAATAAATATGCATAGTCAGGAAAAAAAAGAAATCCCCACATTGTCCAAAAATGTATGTGTGTATGTCTCATTCTTCATCTTTCTCAAACCTCTTTCAAAAGTTTTCAAAAACTATTCAAAAAATAAAAACTGCCATTTTATTTTTGAGGTCTTTAAATTACTTCCCCAACTCAGGTATAGGAGCCATTTGTAGAATCTGTTTTTGTATTAGCAAATTTCTACATCTATCTTATAATCTAAATATAGAACAATCAAATACCTAGTACCATATGACTATATATAAGAATTATGGGCATATAGTTTCCTGTACTTACGCAAAATATTTTTCTATGCCTAAAGTATTTTTGTTATTTTAAAGTCTCTGTCTCTGTCTCTCTATCTCTTGCCTCTGTTTTTGTCTGTTCCTTTGTCTCTCTGACCCTTTCTCTGTCTTTCTCTCTCAATCTCTCTCCTCCTTTCTCCCAGACTAGAGCTATAGCAACCACTCCTGAAGGGTTGGGAGGGGGGGAGTTTCAGCATTTTTTGTTAGACTTAGCATGGATAGGATTTAAGCTTATAGCTCAGAACTCATGTGCACAAGCAATGAACCACCCTCAACTTCCCCAGGTATTATAGCAGACTTGTCCCACTCCTGGCTGCCTAAAGCCTTAAAGTCTTAAATGGAATCCAATGGCACTTTCTTGGTAGGGAGCAAGGAAGTTGAAAGCTTTAGTACTCACTTGATTTCAATTATTTGCCAAGTTATTTTTTATACAATTCTCTTGTAGACCATCCATGAATAGATGTGCTATCATTTATAAGATTCAAGAACTGGGCATCATGATCTTGCTTGGATGCCCCTCAATTTTATGTTGCTTTTATAATATTGATAGTCAGGAAGGGTTAATTGTCTGCTAACCTATTTTGCTTTCAGCTCTCTTCTTTATAATAAAAATCCCAGAGCACACCAGGAGGTGTTTAATGGTCTTGCTTTTGATCTTTCTGTATGAATTACAAGTGAAATGGCCCTTTGATTATAGATGCCTCTGCCCTAGAAATTATAGTTTTACTTTGGTAAAGTCACAGTAAGAAGCTACCTGGAGGTGTAATGCCGGCTAGATACTGAATTCCAAATCGGCTTTATCTCCACTGCAGCAGCCTAGAATTAAGGGAAGCCAAAGAATTAAGGATCCTTAGATATCACGTCATCCAAACCTTCCCCACTTCTTTATCTTAGTTATGATACAACTGAAGCTCAAAAGGAAGTCACCTATGCAAGGTGACATGACCAGTAAGAGGACAAAGTCAAAATGAGAACTTGAGTCTCTGATTTTTTTCAGTCTTGTTTTACCAACTACTTCTACCTAGCTCTTTGCTTCTAAATTTACTGTAAAAATAAGTAAATCAAAGAGAAATGTGTTATGTTTTGATGTACCACATAATGATTCAATTTGTTTGAGATCAATGAAAGTACCATCAGCATATGTGCCTTAAATAGGTTTTCAGTTGAATCTATAAAGTTAAAGAACATGGGGCCATTTTCTTGGCATATTCCCATAGCTTTCCCTCCTCAAGCTGGAATTCCCTATTTCTTAAAAAACAAACAAACAAACAAAAAACTCTGATAATTGCTATGACAACTTATTAAATACTAGTGGATGGTGGCAATTATTTCTCTTCCAAATCAATAGTCAAAGTCGGGACTAATAAAAGCATCTTTGTTTGTGCGCCCTCAACTACGGCTTCAACATCATGTAAAGTGCAGTCATCATGTATATCATTCAGCACCAGTGTAGTGAAGAGTTGGATTGGAGCTTATCCTAATAGAGTATTTGTGGATATGGGCCTGAGTCCCAGCCAGTGGGCTATATGTGCTTTCACCCCTTGATAAAGGACAAGTACTACTCAGTGGCTCTTGGTTAATTCCTTGTTCCTCTGTAGGGGAATTAGGTCTGTTTCAAAGATTATTGGTAAGTCATAAAGGCTATACTAATGGAATCTAGGACTTGGATTCTTAATGTGACATCTTTATACTCCCATTGGGTCCATGGATAGATTTCGGTGGGGAGGGAGGTCTAAGAATAAAGCAGATTTAAAGAGAATCAAGTAACAATGAAAAATAAATTATTGCAGCAGGTTTTTCTAAGGTCTCATTTTAATTTAAAAATATTTTCATAACCACATTTCAACATAACTGGTCTCCTTTGCAATCCTATGTATTTTATTTTGTGCATTTAAAAAATGTTATTCTGAGAAAGGATCCAGAGGTTCCACCAGATTACCAAAAGAGTACATGATACACACACAAAAAAAAATATTAAGATCTATTCACCTAGGATATGAAAAATAGGCACCATTTTTGTCATTGATGAGATAAAGCAATTGAGATTGGCAAAGGGATAATGGTATAGCACAACTGAAAACTTAGGAACTTCTTCAGGGAGGGGTACAAAAAGGTGCTACCAGGTGGGGTTCTAAATGGACCAGATACCAATCTCTACTACAAAGAAGTAATTATCAAAACAATTTGGTACTAGATAAAAAACAAGGAGAAAGATTAGTGGAACAAATCATATATTTAATATATAGAAACAAACATCTAATACTCTAATATGCAAGAAACATAAAAAACTGGATTTCTGGGATAAGGACTCACTAATTAATGAAAACTGCTGGGAAAATTAGACATCATTATGTAAGAAGCTAGATTTAAAACAACACTACACATTTTAGGCAGATAAGCTCTAAATGGGTACATTATCTAGATATGAAAGGTTACATCATAAACAAATTAGAGAAACAAGAAAAAAAAAATACCTGAAAGATTTATAGACAGGAGAAAAGTTTTTGACCAAAGAAGGGTTAGTGAGGAACACAGAAGATAGAATAGATAATTTTGATTACATAAAATTAAAAGGTTTGTACAAACAAAACCAATAAAGCAGGTTTAAACAGAATCAAGTAACAATGAAAAATAAATTATCGCAGCAAGTTTTTCGAAGGTCTCATTTTTTAGCTATATGGGGAAATTATTCAAATTTATAAGAATAAGACCCACCCCTTAATTGATTAATGACCTAAAGATATAACAAGCTATTCCCAAGGGAAGATCCCACAGTATCTATAGGTATATTTAAAAAAAATTCATATCACTACTAATTAGAGAAATGCAGATTAAAAATAATTCTGTGAATCTATTTCACACCCAGGAGAGTGCCAAAGATGAAAAAAAAAAGAAAGGAGATAATGAATGTTGGAAGGGTAATGGGAAAATAGGAACATTGATACACTGTTTCTAGACCTGTGAATGTCCAAGTATTCTGTAAAACAATTCAAAATTATACACAAACCAACACTAAATTGTACTCTTTGACCTAGTTATACCACTGTTAAGCCTATACTTAAAAGTGATTAAAAGAAGAGGAAAAGGTCACATAGGTACAAAATATTTATAGTAGATCATTTTGTGGTGGCAAAAACAAAACAAAAGTGGAAACTAAGAAGATACCCTTAAATAAACAAATGACTGAATAAATTGTTTATGAATATGATATGCTGTAAGAAATAAGGAAATAGATAATTTCAACAAGACATGGAGAGACAGTATTTATTTAATTGTTTTACTTTGTTACAGCAGCACTCTCAGAACAGGTAATCCACAAATGTTTGTAATGTGAAAACAAAACACATTGATAAAACTTTCAAAAAAGTTAGAAAAAGGCATGCCTAGGTATCATATCAACACAAGGGTCTAGGCAGGGAAGGGAAATAAACTATATGAAGGATCAGTATGCATGGCAGTGTGCATAAATACATCAATCAATGTGTTCATTAAATGCCTGCTATGTACCAGGCACTATCCAAGTTAGTCGAAGTGTAAGAAAGAGTTCTTGCCCTGTAGGAGTGCATATTCTAATGAGGGAAATAAGATTTATGTGTAAAAATACTGCCTGCGCTCTACTGTTATGCTCATCTCCTTCTCCCCACCAGCACCTTGAACTCTGCCCTAGGAAGCTATGTTCATATGAGCAAGATTTTTTCTCATCTTGTCCTCAACCAGGGTGCCATTACATTTTCCAGCTATCTTCCAACATTCTACTTCTGTAGATGGACTTATATCTCATCCTGAAGTAGAGCTCCATAACACTTCCTGGCCACTATCTCCATTCCATGGTGATGTCCACCTACCCCCTTCCAGCTCCCTTTTATGAGTTATTTTACCCCATTCAAAATAAAAGCTTACCTTCATTCTAGTTTGTGAATTTCATTCCAATCACCTCAATTTCAGTATTTCAAGGTAAGTAATGCACTCAAGGAGGATAATTAGAAAGAACAGCCCCCTTCTATGAAAATGAAAACATACACATCTCTCTGTGTGTGCATGTACATATATATGTACATACACATATATGTGTGTGTTCAAATTTGATTCTTGGTGTTGAGCAGCTGACTCACACAAGACTGTGTTGAGAGAAGACATTTGGATCATTAAAAGCACGGGCATGAGAATCTACTTTCACTCATGCTGCATGCTTATTAACTGAGAAACTTTTTTTTTTTAATGACAGTTCTTAATTCAATGGCAGGGTTCTCTGGGCCTAGGCACATCCTATAAGTTAATGACTGAATGAAGAACTTGAAAGCCTCGGGCAAAGCTGAAGATCCTTAATTCAAATGGTCATTAGCTGGTAGAAACACCTGACCCAGAGGGCATTATCACTGCAGAAATACCCAGACGGCCACAGAGAGCTGTAATCATAAATTTTACCTGTACTGCAGCAATTTGATCTGATGGTTTCCTTGCATATTGGACTCAGTGGGGTTTCATTGCTGCTCTAGCAGACAGTCAATGGGAAAACAATCCTCCATTCTCTAGATGCCGTTAGGACTCTTACATTCTATTAATACGGAATGTCATACTTATATAGATATCCCCATATCCCATAGTGGTAATTAGGTTATTCCTATTAACTTTTTATGCTATAAAAAAAAGCATTGTAACAGATTAGATTAGATCACTAAGTGGCATGTGTAACATACGAAGGTGGTACATCTACACATAATCAAATTGCTCATAAGTTTAATTAAATACTGATTTCACCAGTCCAATCCATTGTTTTATTGAACTTCAGCCCTTGTTTGACAGGATTTAATATATTCATAACATTCTCTTAGGATATAATTGTAGTAGTTAGAATGTCAGGAACTGTCAGTCAATAAACATTTAGTCAATAAACAATTTAGTCATGTTTGACTTTTTGTTACCCCATTTGGGGTTTTCTTGGCAAAGATACTGGAGGGGTTTGCAGTTTTCTTTTCCAGCTTATTTTATAGATGAGAAAACTAGGACAAGCAGGTAAGTGACTTGCCCAGTGTCACACAGCTAGTAAGTGTCTGAAGCTGGATTTAAATTGGGAAGATGAGTCTTCCTGAATCCAGGCCCTGTGCTCTATAAACTTTGCTACTTAACTGCCCTAATACAGTAATAAGCATTACTCTATTCAGTACTTGCTAAGTGATGTGATTTGTAAAGGATATAAACAAGAAAAAGAAAGACACTCCCTTCCCTCAAGGAGCTTACAATCTAATGAAGAAGATAACACTGAAAAGTAAACTAAAAAGGGAGGTAGAGGCTGGGAAAGAAGATAGGAGCATGATGGAATCCAGTCCAAGGACTACAGTGGAGTGGGAAATAAAAATTTGGCTGGTCTGGGAGCACTCTTTAAATGGACATTTTGGTAAGAATTCTTTGCTCTGTCTTCCAGCCCTCCAATCATAAGTGAAGAGAGTACTGAGGGTATTGATGAGGTGTGAATACCAATGCTGATCCAATTTCCCAGGATGATGAGTTTCCTGTTAATGAGATTTTTTGGGAGCATACATGAATGCAGCTGGTGGGAACTGCTTTAGATTTAGAAATAATATATTGAATTTCATGTATATAGCACAAGATGTTTTGCTTTATGAGAGAGAAGGATGTGGTTGAGATATAAATCATTAATGTATCACATTTAACAGCATATTTTGAAAATCAGTATTCTAGCAAGTTATGTTAATAACTTGTTAATTATAATTAATATTTAATAATAGTTAATCATATTAAATAAATAATAGTAAAATAGTTAAATAATAGTTAAAAGTTAATAATACTGTTAAGTATAAATATTTTTACACTTATCTTGTGATTACTTTTGCTCATCAGATAAATGAGAAGAAGAGATATTTTGGAAATCACTGCAGAACTTGTTCTAATACCATAGTGTTTAGTCTATCAGCAAATACACACACACACACACACACACACACGTATATACAGGAAACATATATTACTACAATTAGCCAATATTCATTAAAGCACTGCATGGTTGATTCCATTAAGAGAATCATGCTCCCCAGAGAAAGGGAAGTGACAATTCTATTCCCTGCCTTATCAGATCATTGACAGAGTATGATGTTTAGTTTTGAGCCTTACTGTTTAGGAAGGAAATTGAGAAGCTAACTAGTGTATCCAGTAAAAACTGACCAGGATTGTTTGCTGTCAGGAGCCCCTGTCATACAAGGATCTAGTGAAGGAACTAGGTATATTTAGCCTGGAGGAGTGAAGGCTTAGGGAGAGGAGGATAAAGACAGTTTCATGTTTGTCATATAAGAGGATTAGGCTTATTTTTCTTGTCCCCAAAGGACAAAGCTACGAGCAATAGAAGATGAGGCAGATTTAGATTCAATATAAAGAAAAATCCCTCTCACCTTTAGAACTAGTTAAAAGGTGCAATGAATTATATCAGGAAGCAGTGATTACTCCTTCACTGAACACTTTATATAAGAGACAGATGAGTCCTTTTTGGGATATTTTTGGGGAATTTTTATTCAATTGTTATTTAGACTAGATGACTTCTGGGGCCCTTTTTACTTTTTGTTAATTCAATTTTATTTTATTTTATTTTATTTTTAATAGTATTTTTTTCAATTACATGTAAAGACAATTTTTAACATTCATTTTTTATATAAAATTTTGAGTTCCAAATTTTCTGCCTCCCTCCCCTCATCTGTCCCTAAGTGGGTAAGCAATTTAATACAGGCTATATATGTGTGCAATTATGTAGAACTTATTTCCATATTAGTCAAGTTGTAAAAGAAGAAACAATAAAAGGGAAAAAGTACATTAAAATAAAAGGAAAATAGTATGCTTTTATCTGCATTCAGCATTTTCCATCATGAGTCTTTTGGACTTGTCTTGGATCATTGTATTGCTGAGAAGAGCTTAACCAATCATACAGTTGATCATCGCACAATGTTGCTGTTACTGTGTTCAATGCACCAGGGCAAGTAAATCTTTCCAGGTTTTTCTGAAATCTGCCTGCATGTCATTTCTTACAGAACAATAGTATTCCATTATACTCAGATACTACAACTTGCTCAGCCAATCCCCCAACTGATGGACATACTCTCAACTTCTAATTCTTTGCCATCACATAAAGATGAGCTATAAATATTTTTGTATATGTAGGTCCTCTTCCCTTTTTAATGATCTCTTTGGGAAAAAGCCAGTTTGATTGCCCTTTCTTTGGGCAGAGTTCCAAATTGCACTCCAGAATGGTTGGATTAGTTCACAACTCCACCAACAGTGCATTACTATCCCAATTTTCACATTTTGTCTCCAACATTTATCATTTTCCTTTTCTGTCATATTAGCCAGTCTGGTAAGTGTGAGGTGGTACCTCAGAGTTGTTTTAATTTTCATTTCTCTCATCAATAGTGATTTAGAACATTTTTTCATATGACTATAGATACCTTTGATTTCTTTGTCTGAAAATGGCCTGTTCATATCTTTTGACTATTTATCAATTGGGAAATGACTTGTATGCTTATAAATTTGACTCAATTCCCCATATTTGAGAAATGAGGCCTTTATCAGAAATATTGGCAGTAAAAATTGTTTCCCAACTTTCTGTTTTCCTTCTAATCTTGACTGAATTGATTTTGTTTGTGCAAAAACTTTTAATTTTATATAATCAAAATTATCCATATTATATTTGGTATTGCTCTAGATCTCTTCTTTAGTCATAAATTCTTCCCTCCCCCATAGATCTGACAGGTCAACTATTTGATAAGAGTTAATATATTCCTTGTTCTCCTAATTTCCTTAAAGATATCACCTTTTACTTCTAAATTAGGTGTGGGGAACCTGTGGCCTCAAGGCCACAAGTGGCCCTCTAAGTCCTTAAGTGCTGCCCTTTGACTGAGTCCAGACTTCATAGAATAAATCCCCTTAATAAAAGGATTTGTTCTGTAAAACTTGGACTCAGTCAAAAAGCCACACCCAAGGACTTAGATGGTCACATGTAACCTAGAGGCCACAGGTCCTCCACCCCTGGTTCTAAATCATTTACCCATTTTGACCTTATCTTGGTATATGGTGTAAAATATTGGTTTATACCTAGTTTCCACCATATTGCTTTCTAGTTTTCCTAGCAGTTTTTGTCAAGTAATAAGTTCTTATCCCAGAAGCTGAAGTTTTTAGGCTTATCAAACAATAGATTACTATAGTCATTTACTACTGTGTATTATGTACCTAATCTATTCCATTGATTCACCAATGTATTTCTTGGACAGTACCAGATAGTTTTGATAATTGCTGCCTCATAATATAGTTTGACTTCTGGTATGGCTAGGCATTTTTTTTCATTAATTCTCTTAATATTCTTGACCATTTGTTTTTCCAAATGAACTGTATTATCATTTTTTTCTAGGTCTATAAAATAATTTTTTGATAGTTAGATTGGTATGGCACTTGATAAGTAAATTAATTTAGGTAGAATTGTCATTTCTATTATATTGTCTCAGCCTACCCATGAGCAATTGATATTTTTCCAATTTTGTTTAGATCTGGCTTTATTTGTGTGAAGAACATTTTGTAATTGTTTTCATATAGTTCCTGGGTTTGTATTGGCAGGTAGACTCCCAAGTATTTTATACTGTCTACAGTTATTTTAAATGGAATTTCTCTTTTTGTCTTTTGCTGCTGGGCTTTGTTGGTAATGTATAGAAAATTATGTGGACATATTTAATATCTTGCCACTTTGCTAAAGTTGTTAATTATTTCAACTAGTTTTTTAATTGATTCTTTAGGGTGTGCTACACCATCATATTACTTGCAAAGAGTGATACTTGTGTTTCCTCATTGCCTATTCTAATTCCCTCAATTTCTCTTTCTTACCTCATTGCTAAAGCTAATATTTCTAGTGTAATATTGCATATAAGTGGTTATAATGGGCATCCCTTATCTTATTGGGAAGGTTTCTAATTTACCCCATTTTAGATAATACTTGCCGATGGTTTTAGGTAGTTACTAACTGTCATTTTAAGGAAAGCTCTATTTATTCCTTTGCTCTCTAGTGTTTTTAATAGGAATAGGTGCTGTATTTTGTCTAAAGCTTTTTTCTGAATCTATTGAGATAATCATATGATTTCTGTTGGTTTTGTTATCCATATGGTCAATTATGCTAATAGTTTTCCAAACATGGAACCAGCACAGTATTCCTGGTATAAATCCTACCTAGGCTTATTTTATTTCCAATTCTAGTTTCTCTCCCTCCTCCTACTCTTCCCCTACTCATTGAAAGGACAATAAAGAGAAAGTCCATCACAAATTTGAAGTCATGCATGCAAAACAAATTTTCACATTAATCATGTTCTGAAAATACAAAAAAAACCAAGAAGAAAATAGAAAAAAAATGCTTCAGTCTGCACCCTGACTCCATCTTTTCTCTATCTGGAGGGGATAGCAATTTTCATCACAAGTATTTTGGACTTGTATGTTAAGTCTTTCATAGTTGATTATCCTTGCGATATTGCTGTTTTTAATTGTGTAAATTGTTCTCCTGCTTCTGTTCATTTCACTTTGTATCAATTCATATAAATCTTCACAGGTTTTTCTGAAATCACCCCCTTCATAATTTCTTACAGCACAGCAGCATTCCATTACATTCTTATAACATAACTTGTTCAATCACTCCCCAGTTGATAGTTATCCCCTCAGATTCCTATTATTTGCCACCACAAAAAGAGCTACAATAAACATGTGTGTACATATTGGTTCTTTTGCTCTTGCTTTGATCTCTTTTGAGCATAAACCTAGTAGCAGTATTGTTGAGTCAGAGAATTTACCCAGTTTAATAGCTTTTAGGGCATAGTTTCAAATTGATTTCTAGAGTATGTTGACTAATTCATATGTCTACCAACAGTGCATTAGTGGAGCTATTTTCCCACATTCTCAGCAATGTTATTTTCCATTTTTGTTGTCTCAGACAATCTGATGATTATGAGGTCATACCTCAGAGGTATTTTAATTTGCATTTCTACAATTCTTAGTCATTTGGGGATTTTTTTTCATGTAACTATTGATAGCTTTGATTTCTCCCTCTGAAATCTGCCTGTTTATATCTTTTGACCAGTTATTAATTGGGGTATGGCTCTTATTCTCATAAATTTAACTTAGTTCCCCATATGTTTGAGAAATTGAGTCTTTTGTCACAGAAACTTGTTACAAAGAATTTCTCAGTTTCATGCTTTTATTCTCATTTTAGCTTCATTGGTTTTGTTTGTGCAAAAATGTTTTAATTTCACACAATCAAAATTATCCTCTTTAGCTTCTGCAAGTCTCTCAATCTCTTACTTGGTTCTGAACTTTTTCTCTGTCTATAGACATGACAAGAAGTTTCTTTCATACTGTACTAATTTGCTTATGTCATCACCCTTTATGCCTAAAACGTGTACCATTCTGAGCTTATTTAGTATATGGTATGAAATATGGGTCTATGACTAGTTTCTAACAGACTGATTTCCAGTTTTCCCAATAGTTCTTGTCAAATACTAAGTTCTTGCCCCAATAGCTGGAATCTTTGAGTTTATCAATTAGTAAGTTGCTATCCTCTTTAACTTCTGCATATTGTATGCTTAATCTGTTCCATTGATCAACCATTATATTTCTTATTCAGTATCAAATTGTTTTGATGATTGTAGCTTTTTAGTATAGTTTGAATTATGGTAGTGCTAGGCTGTGGCCCCTTTCAAATTGTGGTAATGTATTAAGGAGATAAAGTGGGAAGGAGGACTTCTGGTGGTAATATAAAGAAGTAATTTTTACCTTTCCTATCTTTGCCCTATCACATGAGAGATTTAGTAGAGAGTAATTGTTTGACATTTTATATTTATTTCAAACAACTTCATTTCTCTGAACTCAAGCCTTTTTTCAAGATATTTTTTCCATCAGGTAGAGAAGATGCTCCTTAGTATTATGCCTTGCACATAGTAGGTACCTGATAAACGTTGTAACAAGACTATGATTTTTTTCTAATTCCTAATCATGGAATCACCAAAATTAGGAATCAAGACCTCAAAGGACATCTGTTTCAACATGTGCTGGAAAATGAATACATTTCTCTGTAATACATTACCTATAAGCAAAGTTCTTGGCACCTTACAGAGACCAAAGTTCATACCCTGTAGATTTCTTAGTAATAAATACTCTTATTAGTTTATGGTCCCCTATCCACATTTTCTTTGGAAAATTAGAATGTCTCTGGGAAAACAGGATCATTTCTATCACTCTCCTAAGAATAAGTTCATCTTTATTTTTATATGCAAACCAAATCTTCCAATCAGTATTAACTCTGTAATATTCCAGTACTCCAGTGAGTATTTGAACTTATTTATATGGTTATTCTCTCCATTGATATAGATATTAATGTATTCACATCTGCCCATCCTTCATGATTTTTGTCCATATACTTATCCTATACATTCACCATAAGTAGTCCTCCCACAGTGCTGGAGGTGGAAGTGAGGGAGTTGAAATTTCAAGAATATATTGTTTGTCCTTCATTTTTGAGGAGGACCAATGATATCGTGGGGTGATGCCTTGACTTGCATATGAATCAGATTTAAGTGAGGCAGAGTTGCACAAAGTCTTTAGCTTTATTCTCCCTTCCAGAGTCATTGAAGTTCAGCGGCAGGACAAAAGTCAGGAAGACTGGCAAGGATATAAATGTAGAATGGATAGCATCTCTACCTCTCTTTCACCAAATGACAAGTTCATCTTTTTTGTTTACCACACTTTCTTTAATGATATTATTTGCAATGTCTTTCCAATTAATATTTCAACATAGAATATGTATTCCAGCATAAATCAAAAGAGAAAGTGGCTAGTATATCAGTCTCTTTAGTAAGAGAATAGTTAATACGAGGTGAGTAGTTTTTATCCCCCCTTTTTTCTTCTCTGTCACCTGCAAAAACTCTAATGCCAGTAATGGGATTTTAGTGAAAATTTCAGAAGATGGAAGTACTGCAATTCCTGTTCCTGTGTCAGGTACAGGTTCTGCCTTTCCATTTACCAACCACTTGGTCAGTTCACCACTAAGACTTTTGCCTCTGCTTCCCTCTGTGACTCTGTTTTATTGAATTCTGTTACTGCCTTTGTCTCTGCAGGAGATCCCAGTGGGACCTCCCCATTGGAGAAGGAAATAGCAAACCACTCCAGCTTCTTTGCCAAGAAAACTCCATATGGTCTACAAAGTCATGAAGAGTCAAACACAACTTGAACTGCCTTCATAGATGCCATCCATTGCCCATGGTCACTGCTGAAACCGTTCCTGACTTCGACTGCCTGCAGCTTGCTTAATTTAGGCACTTTTGTTGCTTACCTAGAGGCAGCCATTGGCTCTATCTACCGTCTTAATTTTTATTCCTGTGGGGGTAATTCATCTTTGTAACAGCCTTTGTTTAATGCAATACTCGGATGTGAACTGCTTTCCCTACAAACACCATCACATCTGCTATAGGTCACTCATGCATCCTTCTATTTCTCTGCCCACCTCTTACAATGGGTTGGGGAAAGAAAGTGGTTGTACTGTCTCTATTACATTATTTTCCTTAATAATTTGAAATTCCTGAAAATTATCTTGGATACTGAGGGTCATAAGTTCTGGTCATAGGTTTATATGATACAAAATCTATCAAATTATATACACACATACATAGGCACATATATAATATATGCATGCATGTGAATATGTGTATGTGCATATAATTGTGCACAGATGTGTGTTTATATATGTGTATAAATGTTTACATACATATATACATGCACACATATATTCAGGGTTGCATACTATGGAGCAAATATATAGGTCACATTCCACATCAGTCTTGTTGCTTGAAGTTGTTTTTAAATACAATCTATTATCTGTGTGTGATAAAAATAATAACTAACAGAATTTCTATAATTCTTTATGGTTTAGAAAGCATTCTATATATGTTATTTCATTTGTTCTTCACAACAGTTCTGTAAAGCAGGTGCTATTATTGTCCTTTTTTTTATGTTTAAGGAAAATATAGGGGCAGCTAAGTGGCACAGTGGATAGAGCACAGGCCCTGGAGTCAGGAGGACCTGAATTCAAATCCAGCCTGGGACACATAATACTTCCTAGCTGTGTGACTCTGGGCAAGTCACTTAACCTCAATTGCCTCACTAAAAAAAAAAAATATATCACTGATAGTATTTAAATGACTTACCCTGGGTTGCATAGCTAATAAGAATCTGAGGTAGGATTTGAGCCCAAGTCTTCCTGACTCCAAGTCTAGCAGTCTGCCCATAGAACTCTCTAATTGCCTCATCATCATCCTTTGCTGAAGCCAACATACATAATTGCAGTACAAGTCTATGTGAATATTACACTTACCAATTATCTCTGATGAGTCACAGTGTCAGTCCAGTCACTAGTCACAGAGTCTTACCACTTCTTTGGTGAATTGAAGTCTCTTTCAAAAATTCATTCTCCTCATTTTCAATAGGGGAGCAGCTGGCCTCAGGCCCACTGGTCTACACTCCAATCTCAGGGATTGAGGCTGATCCAAACTGAAGCATACTTGATTTAGTCCTTGGGGTTATTGGTAAGGCTTATTAGATTTCTTCTAACCCGTGAGAATCTTAACATCTCAAGTACTGGTTAGAAAGAGAGTGACTTCTTGACTTATCCCTCCCCTAAAAAATTCTAAGCAGAACCAGTCTTTTCCATATTAAAATCCTTCTTGTATTTGAAGAAAGCTATCATATTGACCTAATTATACTCTTCCCTAGTTCCACCCATTCCCCTCCCCAGTGTCTTAAACCAATGCTACATGTCTTAATCTCAATACTCTTCATAATTCTGGTCATTCACATTTGCATAATCTTCAGTTTAGCAGTACCTTTCCTAACATGTAGCACCTGGAATTAAATATAATAGTCCAAATATAGTGTAACCAGAGCAGAGGATGAAGTGAACAACTGTCCTGGACATGCTGTCTTTCACAATGTAGCTTCCATTTACACTAACATTTTGGGCTGCTATACTGTGGCATTGATTCCTATTGAGTTTGCATTGTACTACATGATTCTGTTGGTATCTACTTGGACTCTGAACATGCTATCTAATATGTAAACTCTTTCTTTGCATTGAGTCATATTCATTTTTTCTAATGCCTTTATACAAATCATGGATATAAAAAAGAAATGGCACAGGGTGGAGAACAGATCACTGGAGCAAGAGACCTGGTTCCAAGTTGACATATGGCCATGAAAATATTTCCAAATCCACTTTTATAACCTCTCATTTGAAAGGTTTTTGAAGAAATACTATTTCACCAAGAAAACTTTAACCTTTTTTTCTAAATAATGAATTTATGAAAGTAATTACTCTATATAATGAGCCTCTAAAACACTACCCAGTATATGATGGAATTGAGCATAAAGTAGGTTTGGCTTATGTCTTATCCATAAGGGTTATTGTTAGAAATACCACAAGGGCCTTTAGTTCTGTGATTACGATTTAATCCTATAACTTGGACAGGTCATAAAGGTTTAGAGCAGCAATCTACTCTATAAATAATTTCAACCATAATTCATCTTTTCTAGTCATATATTTCATCAAAATACTTTGTTTCAATACAGGTTTAAAAAAAATCTCTAAAGGTTTTGTTTTGTTTTACAAAACAAAAACAGGAATTTGGGAAATTGTTCTTTGTTATGGTGAGTACCTTGAAGGGCAGGATATGTGGGATTTGGATATCTGAAAAGAGGAATTTGTATTCTATTCCAAAGCTGATACCATCCTTCCATTCTGTATTATGTCTGCATGCTAGGGACTTAGTCTCTGGCAAGAGGAAGTGGATTTATCCATTGATCCTGTTTGAGGATACACATACATACACACACACACACACACACACACACATATTTGAGGATATGTATATATAATATATTTTAGGAGACATATATATATATTATACTTTAGTTTCTATGTATATGTATATGTGTATGCATATATATATTTAAGTGTGTGTGTGCATGTGTGTGTGTATGTGTGTGTGTGAGGGGCTATATTAACCCAGACAAATTTACCAAAATAATGGGCTTGAAAAGGCTTTTAGAATTTGTCAGTTCCATCCCTTTGCTTCAGGAAGGCTAAATATATATTTTTAGGTATATCCATTTAAAAAAAAAAAAGACCTTCTCAAAAGGGTATACTCAGTACTGTGAAAACACTACTCTTCTTAATAATATTAAATACCATGAGACCATTAAGATTCTCCAATTCAAATTTAGCCTGATTATGGAGCAGGCTTGGCTCTGGATGTTTCCTACCTCCCTCCCTCTTTCCTTCCCTCTCTCTTTCCTTCCTCCTTCCCTCCATCTTTTCTCCCTCCCTTGTTTTTCTTTTTCTTTCTTTCTTTCTTTCTTTCTTTCTTTCTTTCTTTCTTTCTTTCTTTCTTTCTTTCTTTCTTTCTTTCTTTCTTTCTTTCTTTCTTTCTTTCTTTCTCTTTTTCTCTCTCTCTCTCTCTCTCTCCCTCTCTCCCTCCCTCCCTCCCTCTCTCTCTTTCTTTCTTTCTTTCTTTCTTTCTTTCTTTCTTTCTTTCTCTCTCTCTCTCTCTCTCTCTCTCTCTTCCTTCCTTCCTTCCTTCCTTCCTTCCGTCCTTCCTTCCCTCCTTCTAACTTGGTAGCAGTCTTCAAGTATTTGAAAAGATGGTGGATTATAGCAGGATTGAGTTTATTCTGCTTGGTCCCAGAGGGCAAAACTAGTGCTTTGCAAATTGTAAAACCAATACAACTTCCAATGCTTATTATTACAATATATAGTACATATAAGATCAAGAATAAATAATAATAAGAATAAAAACAACAACTGAAAGTTGTCACTAAAGTCACAGGGAGGCATATTTTGGCTCCATGTAAGAAAAAAAAACCTTTCTAAAAATTATAGCTTGCACATAAATAGGATAGATTGCCTCAGGGAATAGTTGATCTCTCATTCAAGAGGAGGCTGAACTTGATAAGGATATTGTTACAAGGTTTTCTATTTATGTCTTGCTTAGACTGGGGTCTAAGGATCTGAGGATTCTTGCCATTCTGAGAGTGTAAATTTATATCACTATATGGTTATTACTGAAAAATCAATTTTTAAAACATTCTTCATTCTAGATTCAAGTTGAGTAAAACGCTATATTTGATGAATGTATAAACCTCATCATGAGACCTATCCATGCAATTTGAAAATGAAGGAAGACTACACAGCCAGAAGGAGGAAATAGAAAGACATCTTGGAATGAGAACATATGGACGTGTGATGGGAGACATCAAGTATCTATCTTTGCTAAAAACAGAAGAGTTAATACATTATTGAATCGTCTTTCTGATTATTCCATTTCTTACAGAAGTTGGAAGAGATGGTGAGGGACTTTTGTATTTTAAATGTAAGCTACATTTCTTTGGTTTTCTTTATCTGCAGGCTACATATATTATATGTGGCATTAGATATGTGGATATGCTTTTAGAAACAGCCCACACTCGATTCAATGACTGAAATACAATATTATATAATTAAGGCAAACCGTGTCCCCAAATAGGTGTTATTTATACACAGCTGATGAGATGGAACATAGCACAGCTTGATCCACTTATTTGGGTCTATTGATTGCAATCACTGAAGCCAAATCAATCACACAGCCATCCACATTGATTGTTGAGATAGCCAGAATGAATGAAATAGCCATATTGAAGTTTGTTTCACACTTACAGACATAATCTCAGGGTGATTGAGAACTCTGCCCTGTGATGGTGACCAGGCTTATGAACTGGCTACGGGAAGAGGCCTAAAATGGAACACTTCTTATTCTTTCTCAGATACTTCAAGGACCTGTGATTTTATCAATGTTGGCACCCTGTCACCAATAAAGATGACACCCCCGTTACAGTTTAGTAGATGGTCTTTGGGAGTGCTGTCACCGAAAAATTCAATGCTCCATCACCAATCTAGTGACAATCCCATCTGATCTTAGCCAGGCTGAGGTAAGGCTGACGTTTGTGTAACATGTTAAGGTCTTAAGAGTAATACATTCATTTAATTTTCACAACAACTACTATCTTCATTTTGTAGAAAAGGAAAATTGTGATTTGGAGCTGAGTGACTTGTCTATAGTAAAGCATCTCATAGGAATTAGGATTTAAAACCAGGCCTCTCTTGTCTGTGGGCCTAGCTCTCTTTTGACTCTCATTAAACTCATTTTGGATAGAGCTTTCAATCACCTGTTAGTCATCGTAGCTATGTTTGTATATGTGGATTCTTCTGCTATTGTTTGTATTCTCTTAACACAGACATGATAACTAGCTTATTGTTGAAGTCCCTGAATCTGCTAATATTCACCCATGATTAGCAAGTTAGTAGATTGTGCCTATGTTGACACATGTTCATTGCCTAATAGTCTATTAAGTGTTCTTAGCACATTGAAAGTATGTTTCAAAATCAATTTATTTTGTGCATCTGAGTGAACAGCAGCACAATTAATCACTTTGTCAGGCTCAACCACCTCTGTTTTGATGTGTTGACAGTCCCTAATGAGGTCAGTAATCATTCATTTATGCATGTGTAGAGAAAGGGAGTTTATATATCATTATAGATATTCAAATGTCTGACCAATGATATGCCATCCTGAGGACAGGTAGGATAATGTAGAATATCCTAGACTAAGGTTGTATAAACTTATAACTCTACAGAACTTCTACCTCAGACAAACTCTTTGAACTAATATGTCTATTCATTTCTTACAGTAGGTGAAATATTGAGAGCCAGCAATTTCCTTCCTCCACAGAGGTATATTTCAGAGAGAGAAAGAGGAACAGAGAGAGAGACAGAGACAGAGAGACAGAGAGACAGAGACAGAGAGAGACAGAGAGAGACCGAGAGAGACAGAGAGAGAAGGAGGCAGACAGACAGAGACAGAGATGGCCAGAGAAAGACAGAGACAGGGAGATGGAGAGAGGGAAAGAGAAAGAGAGGAGAAGAAAGAAAGAATGGGAGAGAAAAACAGGGAGAAAGAAACAGAGAAATAGAGAGATAAAGAAATAGGGAGAAAGAAGGAAAGAGATACACATGGAGAGAAGGAAAAAGAAAGAGGGGTAAAGAAGGAAAGGAGGGAGGGAAAGAGACACAGAGGCATGGAGACACAGGAACAGAAATACAAAGAGAGGTAGAGACAGAGAGACAGAGAGAGCATTTCAGCATTTAGTGACTCAGTATCCTATGGCATGGAATTAGGGTTTTCTCTTACCTACTTATGAGTCTGGATTCATCCCAGATTACACAGATGGACCAACTGATAGCAACAGCACGGCCACTAACAGCACAGACAGAAAAAGGCAGCAGCTAGATTTGGAAATAGAATCAACATTAGGATCTGACATAGATCCTGCTGGGCAATGGACTCAGTAAATAGTTGAGACTGAATGCAGCCACTGAGATGAACAGGTAAACTGGAGAGCAAAGAGATATCTAGATTGTTGAGTTGGAGGTAATGTCTTTATCTCCTATGTTGAAAAACAAAGTCTGGGGCACGGCTACATTTGTAAGTAATAGCAAAACAAGGAGATACATTTCCTCTTTAGGTTAACCTCCTTGTCCAATCAGTACTCCAGAGGCTATACCCAAACTCATCCCAAGAACTTAGAGCTGCTATGGAGTACTGAACCCAAACTATTCACTGGAAGTTGTAGAAAGAACTTTGGACACTCTTGTGATATCATAGAATTTTCTTTTGGAATGGACAGCATAATAGTCTAGCCCTTTTGGCATGACTGTTAGAACATATATTAGAAATGAGAAAAGGAAAAATATTTTTTAATCTACCAGTCTTGATTTGAATGATCATGGAGAATTTTATACATTTTACATATTTCTTGTCCCTTTTATTTCTGTTTGATATTACAAATAATTACAAAAAAATTACTTGGGGAAAAATACCTCAATCACTGAGTTCTACAAGTTGGAATGAAGGTCCTCTGGAAATCTAGAAGAATGGGGATTTTAAAATCTCTTTCCAAATTTTATTTTGTGGCTTTTTATATTATATTAATTTCTTAATATATTACTACCCCTTGTATCTACTACCCATCAAGTTATCCCTTGTATCAAAGATTTAAAAAGAAAACTAAAAAAAAAATTTACCTGAACAGAACAACACGTCAACAATTGGAGACGCTTCTTGTGATACTCCACATCCACGTTTCCTCACCTTTGCAATGAAAGTAGGGAGAAGCACTTTCTCAATATTTCGTTGCAGTCAGTATGTATATTGTTCTACTGATTCTACTTACCTTACTTGGGAGGTAGCATTTCTTCCCTTGTTTCTCTGAATTACTACTATATATCATTTCTTAAGATATGGTATTAATCTGTTACATTTGTTAACCAAAATCTCTTTAATTATCCCTCAGTTTAAGGTCAATTACTTTTATTTCTGTTCTTTCCTACCACAAAAAGTACTGCTATGATTATTTAGATGGCATAATAACAATGATAAAAAGATATGATGTACAATGGAAACAACTCAATCTTGAATCACTTAGACAAGTGATTGACAATTAAAAATAAGGACGTGACAGAAATTAAATGAACACATCAGCTATAATGATTTTATGCACAACTGTAACTGTTGTAAATATATTTCCCTAATGAGAAAACCACAAGAGCCCCCAAAGAGCTTCAGTCAACAACCCTTTGACTTTATTTCCAAGGGGAGAGGAATAGAGGCCAAAAGAAATACAGTTAGCATATGTACTTGTTTGCATAGCACCAGGTATGGAGTCAGAGACCCTGAGTTTGAATCACTACTGTCACTTAGTAGCTGTGCAACTGTAGACAAACCACTTTATCTCTCTGGGTCTCAGCTTTCTGATGTTGTTTGATAAATCAGAAAGAATCAGTGGAAGGTAAAACTAGCTTGAAACTTTATAAGAGGTTCAACTAAGCAAAGTAATTCCAAGACTACTTAAGGATAAAAATGGAAGGAAGACAACAGAGAGAAGAAAGATTCCTATAAGGGAGGGAATATGCTTTTTATATAGCACCTATTATATGCCAGGTACTATGGTAAGTGGTTCTTACAAATGTTACCTCATTTGATCCTCACAACAATGCTGTGAGGTAGGTGCTATTATTGTCCCCATTTTACAGTTGAGGAACCTGAGGCAAACTGGCTAAATGACTTGTACAGGGCCATTCAGCTGCTAAGTGTTTGAAGTCACATTTGAACTGAAGTCTTTCTGACTGTAGACCCAGAACTATCCCCTGGGCCACCAAGCAAAACAAATTGTTTTTGAACACCAAGGGCAAGTGAAACAGTTATCTCTGCAACATATAATCATAGTCCTGGATGTACTTATAAAGGAGGTAGAAATGTTATTGAAGAGAAAAAAAAAGACAGGAAAAACATCCACATTAGATCAAGTTTATATAGAAAGGATTTATGCTGGAGATAATACAATTATGAGAGTGTTGGAAGATTGATAGTCAAGACACCTGAAGAAGAGTAAGATACCAAAGCTGGGAAAACAACCAAACAAACCACAGACCTTGTCAATATATATAAACAAAAACAAAATAAAAAACAAAACCCAACAACTTTTGACCTAGATGCCTAGTTTCCTTTCATCTGTATACAATCTTGATGAAATTCACGTACATGTGAACTAATGGAAGCCTTAATGAGGATTTTCGTAAAAAGATATTCAACAATAGATCCAATCTTTACTGTTTCACAATTTGCTGAATGTAGAGTATATAAAACACCAAATACAACATGTTCATTTGGCATTCAAAGAACTTTATAACCTAGTTCCCTCCTATTTTTCCAGTCTTCTTACACTTTACTCCCTACTCTTTGATCCAGTGACACTGACCTCCTTGCTGTTCAATAAATAAGACACTTCATCTCTTGACTCCAGGTGTTTCTCTGCTTGTTCCCCATGCCTGTGTTTCTCCTCTTCCTTCTTTTTGCTTGCTGTCTTCTCTGGCTTCCTTTACCCAACCAAAATCCCATCTTCTAATGGAAGCCTTTCCTAACCCCTCCTAATTCTAGTGCTTTCCCTCTGCTAATTATTTCCTATTTTTTCTGGAAGTAGTTTGTTTGTATTTATTTGTTTATTGTCTCTCCCCTTAGGTTGTGAGCTCCTTGAGGGTAGAGAAAGTCATTTATTTCTTTTGGTATCCGCGGTGCTTAGCAAGGTGCCTAGCACTTAATAGATACTTAATAAAAGTTTATTGATTGATTATTCAACAAACATCTAATTATAGAAGATGAATTAAAAAAAAAAAGAGACATTCACCAAGGGTGCTCACCCCTCTAATGAAGGAGATCCATCACAGAGCCCAAGTTGAAAAGGGTTTCTCTGTGAGGTATTTCAGATACTCTGGAATGTAGCTGACAATATGGCAGATGCATAAAGGCCTGGGACACTGAAAATCTTTCTAGAAAAGTTCTGCAAATATGCAAAATAATTTGGCTAGATAATAGTTACAGAGAATAACAAAGAGATAAAGAATATCAATTGTCTAGGAATTTTGAAACTCCTCTGACTTACAGTTCTTGTCTATCTCTAGATCTTGTTTACCAGTATGTATATCTAGAACAGACAATTCAGATTAAGAAATTGAGAAATTGGAAAGTTGTTGATTATTTCTGTTTTAAATAACTTTTCCCCAATTACATGTAAAAACAATTTTTAACATTATTTTTTTTAAGTTCTGAATTCCAAATTCTGCTACTTCCTCCCTCCTTCCTCTTACCTTTCCCTGGGATTGTAAGGAATCTGATATAAGTAACATGTACAATCGTGTAAAACATTTGCATATTAGTCATTTTGCGCAAGACTTGAAAGAAACAAAGAAAGAAAGAAAAGAAAGAAGAAAGTGAAAAAAATAGTATGCTTGAGTTTGTGTTCAGACATCAGTTCTTTCTCTGGAGGTGAACAGGATTTTCATCATGAGTCCTTTGGGATTATTTTGGATCATTGTATTGCTGAGACTAGCGAAGTCATTCACAATTCTTCATCTTACAATATTGCTGTTATTGTGTACAATGTTCTGCAGGTTCTGCTCACTTCATTTTGTATCACTTAATGTAAGTCTTTCCAGGTTTTTTCTGAAATCATCCTATTTGTAATTTCTTATAGCACAATAATATTTCATTACAATCATATGTCACAACTTGTTCAGCCATTCCCCAATTGATAGGCATCCCCTCAATTTCTAGTTTTATAAAATAATTTTTGGTAGTTTGGTATGGCACTGAATAAATAGATTAACTTAGTAAGAATTGGAATGTTATTAATTGACTTGGCCTACCTATGAATAATTAATATTCTTCCAGTTATTTAGATCTGAATTTATTTGTGTGAAAAATGTTTTGTAATTTTGTTCGTATAGTTCCTGAGTTTGTCTTGGTAAGTAGCCCCCAAGTATTTTATATATGTAGAGTTATTTTAAATGGAATTTATCTTTTTATTTTTTGCTACTAGATTTGTTTTTGGTAATATATGGATATACTGATGATTTATGTGGGTTCATTTTATATCCTGACACTTTGCTAAAGTTGTTAATTATTTCATTTATTTTTTAAATTCATTCTGTAGGATTCTCTAAGCATGCCATCATATCATCTGCAGAGTGATACTTTTGTTTCCTCATTGCCTATTCTAATTCCTTCAATTTTCTTCTCCTATTGCTACAGCTAACAATTCTAATATAATATTGAATAATAATGGTGATAATAAGCATCCTTGTTGTACCCCTGATATTATTAGAAAGGCTTATAGCTTACCCCCATTACATATAATACTTGCTAATGGTTTTAGACAAATATTACTTATTTTAAGTTAAACTACATTTATTCCTATGCTCTCTAGTGTTTTTCATAGGAATGGGTACTGTATTTTGTCTGAGGCTTTTTCTGCATCTGTTGAGATAATCACATGATTACTGTTGGTTTTGTTATTGATATGGTCAATTATGCCAAAAGTTTTCCTAATATTGAGGCATTCCAGCATTCCTGGTATGAATTCCATCTGGTCCTAATGTATGATCCATAGTAGATTGACTCTGAGACACTGTATGTATTTTGTAGCTATTTTGATTGATATTCTTATTTCCGTGATTTCCACCTTAGTTTATTACTGCCATATAGAACCGCTGCTGATTTTGTGGATTTAATTTGTATCCTGCTTCTCAACTGAAAATATTACTTGATTAATAGTTTTCTTCTAAATCTTTTTTTTTAAGTAAATCATGATATCATCTGCAAAGGGAAAAAATCAACGTTTATCCATTTAATTTCTTTCTCATATTATTTTTATAATTATCATTTCTAGACTAATTTCCAACTATTTGAAATAACATTGGGAGAAATGAGGATCTTACCCATTTAAGGGAATAGATTCTTGGATTTCTTTATTGTAAATAATGCTGCTTTTTCTTTTATACACATACACATCATCTTTTAGATAGCCTTTCTATGTCTATGCTTTGTAGGATTTTTAGCATAAATGTATGCTGTACTTTGCTAAAAGCTCCCCTCCCCCTAATCTATTGACATAAAATGTGATATACTGTGCTTAAAAAAAACACTATTGATTAATTGAAATGCTCTTCTAACAGTGAATCGTCCTTATATCCTTAATGTAAATCTAATTGTTCATACCGTATAATTATGGATATAATGCTGTAGCCATTTTGTTACCTTCCTTCCTTCATTTCTTCTTTTCCTCCCCCCCTTATTTCTTTTTTTTCCTTCATTTAAAAAATTCATCAATGTCATTAATGGTATCGATCTTTAATTATTTTTATTTGCCTTATGCCCCTATGGTTTTCTTATTTGGAGACCATATTTGTTTTATGAAATCAATTTGTCTTCTTTGTTTGAAATCTTTTCTTTTCTTTTTAGAATAATTTGTATCACATAAGTAATAATTCCTCTTTAAACATTTAATAGAATTTACCAATAAACCTATAAGGGCCAAAGGTTGTACTGTGGTTTTTTTTTTTCCTAGGTCCCATATAGTTTCTTTAATTTCATTTCCAAGATTATGTTGCTTTATTTTTCTCTTTTGCTAGCACCCAATTATGCATAGAAAGTCCTGATGTTTCTTTTTACATTTCTACCTTATTCATTGCCTTTTACTTTATTTTTTTTGTGATAATTTCCTATTGATAGGGTCAAAGATTTAGAGCTGGAAGATACCATATAGGATTTCTGTTGTGGTTGTTTTTATTTAATTCAACTAGATAAGAGTTTGTTGATTGTGTTATTTGTCTTTAAAAATAATTTTGGTTCTGTTGATCATTTCTATAATCTTTGTTTTCCATTTGATCTATTTCTCCTCCAATTTTCAATATTCCTTTGTATTCATTTTAGTTTTGTCAATTTTCTAATTTTTCATTTTCCATTCACTTTATTTGCCCTATTTTCTTATTTTGTTAATGTATTTTTGCAGGTATTTGAACCCACATGTGTTCCTACAATGCTAGATGTATCCCAGAAATTTTGTATGTTGTCTCATTGATGTTATTCCCTTTCACATAATTATTAATTGTTTCTTTGATTTATTCTTTGACTTACTAAATATTTAGAAAGTTTCCATGTAGGTCCATCTCTTGCATTCTCAATATTAACAGCCATTTTTGTTCATGTCTGAGGTGAGATTTCTCAAAGTACAGTTATGGACAAATGTTTCCAGTTATCTCTGGAAAGAAAGCACAAAACTTGGTTAACTGGTAATAGCTTGGTTAGTAGAAGTATGGTTAAAAAAAGTGATTCTTGTGTCTCCCGTATTTCAGAGGAAAGTGAAAGGTCATACTCTGAAGCTCAGTTTAAAAAAAAAAGTTAAGAAACTTTTAAATAGATATCTTTTACCTATCTTACATGTAAAGATAGAGTAAATATTTCAAATACTCTTTTTTCACCCCAGAGTACTAAGCACATGTGTCTAATGGATTATTTAGAATGAAAATGAAATAAATGACATAAGAAACTGCCCATGTATTTTCTTTCTCGAAAAAAAATATCCAACCAATTTTACTTTATGGAAAGAAATGACCCAAAAATGATTCATAAATACACATTTTTGAAAGACCCATCTCTGTCTTTGTTCTGTGATTATACTGACAAATATTTATGTGTTTGTAGAAATAACTGTGTTAATGGTCTGTGAGAAGTAGCTGCCTTCAGTCATTCAATAGTTTCCTTTGGAGAATGACTAAAGATGCTATGATATTTGTGCCTAATTTTATGCTTATTAATATTTACAGTGACAAGATATGTGCTTCAAAAAGGGAATGAGTGGAAATGTCCTGAGAGGGATTCTTTGGAAAATGAAACAGGAGAAAGTCATAGAATATGCCAACTTTTAATTGTGCATGTCACCAAAGAAAATAGGGAAATAAATGACTTTGGTACACCTGGGGTGAGTTACAGGCTTGGAGTTCATCTTCTCTAGAAGCTAAGCAACACTGGAAGCTTGCACACCAGAATACATGCAGAGTTGTGTATAGCTAGAAAATAAATGACCCTGTGCAATCAATTCAGTCCATTAAATGGGTATGATGTCTCCCATTCTGGTTGTGTTTAGATGGCTCACTACCAAGAAGCTGCACATCAAAATGCAATTCCCTCTTGCTGTTTGTCAGGGGACATTCATCTGTCATCATTTCATGTCCTGAAAGGCCTGATAGATGCAGCAACAAAGGATGCCATGCACCACAACCCTGAACCCGAGTTATTTCAACAGATGGTGTTTTATGTTTTGCCAAAGAATGGCCTTTTTTATTTCAACCATGAATACTTTCTTTCTTCTTTTCTTTTTCTCGGCATTTTCCAGGATTAGTCCAAACCATGATCTATCACTCCTGGACCGTTGGAGTTGCAATGCCTTCGCAGATGGTATAAACTTTACCATGTAAATACGTATTTGCAAAGAAATGGAGACTTCACACTAATCACTTCATATGGCTCATACTCATTTAGCAGGGAGGTTGTACACAGTGCTTAAATGTTACAGATATCCAAGGTAGACTGCTTCATTAAAAGAAGAAAAATACTGAGATCAAAAAGATCAGTTTAGATCTAAGGTGCTCTGGATATAAGAACAAATAGGTCAGAAAACATGACTAATAAGAAATGGTTAAAGAGAATGAGGCTTGTTCAAAGCAGCTGGTCCCACTATCAACTTTTGGAAACTCAGGGACAGGAGTATTGAGAAAGCACAGAATGAGGATAAGTGGAAGATAATCTGATTTAAGAAAATGTTGATTCCAGGGAATTGATGGAAGGAGATCAATGACTCAAATCAATTAATTGAACAAATGTTTATTAAACATCTATTCGACACAAGGGACTGGGCTGGGTGCTGGGGAAAATAAAATAAAAACACATCAGTCTCTGATCTTAAGATGGTTATTAGAATAGGAAAATACATTAAAAATTCCTGAAATAAATTCCAAATTGCAGTTTCTTCATCTATAAAATGTGGATAAAAATAACATCTGCCCAACAGGATTGTTGTGAGAAAGATTCTATCGGTCTATCTATCTGTCTGTCTGTCTCTCTCTTTATCTATCTATCTATCTATCTATCTATCTATCTATCTATCTATCTATCTATGTATCTACTATTATGTACCTGTCTGTAGGGCTTTGTAAACCTTAAATTTCTATATAAATGTTTATTATAATTAATACTATTTATTATTTAATTAATAATACTACTATTATATAAAATTACCATTATTATTATAATACTCTTATTATATAAAAATACTATTTATTATTTAAAAATATCCCTACTTTGTAAATATATGATTAGAATAAGAGGAGAACTAAATTAGATCAGAGATTTTTTACCTTTTCCTGTGTACATTATGGGCATCTAGGAAACTAATTGTATTGAAATACATTTATCAAAACAAACAAAAGAAACAAGCAAGTTCATGAATCATAAGTTAAAAACCTTTATTTTGAGGCACGTTCTGATATACAGATATATATAGAGAGATATCTATGCATGTGTATCTCTATATAAATATACACACATACATACATATATACACATATATGTACATACACACACACACATGGAAACAACTACCTTAGGAGTACCTTATATATATATATATATAAAATATATATACAACTACCATATGTATATATGGTACATATATATATATATATATGCACACACACATATATGTATTTGTATATGTATGAATGAAAACAACTACCTTAGAAGAGAAACTTTTGCATGAATATATAATGCTGGTTATATCCAAGGGTAGATGGCTGGTAAACTAGGTGCTGAGAAAATCCACTCTTCCTCTTCCTCTTCCCCAATATCATGAAAAAGGATTCTGCAATTTTCTGCAAGCCCTGGTCCTTTGTCTATGTTTCGATGTGGCAATCATTCTAGAGGGTCCATATTATTCTGTGATTATGTCATTTTATTAGAGATATATTGACATTCATATACATATATACATATGCATGTGTTTATACGGTTATATAAGTTTGCAAAAGACTTCTAGTCATGATCCTTTATAAAATCAAGTTATCCATATTTATTAATGGCCCACTGTAGTCAAAACAATATACTTCGTGATATAGGAAGATATGGAAAATGTGTGAGGAAAGTGAGATCCAGGGAAATTGTTATGGGGACCAATGGTCATGATCTGCATAGGCCTCAGTCAACTCATTTGTTAGATGAAGGATTGGACTTCTAAAGTTCTTTCTAGTTTGATAATTAAATGATTCTAAGCAGAAATCTTAATTTCTTCCCTTGAAGCGTAACCTGAAAGATAAATAAAATAGTACAGGGGATGTTGCTGAGTTGCTGGGTCTGAAAAGAGCAAATCAGTGAAACTGATTATACTTGTTTTTTGCTGGGGCTTTGTTTGTTTTAATCCCAAATTTGAGTTGAAAATTATTTGCTAGATAAGTTGTTTATAAACACCTTTCCTTCATGTTTGGAGTAAGCTGAAATAATATGCCATTTTCTTTGCAAAATTGAGAGTGAGTGGTTTATAGAATTCTGCATGAAAGCAAAGAAATGCTCAATATAAATCAATGGATTTCTATTAGACCTAATCACACCCTATAGGTGGACATGAGGCCTAAGGTGAGAGAAATACAGCTTTTTGTTGAATGAATTGGTTCATTAGCTGTGATGGAATGAGCACAACCATAATGTTATTGATCAGTATCTATTGCAACAAATGGATTGGTGAACATCACCCTTTACACAAGGGCAAACGAGACCAACCAAGAAAGATATCCTAGAAGTTTTTGGTTCTAGTGTTGCATTTCTTAAACTAGAATCACAGATACAGAGTTGAAAGGTATCGTCAAGATCACATAATTCAACCTTTTCATTTTACAGATGAAGTAACTTAAGCCCAGAGAGGTGACTCTTTCAAGGTCAAATAATTACTCAATGGCAGTCAGAACATGAATTCAGCTCTTCTGATTCTAAATCCACAATATTTCTACTGAACCAAGCCTATAGAGATTTGAGCATCTTGTTCAGAGGAAAGGAAATTGATTCATTTTAGATAGATTCATTCTCATCCTTGCAATGGGTTGCCTTCCTTACTGCCTCATGTTAATTCTTCATTTATCTTTCTAATATGGACATATTTTAACTTCAGTCTTAGAGGACTTGTAACTTAAAGAGAGCAAATAAAAAAAAAAAAACAACAATTTCTTAAATAGGCAACAAATCTTTTCAACCTGATAGAAATCTGGCCATATTCCTCTCCCAATCCCTACATTCCTGCCTTTTTGTTGGAAGCTGTAGATATAGGTACAGAAGTGATCAAGGGGAGTCATGGGATGCAGAGTTTAGTAGCCACTGCTTCTCTTCCCACTGGTCTCTGTCTATTCAGGACCTTTTCCTTGTTTGTCTTGCTCAAAACTCATTTTCTCCAGAAAACATTCATTAAACAGATCCCTTTGATTTGAGAACTCCATTACTCTGTTCCTTCTAGCTCTTATGACTTCTATTTATATTATGCTACTTTTTATTTGTATGCTATTTTACAACTATTCTTAATTCTTTTTCATTTGTTTATGTTCCTTGAACTCCTTTACTCTTCTCTCTTTTTTCCAGAATTTTTAACCTCATTGAGTGTAAGAAATGTATTTTCTATTTATTTTTTTATGTCCAGGTTTTAATTTATGGTTAGGTATAATAATGTTTTAATGGCCCAGCTGGCCTTCTTTGTGAGAGAAACTTTGAGTTCAAATCCTGATTCTGCACAACTGTCTTTAATTACCTCCCTAATCCCAATATATTTCTATCCTTGCCTTTGTGCTGTCAATTCAGAAGGCATTTATTAGGTGACCAAAAGGTGCCTGCCTCTTTGACCCATACTTTATAGAACACAGAAAAAGATACCATGTCCAACTCAGCTTACTTTCCAAAGGCTTCATCTATATGAATTTTCAGATCATGAGTAATTCCTCTCTATAAGAATCTTAGGTATTTATGCCTGTGTCAACTATAAAGAAAAAAAAACACAAAAAGATGTGTTTTTTTTCAAGATAAATTTGATTTCACCTTTAGTAAAATAGTAGTGCAAATCTGAATGATCCACTTTATAGGTTATCAATAATTTATAATATAAAAACTGCGGAAAAGACCAAAATAAATGGAAAAAATAAAATACAAATTAACAAATACAAATTCAGAACAAAAGAGAAAATGATGAATCTTATAGGAGAAATAGACAAAATGGGGGAAAAAAACTAAAACTAGGTTCTTGAAGAAGAGTAAGAGGAGTGATAAATCTTTAGCAAACTTGGTTTTTAAAATAGAGGAAAATTAAATCACCGATTAAAAAAACTGAACAAGATGAAATCTCAATAAAGGCAATATAAAAACATTTATCAGACCAGATTATGCTTATATTCTAGTAAAACTGAGAATCTAAAGAAAATGCCTAAAATACCTCAACTGACAAAATATGAAATAAAGATAAAGGATCCACAAAAGGGAAGAAATAGATTCATAGGTGAATTCTATCAAATATTAAAAGAGCAATTAATACCTGTACTACAAAAATTATTCTCAAACATTGAGAAAGAAACTACTCTCCTAAGCTTCTTTTAAGAGGCAAATGGAGTCCTAACACCTAAACAAAGCAGGAATAAAATAAAGATAACTATAGACCAAATTCTCTAAAATTGCAACAAGAATGTTAAATAAAATCTTAGGAAAAAAAAACAATGGAAATACAACCCTTAAAATTCTTTATGACCAACTTAAAATTATACCAAGCATACAAAGATGGGTTTAACATTAGAAAAACAATTCACATAATTATAATGAAAACAAAAACAACCTATATGACATGACTGTATTACTAGATGCAAAACCACCTATCTTTGATAAACTATAATTAATTTATGCCAAACTATCCTAAAAATGCTTATGCATAAACATCCTCATATGTGGACTATTGCTATAGCCTGCTAGTCCATCTCTTGTCACAAGTCTCTCGCCACTCTAGTTAATCTTCCATTCAATGAACGAAGTTATTTTCCTGAAACAAAGGTCTTTTCCTTAATAAACTACAGTGGCATATTGTATTACCTTCAAGATCAAATATAAGATCCTCTGGTTGGCATTCAAATCCCTTTAACTCCCCCCCCCACCTTTCCAGTCTCTTATACCTTACACTCCCACCCCATAATGTACTCTTCAAAACAGACACTGGCCTCCTTGCTGTTTCTTGAACATGACACTCCATCTTCTGACCCTGGGAATTTCCCCTGGCTCTCTTTCATGCATAGAATGCTCTCACTCCTCAATTGGTAATAGATTCAGTCAGCAGGTTTGCATATGACTTCATCTAGCTCTTTTTAGAATAGTAGCATATAAGTAGGTTCAGAGGAAGCTGATTGCAGCCATAATTTGGACTGCGGTTTGGCAAGGCATGAACATCAATAGAACAAGCGATCAAGGGATTATTCAATAGTAGAGGAGAGTATAAGGCTGAACTTGTTAACTAAATGCTTGGAATTTGGAAGATAAAAAAGTGAAGCAAAAACAGGGGTTATGACCTAAGAAAATAGTGGAAGGTAAGCAGATTAGACTTCATTGTGATGATGTAGTATAAGTTTAAGAAAAATGAGTTATATAGCAAGGTGGATCTTTAGGAAGTTATGATTAAATAAATCAATTTCAGTCATGTTGATCATGGAATTAGAACATTTATGGGTAATGTCAAGATCAGATATGGGGCTGAAGTGGAATGGAAGTAGGGGTGTGCTGGAGTCATTTTGTCCAAACTCTTGAAAGCCAATAGTTAAATTTTTAGTGTGAGCATTTACAACTAAAGAATGGCAAATGCTTCAAATAAGCCCTTAATTTATTGCTTTATTGATTGTCTAGAGTTAAGAAAGTGATGGATAAAATGCTAATAATGCAGATAAACTCAAACATATATCACGCATACTTCTGTTTCCCCAAAGTGTTGATTGTTAAACCTTTACCAGTATGCTCCTGAGCAGAAGAGTCAATCAATGGAAAAAAGTAGATTAAATAAATGAAGAGGAAAATTGTAAGATCTTCATAGTAATAATGTAATGTGAAGGAATAAAATAGGTCCCCTCATTTTAAAATGGAGGAAAAGGAAAGTAGTATCTTTCACAGACAAAACTTGGGGAGGAAATTTTAATCTCACATGGAATAAAGGATAACACACTATATAAAACAGACAATTTCCAGTACATGAAATTGAAAAGCTTTTGCTTGAACAAAATCAGTGCACATAGGATAAGAAGGAAAATGACTTAGAAATATATTAGATAAAAGTGTAATATACAGTATGTGTAAGGAATTAACATAAATATACAGAACCAAGAAGTCATTTTCCATTTTATAATTCCTCCAAAAATAAGTGGTTAAAGGATATGAATAAACAATTCTCAAAAGAGAAATTGGAACTGGTTAACAATTAAATGAAAGGCTTAGTAGATCAATAATAAGAGAAATATGCAAATTAAAAATACTGACCCAGAAATTTTACGAGATGACATAAATGAGAACGTCAGTATCTGAGGGGCATAGAAAAGACAGGCACACTTGGTGGAGTTGTGAATTGGTCTAGCCACTATGGAAAGCAACTTGGAATTTTGTTGAGAAAGTGACTAAAATGTTCATACCCAGAGATTTCAACACTGGACACATAGCCAAGAAGTTCAAGATTGAAAGAAATGTCCCATACATACCCATTTCTGTGATTACAATGAACAGTAAATAAGATATGTGCTTGACAGTGAAATGGTTAAACACATTGTAGCATATGAATGATAATAGAATGTTACTCTACTGAACTACAAATAATAGAGAAGTGTTGGGGAGACTTTCATGAAGTGAGGATGAGTAAAGTAAGCTGAACTAGGAAATAAATGTTTAATACTTTCTCGGCAGGGGAGATATAATGATCATGAAGGTCATTTTCCCAGGGCAAGGATTATCTATTGCACTCAATGTGTTGACCCCTGAAATTTTCCCAAATATAGGGAACACAACTTCATGATTTGTGATGGTGAGGACGGAATTTGTTCTTTCTTCTGAATAAAGAAGAAAGAAAATAAATGAAATAAAAACAATATTTAGAATGACTGCAATATTGCAAATAAAAAGAACAATAAAATAAAGCTGAACACTGCATAATTAAAGTGATTAAGCTTGGTTCTATAGAAGAAAAAATGCACCTCTCTCTTTTTACTGGAGAATTGGGGACCTATGGGTATGGAATATTGTATAATGCTTTCAGACATGAGTAATATGCTGGATAATTGTGTTGCTATGATTTCTCTTTTTAAATCTTTAAGATATAAGAAGCCTGGATGGTCAGGGAAAAATGAGGGAAAAATGAAAATCTAGAAATGCTTATTTTGGTAAAAAAATATATCAATGAAACTAAAAAGAAAACAAAATTCTGAGATAACAATATTAATTCATATAGATAACATGCTTAGTTTATTTTGCATTGGCATTATCCTCCTTTCAATGTTATCTTCAAATGTTTGATGCCACCATGATGCGCTATGGGTTTTCCTGTTGTCCTCATTATTGAAACATGGCCTGCTTTCCTAAATCAAAGATTTGACTGGATCACACTAGAGGATAGGTAACACAACCTTGCCAGGTGTTGATGACCCATGACAAGCAATTTCTAAATGAGATTCTAACACTCCTCCTCAGCTTTGTACAGAAACATAATTAATTAACATAGAAAATGCCCTCCCTGAGCTTTGAGTGAAGCAGAAAACAAAATGAGAAAATAAGGGATTGACATCAGAGAAAGCCAGCTCAATGAATGAGACAGTGATTATTCCCTTGTACGGTCCAGGGAAATGGTCTGAAGGAAATGTGTATGCTGTATACACCTGTCAACAATGACATGTTCATTCTTTTATTCTATTTTCTGCATCTTCTCTCACCTCCTTTTCTTGGACATCATCCTCATCTATTCCCTGTGCTGATATCTTAGTTGTACAATTTAAATTGTGAGCCTCCAGCAAAATATATATCTTTCATATTGTTGGCATCCAGTTAAATGCAAAATTCAGTCATAACAATCATTTCTTCCATCACTGCTCCACCCCCTCCACCTGTGGAATTGATTATGTATGAGAAGCACAGTTATGAATGAAGGCAAATTTTCATTTTTCATGGATATTATTTACCTGTAATGTTCTTATTACTATGCCTGAATATGCTGTACTTAGGTTTTCTGCAAAATAAAATTGGCCATTTTTTGTTTCTATTTTAAGAATGAAGTATTTCAAAATGATAGTTAAATCCACTATCTTTCTGTATTGCCTTTAGAACTTAGCATATTTTCTTCCTTCTAATTCTTCTGCTTTCTCTACTCTGTATCATACACAATTCTTCGAATTTCTTTAAGTTCTATAACAATGCTCTGAAGGTAAAACTTTCAACAATAAATGAAGATATGGACATTTGATAGGAGTGACCATTTTGGTTGCTACAAAACTCATTTTCAGTGAGCTCCAATGTAGAGTGAATGGGAATGAGATTATAGTGGGCATAAGGAAAGTTTCCATTTGTTCTCACTTTAATTGTTATTCTGAATTTAAAATATTGCCACATGACTATAAACTTGACTTGCTACTTGTCTGCCAAGAAAACAGAAATTGGATCACTGACCAAGTTGAACATTGTTTACATTTTACTTGGGAATAAGTGGACAAATGGTCTCACAAATTCTGGTTCTAAAGCTATATTAAATAAAAAGACTTCAAGTACAAAGCAAGTTATAAATATGACAACTGATTTCCAGGAGTCTCTTAAGGAATAGAGTATATTGAAACAGCTGGAAAATTGTCCATTGTAAAGCTAAACAGAGATGCTCCATTTCTCATATGGCCACATTAAGTGAGGAAATAGAAAGAGCTAAGATACAAAATTGACAATAGCTCTTGTCTCAAGGCTTCAGAAATACTTCCAGCCGTTCAAAGCATTGATATATCACCCTATACGAAATGTAAAGAATTCAGTCTAATTCTCCCCATTGTGCTCACAAGCTAGCATAGGCATAGCTAGAAGCCCATGCCCCCTCATGAAAGACTCCGCTTAGAGTGAGTTCACTACAGCTGGGTATTTTCAGGTATTCAGGAAACTTTAATGATTAGTAGGGTCTTAATGTTTGCTGCACATGGATAGGCAAAAGTTATGATGCAGAAGCTAGGAAATGTCAGAACTATTCTACAGAAAATCAGAAAAACACAGCCAACAACAATGAAATGACCTGGGGGAAAAATTGAGACTATCCTTTTACCTAAATCATATGGTTTGGCAGTTTACATATACTACACTTAATGGCTGTCAATTCTGCATTTCACATTTGTGTTATGTAGATCTGGTATAAAATGGACTCAGGGCATGCACTTATTATTTATTCATTCATTTCTTAGATTTATATAGCACCTTTTCTCCAAAGAGCCAAAGGAATTGAGATTCCAAACCTATAATATTTAACATTGTACTGGTGGAAACCATAGAGAAAAAAAGGAGGTATATTTGGTATAGTATAGGAGTGTTTGTTGGTGGAAAAGACAGACTCATCAAAGTATGATAGAAGAAGGAAAGAAAAAATAATCAAGAATATGACAAATAAAACATAGAATAGAATCTCAGAACTGCAAGGGGCCTCAGAGATCATTCAAGACAATCTGAAATGGAATAGGAATGTGCTCTTGGCAACATCCCTTACAAGTGATCATCCAGCCTGTTTAAAGATTTTCAGTGGAAGTATTCCACTATTTCTGAAGACAACTCATTCTGCTTTTATGGTTCTAATGATCAGATTTTCCCCCCCTTACACTGAGCCTGAATCTGCCTCTCTATACCTTTTGATTGATTTCTTCTAGTTCAATCCTCTGGGAGCAAGTAGAACTAGTTTAATCCCTGTATCATACAACAATCTTTCAGTTACTTTGAGACAGCTATCATGTCCTTCTAAATCATCTCACCTAAACTGAACATTTCCTGACCTATGGATTCTTACTGTCCACTCTTATTTTATTCATCCTCAGTCATCTGTTATTGGTCCCATCTTCTGACCTTGTCTTTTAAAGATTTAAATCAGTTGGTGCATTCTCTGTGTAGCCACATCTGTTTTCTTAGATAACTCCCCTACCTGACCCAGGTAGCTGTCTTTGTATATATACATATATTGTAGCATTTAAAAGGAACATTAGAAGTTATTGCTAAAACTACTATGCATTTTGGGGTTATTTAAGAACAGAAGCTTACACAGGGACTATCCATCCAGTTGCTGAAAAAACTGTGCTCATCAAACGTTTCCTCCCTTTTCCCCCGCTCCAATTCAGGAAGACCATGCTTCTTGTGGTACCATAGAACTTAGTTTCCCTGTTCATATAATATGAATGAGCCCTCAGGGGTAATTATTGCACCCTCCAAGCAAAAGATGACAATTCCAAATTCATATATCTAACAAAATACAAACTATTACATTGCAGAAAGGTTTATTATGGTCCAGCCTCAACTGATACTGCTAAAGATCAACATATTACAGGATGGAGGTAAACCCAGGTAGCAGAAACCAATATATGTTGGTATCCAAGGCCTTAGGCACTTTCATTTAGTACTTGACAGAGCTCCATGTTCAAAGAACTTACGTTTAGAGTCAAAACTAGTAATTCTGGTACAAAGGGAACATTCAATGAAGGGGGAAGGAGAGTTAAAGGCCCTTCCCATTGTTGACACAACTGAATTAAGAGAGTTCAGCTCAAGGTAATCCAGAGAAGGACTTGGCCCATCCATCAACCATTTTGGAGACTTAGGATAGACTGGATGGGAGAGGGAACTCTGCTTAGCCTCAAACAAAGTGTAGTTACCTCAATTTGTGAATATAGTTTGCTACCATTAGCAAGGGCAAAGGTCAGTTTAAGAGAGTAGTCACACAGGGACAGGTAAGGGGCTAAGGGATTGAGTGGCATGTGAACAGCATTAGTGCAGACCGGATGCTGTGGTGAAGAAGTGAACACATTCTAATTCTTAAGCTATGTTGAATAAAAAGACTGCAAAGCAAGTTATAAATGTGACAACTGATTTCCAGGAGTCTCTTAAGGAACAGCTGGAAAATTGTCTACTGTAAAGTTAAACAGAGGTGCTCCTCCTAGATAATGGCTTATCCTCAGTGCCCTAGGGGTAATGCATCACTGTGCTCTAGTTACAGCTCTCTCTGATTTTATATCCCAAACATAGCTACTTAACTACCCATGCGATCTTGCTTGCTTTTCCTGGACCTAAGTTTCCTTGACTGTAAAATGAGGGAGATTTAATGTTGATTTCTAAGTTTCCTTTACTTCTTTATACTTTGAGTCTATGATCCTATGTGCTCAAGAAAACCTAAAATCTTATGATCCCCTCCAATAGTCTATAAAGTGTAAATTATTGATAATTATTTAATGTTACTTATTTCAGGTAATTCAACTTTAACGGTCCCTGAAACTTCCCCTGTCTCAATGTTCAAGCAGTAACCTCCTTGCAGTAGCCAATGATTGGAGAGGTTAAATTATTTATAAAAAATCACACATATAGTAAGTAGAAGACTTAAGATTCTAACCCAGGTCTCCTAATTTCCAGTTTGGCACCTTTTGCTCTTGCTTCTGTGAAAGAAATTTATTTTGGTTCTTGAATCTCTTGTATATAATACAAAATGGAATAACTGGCAGATGTTCCCTGGAGAATTGTATGAAGTCTGCACTTACTTTTGGCTCCTTTTTTTCTTTCTCCTGTCTCCTTTTATAAGCATTGAGTAGTGTGGTATAGAGGAAATAACCATGAAATAGGAAGAAAGGAGGGTAGCTAGCTGGCTCAGTGGAGAAAGTGTGGGGCTTGGAGGCAGGAACACTCATCTCATCTTCTTGAGTTCAAATATGGCCTTAGACGCTTACTAGCTGTGTGACCCTGGACAGGTCATTTAACCCTGTTTTCCTCAGTTTCCTCATCTAAATGGGCTGGAGAAGGAAATGGCAAACCATTCCAGTATCTTTGTCAAGAAAACCACAAATAGGGTAATGAAGAGTTGAATATGACTGAAAAATGATGAACAACAAAAACAAAGAAGACAATCTGATATCCAGTCCCTTTTCTGCTACTAACTAGCTGTGGATGACCTTAACTGAATATTTTATATGTTTTGTGTCACGATTTCTCTTGCATCTACTCCTTTCTTTCCTTTTACATAGCCTTCATTCTAGTTGAGGCTCTGTTTACCTCTAGCTTAGAATACTACAATAGTTTCCTAGTTGTTTATTTCCCTCATATTTCTCTACTCTCTGTTCTAATCTCCACACAGCTACCGAAGTTATGTTTCTAAAGTGCAGGTTCTACCATGTCACTCCCTTGCTTAATAAAATTTACTGACTCCCTACAACATATGGGATCAAATTCAAGCTCCTCTATTTGAGAGGTAAGTCACTTCATGGACCAGTTTCAACTTACCTTTCCAGATTCATTATATATTGCTACCCTCTCTGTATCCTGCAGCCCAGCTGAACTGACTTTCTTGTTGTTCCTTGCTCACAACAAATTCCATCTTCTGTCTCTGTGCCTTTGTACAGGCCTTCATTATATGGATTGTATTTCCTTTTTACCTTTGAGTCAAAGAATCCTTCCTTCTTATTCAGTCATTTTCAATCTTATCTGACTCCTTGTGACCCTATTTGGGATTTTCTTAGCAAAGATACCGGAATGGTTTGCCATTTCCTTTTCCAGCTCATTTTACAGATGATGAAACTGAGGCAAACAGTGGTAAGTGACTTGCCCAGGGTCACACAGCTAATAAGTGTCTGAGGCTGAATTTGAACTTAGATCTCCCTGACTCTAGGCCTGACGTTCTGATCACTGCAATACCTCGCTATCCCCCCAAGAATCCTTAGTTTCCTTCAAAATTCATCTCAAATTCACCTTCCATATTATCCTTATTTCATCTCATTATAAGATCTTTCCTAATTCCTACAGCTGATATTGCCTCCCCTGCAACTAACATGTTTATTTTGATTATTCTGATATTTGCATATGTTGTCTCATCCTATTGGATATAAGTATGTAAGATCTTTGCATGGAGGTTAGATCATTTCCTCAGTGTCTTGAAGAGTGCTTGAAACACAGAAGATACTTAGTAAATGCCGTTTAATTGAATTATTTCAGACTCAGTTACTCACCTATCAATAGGGAATAGTACCAGTGTGGAAAAGAAGAGAAACCTGAACTTATTATTAGAAGAACTGGCTTCGTGTGAGTAGAACATGTCATAATTTTAAGTGCTATAATAAATTTGAGCTAGTTACCCCTACTTGTCCCACTTACTAATATATGCATATACATAGTGTAGAGAGTTAAGAGTATAAATTATTGTTAATACTACTCTGAAAGTTTTTGTGATAGCTGTTGTGCACTTGGGCCTGCTTAAGAACACAGGTCCACAAAGGGACTGTCTTGACAGATTATTGAAGAAATTGGGTTCCTCAGAACTTTCTCTCCCTTTGCCGACCTCCCAATTCAGGCAGACCTGACTCCCCACATGCATGTATGAAGAGTCAACTTTTAATGCAAAGGTTTTCCTTAAAAGAAGGCACAAGCCTTAATCCAACCTAAACTGGGAGTGATTTGAGTCATTGACAATGGAAGAATATTTTGTAACCTAGTTATGTATGAGATGACTTGATTATAGCATAAATGCTAGGAAGCAGCATTCCATTTTATAAAATCATAATAGCAATAGATCATGAATTGGACTGATTATGGCAGTTTTGGTAGTTATACCCTAGACAGAATGGATGTGATGACTGAAGTAATTCTCATTTCTAGATTTTGATATACAGAGATTAGAACAGAAGAAAATTAAATATTTGACCTACACTCGTTTAGGAATAAGGAGAGACATAATACTTCCAACACTTTAAGTCACTTTTAGTTCTCTCCAAAGGCCCTAAAACCAATGCTATGATCATTACCGTTAAAAAAAATAGCTCCTTCCCCAAAGGAGGATATACAAATTGTTTTTTTTTTCTTTTTATTGGAAAATCTAGCATTTTTTAAAATGGTAGAAACAATAAAATTGACAAAGACTTTACAGAAAGTGAACTATTTACCTAATGTGTCCGAGCTATAAAGAAAAAAAAATTATTTAATATATTGTATTTAATGTACCTCTTAGAGGAGGTAAGCCAATAAGCAACAAGTGTTTTTATAAGAGAAAGAAGGACGTTGTGATTTCAAAGCCATAATCTTCATTAAATTTTCAATCACAGTTTCAGTAACTCTTCAGAGACAGGAACACCATTTTACAAAACCAGGCACTAAATGTTCATTATGTCCTGCGGACCCTTAGACACTTGAATTTTCTGTAACCCATTACATGCAATTCTTGGCATTGATTTTCTCAAGTGGTCAGAAGTCATTTCAAAGTCTCTCCTTCCTTATTTCTGGATTCAGCATTTCAGCCCATGGGAATGAATGGTCCAACCTCTCTTGCCTCTTAATAACTAACACACCCACTCTAACCCACATCCATGCAATTAAGGTTTATTCATAATCTTCTGAAATTAGTCGAGATTACTTAAACACAGTTGTACTTTATTTAAATAGAAATTATATACTAGTTTCATTTCCTGTCTTTTCCCTTCTTGGGATAAACTGGGCAAATTCAGAATCTCAGACTCAGAGAGGCAAGCTATAGATCTTGTTTTTAGCTTTCCAAGCTAGATACTTAGGTGCAGGTACATGATGGTTACCCTGTGGCGATCAGGCTACTTGCAATTCAAAGATTCTTTTTACCTCTGAGAAAGACAATAAGAAGTAACATTAAATGCTGTGGTGGTTGTGAATATGTTTGTTTTTAATCACAAGCTTTTTTTTCCCCTCTACCCACTTTGCTCTTTCTGGTTGAAGCTCTCTTCAGTGCTTTGCAATTTATATCTCAGCCTCTATAATGTTAGCAACATATTAATATATGCATGAAGAGTTGCAGTCATCGTAATTACAGTGGCAAAGTGATAAACGCATAGCCATTTTGCCTAGTAATATTGTGTATTTAACAGGTTTATTTGTTCAACAGTTCTAACTTTAATTATATTTTGCCATTTGGGATTCTTAGACATATAACAATCATAGCTCTTCTCTTATTAGTTTAAGAAGATTGCATTCATTATAAAAATAATCCTTATTTGTTTATTTAAATATTTCCCCTTGAATGCCAAAGAAGTGAAGGGACCAAAAAATCCATAATAACATTTTTGCCCCTGTTGGCATTATGTGTCTCATTTGGATGCTATGACAAATCGGTTCCCTTTTCTAGACATTGCTTAGAAAGATAAGAGGACAAGCTTTTGGCCATAGGCCAGCAAAGTCAGGCTCTGTGCTTCTCCTTGTCTGCCAGGCTGGCAGCTACGTATTGCTTTTCTTAAGATCTGGATAAGTGACTTACCTAAAAGGTCTCATGTGCTTAGAAAGAAAAAAAAAAACCCATCAAATAAATGGGAAATTTGGCTAACGCTGATAGATGGATCCAGAGGGTCACTGTTAATAGCAGCCAGGTTTAGTTCTTTCATAGTCAATGATGTCAAAAATCATCCCTCTGAAATGCTGCTCTTTCAAGAAGGGAAAAAGAGGTTTGGCTCAAGCTCACAATAGGCTAGGGAGTTTGTAAGCCCAAGGGAGGTCCAAGGGAAGTCAGAAAACGCTTCAAACACTCTTTCGAAGCTATTCTTTGTTTGATTTCTCAAATACTTTAGACTCCTGTGAATAGAAGTTCTGTGAAAAAAATTCTGATGTTTGTGATATTTGCACCTCTCAGTAATTAAAAATAAGATTATAGATACATCAAAATACTTTCTACATGCAGGGGTTTTTATTTAATATAAAAATAGGCTTAACTTCCCATATTTTGCTCCAGTATTTCCTGTCTAGGGCTGTTTCAGACTGCCCAGAATACCCTTTGTTTGGGGCTTGAAAAGGTGACCTTTGTCTTGGGGCTATTCCAGGCTATCCAGAATACTGTTTATGTCTTTTGTCCTTGTTGCTTAAGTCCAAAGGTGCTTTATGCCTGAAGTAGTTTTGAAAAAAATAAAAACAAAAAACTACCTGAGGCTTGGGAAAAGATGCTCCAAAGACATAGAGTCAAACATAGAATAGGAATGACAAAGGGAGAAACACCTTCTGTTCCAGCACCAAATGTCCTCATGGTCTATTTGGGAGGAGGACCCCTGCCTGGCTATTTAGAAAGTGACTCTTGTCTTCTTTTTGGAGCTCAATGTCTTAGGTTAAAGAGTGCTATGGTTTTGTGTAATGAAATGATTAGTTTTATAACACAGTGAGCTCTTTGCTATGTCTATTTGTCATAAAGTTAGCATTATTATTTATTTTTTAGATTGGGTGGTTAAAAGAGAGAGATTGTAAATGTGTGTCAATTAAAAATTAAAATAATATTTTAGTTGAGTTGGATTAGGAAGAAAGATCAAGGTCATTAGAAAAAGACAGAAGAATAAGTAATAGGACTTCAGAAACTCATTTCCCAACTGTCTATTCATTTTGATGACAGGCCTTTCTTTAGCATATATGTAATATATACAACAATGTTATATAATATAAACTATAATTATAACATATAATATAAAATTATATAATGATTAGTTGTAATATGTAAACATAATTATGTAAGAATATTTTAAATCTTAAATTTATTAATTTAATTTAATGAAACAATATTTAAAAATATTTGATACTGTATATACCATAAAAGTATATGATATAACCATATCTTATATAGTCTATAATATATGTATATAAGATATAAGGATAAGATATAATATGATATGATGATATATAAGTTTCAGAGATAATATATTATATATAATATTGAGAGAAATTATTATTTTTCTCATATTAATAACCAATTATTAAATTATAATTAAGGTTTTCCCTTCTCATTTCCTCATTCAGAAACCAGTCACCATAGGTCTTTCAGATGATCTCTGAAGGTCATTGCTAATAGATGAGATGGCCCAAATCATCTAGGTATATGCTTCTTGATCTTGGGTAGGACCCCACCCAACTAGAAGAGCTTATATATAGATTCTAGTTTAGGTGAGTTCTTGCCCTTAGAAAATTAGCCCCTGTCCTTGAAACCTCCCATTAGAATTTAGGGTGACCCAGCTCTTGAAGGGGAAAACCAACGAAAGTGTTCTGAATAGAGATGGATTCTTTTGTCCAGATTACTGGAGGCAGCTAAGTCTCAAGATTAGATCAGGTTCTCAGCAAGAGAAGCTGAAGACTTTTCCCCCTACCTCCTCATTAATATATCCACCCCCTAATTGATTATTAACCAATAAGAGTTGATTTTCACCCTCAGGGACAGCCCCTTTTCAAAAGAATTTGAAGCATTCAGTGTTCTCCAGGGGGTGTCTTTTGTTTCTGAGAGGGATATTGACCAAAATTTATTGAATATTTGCTAAGCATAATTAATAAATTGATTATTAATTTCCCAGAAACTATGTCTGTCAGACTTTTCATTCATCATGATATATGTATATGTATATGTATATGCATGTGTACATCTATATATCTGGCAGCTGCTAGATAATTTAATATAAGATATAATTATATCTTATATAGTATATATCTATATAATATATAAATATAATTATTTAATAATACTTATATTTTTAAATTATTTATTTAGAGAAAATATTTTGATTGAAAATTTAAATTTATTTAAATTAATTAAATGAAATATTTAAATTTGATAACTTACATGATATATGCACAAATATAATTATATAAGATGTAAGTATATTTTAAATAGTATATAATACACAATAATTATATATTATAATAAACATATGCACATATGTATGTACATATGTATGTATACATGCTATTTGACTTCAGTTTTATTTAATTTTTTTTTTTAATCCCTGACTCATCTCAAGACCAAGCTCAGGTGCTATCTCCTTACTGTAAGCCTTTCTTGAGCCTCCTAATTTCCTTCAATAATCACACACACACACACACACACACACACACACACACACATTTGTGTGCATGTTATGTGGCTCAGAATAAAGTGACTGAGGGTAGTCACTGTTTTACATTTTGCTCTTGTATCATTGCTAATGGCTGCATGTTGTAGATTAGAGACTAAGGATAGGAATTGGATCTATGCTTTCATTTGTATAAGAAACTCCTAGATGAGTAAACTTTCACACTTTCCCCTTTCTCTCCCAGTCTCCCTTCAATTCAGGTCACAGCATCCTTGACAACTTAGAGTCTGAGTTGCGTTTGATAGCATGAGCATATGAAATATTAGGTGGCTTGCCCAGAGTCAAAAACAAAATATTGTTAAAAATGGGACTTGAACCTCAGTCTTCCTGGACCTGAAACCAGCTCAGTGAATATAGTAGGAGGCACTTCACAAATGCTTGTTAGATTATATTGTATTAGATATTTCATTTTTGTGTATGTTACATTTACACCACCAAAAACATGTCAAATTATGTCTGGAATATAATCACAGGTTAGGCCTTTATTGTAAAATAACAGCTTCTCTTGCCTTGGTTCCTTCTTGTCATAATCCAAGGCTTTGGGGAAGCAGGAGGACATAGCTAAGCATCATCTTTCCCTTTGAGAAGTTCAGATGGCTCAGGGACTGTTGGTTTAACCCACCAATGGGCTATTGATCTGCTTCATGGATCTCCTTACTTCTGGAAGATGCCGGGTGACTTAATGGACCTGTCATGCAACTCTTAAACAAGAAACCTGTTTGCAAGAGCGTGAATCCTTGACAAGTGGTTAACTTCATCACCAATTATAAAATCATTATCATTCCAACAGTTGCTTTGCTGTGAAATAGTCTGGCAATATTTAACCTGAAGATAAGAAACCGCTATCAACTTGTCACATTTTCCTCACTAATGAGTTCAGCATCAATTTTAAAGGAAGTGCACCTGATGAAGCAAAGGCTTTGTCATAAATTATAGGTATCTGGCATGCAATACAAGGAAAGGAACAGTAAAATACTGTAGGACTCTATTACACACTCTAACGGAAGGAAAAACACCACTCTGTAATGTTTAATCTACCATAGCTTGTTTATTCCCTTTCTTGTTTGTACCATTTTGGCCGTGTTTGGTCCTATATTTGTGGTTCTATACAATCAGTGTAGGCATTTATTTAAAGCATTGAAAGAGGGGGCTGAACGTTGTCTTACAGAAAAAGGAAAGCAGATTGGCTTGGTGAGTTGCAAAGAATGAAAAAGAAGGGTTAAATTGTAATTGCTGGGTGTTGGTGTACCTTTTTAGACCAGAATCTACTTTTGACTCCAAGGGTATATTCAAGGAATATCCTGAGAAAGAACCTTGTACTGAATCTATCATACCGAAATTTGAACAATTTTTCTAGCTTCAGACTAGACCATTCTAAACATAGTGGGCAATATTTCGAAAGTTATATCACAACTGCAATATTGAGATGAGAAGGCATGTGTGCAGTCTATTTCATTTAAAAATTTAAATCCCCAGGAGCAGCTAGGTGGTGCAGTGGATAGAACACCAGCCCTGAAGTCAGGAGGACCCGAGTTCAAATCCAGCATCAGACTCAGTACTTCACACTTACTAGCTGTGTGACTCTGGGCAAGTCACTTAAACCCAATTGCCTAAAAATTAAAAAAAATTTTAAAAAATATAAATCCCTCATAAGCCAGGGGCTCTTAAAAATGTGAATCCCTGAACTATTCATATATATATATATATATATATATATATATATATATATATATATATACACATACACACACACATATACATATATATGTACACACACACGTGTGTGTGTATGTATGTGTGTGTGTGTGTGTGTGTATTGGGGCAGCTGGGGCATAGTAGATAGAGTGCTAGGCCTGGAGTCAGGAAGACACATCTTTGTGATTCAACTCTGGCCTCAGACACTTACTAGCTGTGTGATCTGGGGCAAGTCACTTAACCCTATCTGCTTCAGTTTCCTCACCTGTAAAATGAGCTGAAGGAGGAAATGGCACACCATTGTGTACACTCTCCAGTGTCTTTGCCAAGAAAACCACAAATTGGGTCATGAGTTGGATATAACTGAAATGATTCAACAACAACAACATATCAATTATATATAATATTTACATGTATATATAGATAACTGCATTTCAATATCATTGATTTCATTTGTAATATTATTTATTTTATGCATTAAAAACAGTCCTCTGAAAAGGACCCCACCAGACTTCTAGAGGGGTGCATGAGTTTCAGGGACAGAAACAAACTTCAAAAAGACTGACTAGGACTCTGGGGAGAGCAAAGTGTGGGAACTCCCACCCTGAAAACATCCTCCACTAATTCAGATCAGTGCTTCTTCTGTAACTGATCATTGAAAATAGTCTTCTGGAGGTGCTGAGTGATTAAGGGATCTACCTATAGTGTCAGAAGCAGGACTTGAATCCAGTTCTTTCTCTGTTCCAGGCCAGTCCTCTGTCCACTATAGCATATTTTGTGATTAATAAAATATCAAATCAACAAAATGGCACAAGGGTCCTTATTTTAAAGATTATTTCAAAACTGGCTCTCTCTTTTCCCCTGTTCTTCCTCTGTGTCATATTATCACTTCACATAACTTATAGGGAAAAACATTAACTAAGGAACATAAGTTTCAGGAGAGATTTTTAAGACTATTTCCACAAAAGTGTTTAAAATAGAGCTTCATGAATATTACACATTGTTTATTTACCAAGGTTCAAAATAAACATAGGTCTTCTTGTGCTGAATGAGTGTGAATGGCTTAGTTAAATTCAGGGGGAAAAATCAAGTTTCACCAAAGAATAGGGGAAAGAAATTTTAAAAAATGCTAGTGAAAAAGATAAAAAGCATATGCCTTTTTTTAGGCAATATCAGAAATATGAATAAGAAAAGAACATAGTTGAACAATTAATGGGAGAAAGAAAAAAGTGAAAAAAGAAATAGTGATAGTGAGAAAATTCAACATTAAGAGAAAGAAACAAACTGATAAATATCTTCGGCAGTCTTCAAGAACTCAGGAAGCACATTGATCTAGTCTAATAAGCCCTACATTGGAGTTTAAAGTCAGGAAACACCTGCATTTGCAGACCTCTATCTCCAAGACACAAAGTAACACTTGGATTACTGATCATTATTGGTACAGATATTTTCCCACAAAAAAATCTGTATCTGTTGTCATAGGTCTGTACCCCATCCTTTCCTTTCTCCCCCAAAAGACATGAGAATCAAGGAATGAACACTATCAAAGAGTTAAGCATTTGAATAGTTTTGTGTTATCCACATCACAAAAAAAAATCTAGAAATGTATTCTGACATAATAAGCTTAATTTCCTATTACTCCATTGACTCCCAGGCAATAAATCAAACAAAGAGGAGGAATGTTACCTCATTCAGATTGATCAGTGGACAGCAGTAACTGCTCCTTATTGTTCAGAATTTTTGTTTCTTTGTTTCTTTTTGTTTGGTTGGTTTGGTTTGCTTGTGTGTGTGTGTGTGTGTGTGTGTGTGTGTGTGTGTGTGTGTGTTTAACAGGACTTGTGTTTCCATTACTGAAGGAGCTCCCAATAAGGAACTCCCTCAAGCAATCTAGCACTTCAGACCAGGACCTTTTTCTGTAACCAATACTTTCAGAGAGTTGACTGGGCTGCTGAGGTTAAATGACTTGCCCAGTGTTACATAGCCACTAGGTATCAGGAACCTAATGCTCCTGAGACCAGTTCTCTGTTATACTATTCTTACTATTTATTGTCCATATATATATTTTGGTTGCCACTCCAAATACCTTATTTATGCATGACCAGGGAATAGCTTTGGCCATCGGATACTATTTTTCTCTTACACTGCACATGTATTTTATATCAAAGGAGACTCAGTGAGCTATGTTGTGGAGAAGGCCAACCTTGGAATTAGGGAGCTCTGTGTTCAAGTCCATATAAATGAATAACTCTGGGTAAATCACTTCACCTATCGTTATCCCAGGCAATTAACTCTCTAACCCTCTAAGTAAGAAACCAGTTGCTAATCTGTATCTGGAAAGGAAGTGTTCACGCTAGGAGTTCCATCCACTGATATTATTACAAGACTGCACAACGAAGCCCAACAAAGCAAAACACAAGTGTAGAAGAATGTTATTTGGATTATTCTTCCTCCTTACACACTCCTTTATAGCTAGGACATGTGTATTAATTTAGGGATTTAAAAAACAAACCAACAAACTAAAGAACCTACATAGCAAGATTTACACAGCAACACTGTCAGAAACAAGACTTGGAATCTGAATCCCCGTCTCCTGGAATTCTGTTCTTTTTCACCCTGCTGTTCTTTTTGGGGACAAAACCAGTTTGGACCAAATAAAAACAAATCTCTGTCTCTTCTCACAACTCCAAGTTTTCTGAATTCCAAGTCAGATTCACTTTTTTTCTTTTTGTTGTCCAAAATCACATACTGCTGCAGTGTCTGGCTGTAACCCAAATTCAGAAGCAATCTAAATCTTTCACACAAGACTGTTTGAATGGTGTGTTTGACCTGACAAACCAGGAAACCCTGGCAATAATGCGAGAAAGGACTACTTGGAAAGTTTTCTACCTGAATCTAAAGAAAGTGGATAAGCCATGGATGAATACCCAGACATTTGGATTCTTATCTAAACCCAATCCTTACATAAGCTTTTTGAATTCCACCCACCATTCATTTATCTACACAATATGTTTGGAAACAATGAACACAAAGCAATGAGCCATTGAGTTGGTGTTGGCCAGGAGAGTGGGACTGAAATTCAGCTCTTGGCTTAGAATATTGGAGGTGCTGTGCTAAGGTGCTTTATGCTGAGGAGTTCCCCCTTATTTGAATAAGTCAATAGCAGCCAATGCTGTCTAATTTCTATGCTGGACAGTAGGATTAATTAATACCTATGGGTAAAAAGCCTAAATGATATTTAACTGTTCCTCTCAAGTGGAGCCTTTCTGAACTGAAAAAGGGATGAAAGAGGAAAAGGCTTTACTTTTAGGACAACTATTTCATATAGGCATCCCGATCAAGATGTGTTATGATGGCAAAGAATTTATGGGAAAAGTCCATGACATCGAGGAACAGACTGCAAAACTAAAGGCTGCAATGTAAGAATTTGTAAAGTTCAGATCACAGGTGGTAGAATCTCAGAACTGGAAGAGTGTTTGGAGGCCATAGAGTTCAATCGATAGCTGAACAAGAATGTTCTTTAAAATATATCCTTTAGCCACCATTTGGCCACCATTTGGAAACCTCTAATGAGAGAGAAATCCCTTTCTTCTTAGGCTATGCTCATTTTGACTTTGGATAGCTCTAATTGTTAACAAGTTTGTTCTTTGCAATCTGCCTCCCTATAACTCATTGCTGCTAGTTATGTTCCCTAGGATGAGAGAATAAATCTAACACAGTTAATAAATCTCATAAGCTTATGCCAGTTTGCACATACTGGGAGACCCTACTATAATCCAAATAAGGACTTTTCTTATCCAGGTTTAAGAGGCCTAGTTCCTTTAAATTCTTCATATCCTTCCTATTTTATGTGTGTGGCACAATGGATAGAGTGCCGGGCTTGAAATCAGGAAGACTCATCTTCCTAAGTTCAAATTTGGCCTCAGACACTTACTAACTATGTGACTCTAGGCAAATTACTTAACCCTGTTTGTTTCAGGTCATCTATAAAATGAACTAGAGAAGGAAATGGCAAAGAACTCCAGTAAGATGAGGAAGCATTAGAAAGCAGGTGTGCTGAAGAAAAAAAACAATATTGTAGAGTTTTTTAGTGGAATGAAACCTCAATATGAGTATGATATGGCACCTAAAAAATGTAAGGGGATCCTGGACTACCCCAAGAAAGACTGAGCTTTCATGCAAAGGGAAGTTATAGATTCACTGTATTCTGCTCCTTACGGAGTTCATCTGGAATAACATATTCAGTTGTGAGCACCACCATTTTAAAAGGACATTAATAAGCTGGAAGGGTCCAGAAAAGAGCAATTAGGATGGAGAAGGATCTTGCATCTATGCAATATAAACATTGGTTAAAAATAACTGGACATGTACAGCCTGAAGAATAGAAGACTCAGTGGGAAGACTTGCTCAGTTTGCTCCCAGAAGGCAAAAACCAGAGCAACAGTGGAAGGGTTCACAGGCAAATCTAGGCTTCATATCAGAAAAAATTTCTAATGGTTTGAGCCATTCAGAATTGCAATAGGTTATCTGGAAAGGTGGTGGGTTCCTCCTACTTGAAAGTCTTCAAGCAAAGACTGGATGACCATTTGTCAGGCATATTAAAATACAGATTTTTTTTTGTATGGGTCGTACTAAAAGAATGTTATGGTCCATTCTACCTCTCAAATGTAATTCTGCAATAATATGCTAGGATTTCTCTATACAGATATCTGTATGCATTGACCTACCTTAAACACTAGTTTTTTTTTTAATGTAGACATATTTGAACAGTGGACAAGTGTTTTGTTGTTGTTGTTTATTTTTCCACAAGAAGGAAAAAAAATAGGAAGCATATTCATAGCTCTTTTTAGTTTTAGGTTTTTTTTTCTTTCAGTTTTTGGCAACTGAGACAAACCTGAAACAGATCATTTTTATTTGCTTCCCTAACCTTTTCTACCTGACTCTGGATACCCTTGCTAAACTAATCTAAGTTAGGCTGTTTTCCTCAGTGGCGGACTTTTTTTTTTTTGTAAGCACTTAGTCCCCAAGTGAAGAAATTAAAGGGAAAACCCTGGATATTAAAGGATTTACTTATGAGTACATCAGAGTGGGATTGCATAACACTAACAAAAACTGTATTCCATTTATTGATCTGAGAAGAGGACATTTATGGTAAATTAATACATTGTTGATATCTCTTGAAATCTAGGATAACCATTATTCTATCTCAAGGTTTTGGATGTCTATTTCAAAGTCATAATATAAATTTTACACACAATAACTAGCTCAAGAGACACAGGAATTATCTTACTTATTTAATATCTGTAAGAGGACGACACCTATGAATCTACTAGTTTGGTTACAAAGTGAGACTTCTTCCTCTCTCCATTTCCCCAATCAGAATTTTTAAAATTTGCCTGTTTGACCCACCTCAAAATTAGTCTAAACCCTTGTTATTGGGTGAGATGGCACATGACTGTAAATCTTCCTTCTTGAAACTCCTTCAACTTTCTTCAGCCATGTTTTGCCAAGACTATTTTTGATGTTGTTGTTGGTGGATGGATAGCTGTTACTATTTGTTATATGTTCAGAGAAAGATTCTGTTGTAATCCAATAAAGGGGAAGGATTCTAGTGAATTGCTAACCTGGGGGGAGGGTATGTGAGCCGTGAGGCATCAACCTGAAAAAATCTGGAGGGTAGAATAGACACCTAGATCAAAGGATTGTATCCATTATTCCTTGGCATCAAGATGTGTGCATCTGCAATACCAGTTCTTTCAAAGAACCAGTAGCCAGGGGAGTTACAGTGTCACATTGGGGGATGAACCAGGACCTGTGAACTTGTCTTTTTAATGTTTTGATAACTATTTCAATATCATTGTTTTCCTTTTATTTGATTCATTTAAATACAAAACTCTGGGAAGAGATTCATAGGTTTCACCAGACTGTCAGAGGAGTCCATGAAGAATACCTGATCTAAAGCAATAGCTTAAAGCAGGAATCCTTTCTGTAACATCCCCTTATAGTGATTATTCCCTCCTCATTGAAGACATTCAGTGATGGGGAAATTCCCTATTTGAAGGCAATCTGTTCCAGTTTTGGAGAATTGTAATTCTTAAGATATTTTCTCTTATGTACAACTGAAATCTGTCTCTCTCCATGATCCTAGCTCTGCTGGCTGGTGTCAGGCAAAACAATTTTGGTCTGTCTTTCACACGATAACCCATCAAATATTTGAAGACAGCCATCATAGTCGTGTCTAAGTATTCTGAAGGCTAAATATCCCCAGTTCTTCCAAACAGTCCTCACTTGACATTATTTCAAATCCCTTGGAAGCATTCTTCAGGATAAGCTTTATCTTGTTAATGTCCTTCCCAAGACGTGATCTCCAGAAATGAAGATGTCATTCCTGATATAGTTTGACCAGGTTACAATCACTTCTTTGGTAATAGAAACTATTTATTTCAATGAATTCAGCCTGAAATCATAAAACGGGGGTAAATGGTTTTGAAAATTCTATGTTTCTTCACTAATGACATATTGGATGCCATCTTACCATAATTAAATGAATTACTCAACACATGCCTTCATCTTGATGTTCTCCTCTCTATTCAGAGTGGATAATTTAAAAGAGCTCTTAAAGTCTAAATTAAATGAGGATATTTATATTAATTTTTAGATATCACTCAAAATAAGGAAAATTAAGGGGAATACTTGGTACAGATATCAAAATTATTGATTTGTATTTAGAATGTATCTTATGAAGATGTGCACATTTTATAGCTCCATCAATGAAATTTTGTAGGAATTTTTATTTTTATAAATCTATATAGATATTTATCATATGGCAGTGTTTGTTGGGGATTTGTAGTTTTGATCTAAATATATAATCGGTGGATAAGCACAGCTTGTTAAGACAAGGAGCTGCTAGAAAAATGTTTTGAGCTGCTCTTATAAAAAATTAACTATGGATGTTAGCTTTGAAAGGACAATCTAATAAAATAGATAGACAGATAGATAGATAGATAGATAGATAGATAGATAGATAGATAGATAGATAGTCAAAGTTAAAACTTGATGTATGGCTATTCTGCTCACCATGATTTCACATAAGGCACAAGAAAAACTTTGGCCTTTTCAGTGAACTTGAAAGTCTCCATGCAGCACTGGCTCATTTTCTACTTTCCCTGCAACACTTTGACATAAGCAAAAAATTCCAGAATTGCATGGCACCTCAGCAGTGATCTAGTTCAACTATTCCAACTCATATCTAAAAAAAAAAAAACATCCATACTAAACATAGCCAAGAAGTGTTTATTAACATCTTTTTGAAGACATAAAATGTGGGGGAATCTACCATATCCCAAGGCAACTCATTCCACTTTCGGACAATTCTAATTATTAGAAAGTCCATTTATTAATTCTAAACTTGCCCTCTTTATACTTTTTGCCCATTGTCTTTGAGCTTTGCCCTCTGGGACCAAATAGAACATATCTGATCCTTCTTTAACATGACAGCCCTTCAGAGAGTTGAAGGTAGTTATCATATTGAATACCCATATCTCCCATACCCATTTTCTACAGTTATTTCTTCTCCAGACTAAACATGATTAATCTATTCAACTGATTCACAGAGGCACTTGAGCCCCTTCACCATTCTTGAATTCCTACTTTGGATACTCTCCAGTTTATCAATGTTATTTTAAAACTACGGATACCATGTTTCAGACCCGACCAGGACAAATTTGAAATGGAGTATCATCTACTTATTTATGAAAATTATGGATCATTTAGTGCACTGTAAAATTTATTTTCATTCTATTTGGCTTGATTTTTTTTTTTTTAGCAGCAATTAAACTTCCGAGTAGAAAAGACAACCCATATGCAAAAGAGACTAACAGTGGGTCACAAGGAATGGAAATCTGAATGGGAACCATTGTATCACTGTTATCACCCTCCTTCCCCCCTCACAACAAAGATAGGTTTTTTTTCCCTCTTGGTGTTGATATGGATTGTAATAATGACTGTAGAAAAAATCTTATTTTATAAGAAGTTTATTATGTCCCTTGTCTCTCAAATTGCTAGGAATAATAACAAAATAATGATACTATTTAAGCAACTACAATTCAGTATGTCAGTGGAGACACGATCTAATAAATATCTGGATAGCCTTTCCACTAGAGTACATTGCAATCCACACATGACTTCTCGAATAGTGTTTCTTCTCCATTTTTTTTCTCATAAATTGTCTGTGTAGGATCTACCCAATGCACCAGAAACCTCCAAGTACTGTTTTTATAATTGTAGGTACTAATATGGCATTTGGGCTGTAAATTTGTTGTTCTTTGTAAATATGTAATTTGGCTCATCTTCTCTGATCATATATTTTCTGGATGATATATTGTAGGCTCTTTCTTGAGTAGAAGTCATCATTTTTAATATATTTAGCCTCCTTAAGTCCAATACCCCTTATTCAATTACGCTTTTGATCACTAACATTTTTGGTTCTTCAGATAATGTTGGTTTTATAATTATCAGCCATGATTATCACTGAATTGATAATATTAAAAAAGTATGTGTATAGGGGTGAAACTTGTGCTATACAATGTTAAGTATGTAAACTATCCCATTCTTTCTTTTCTTATTAATTTCTTGAATTAGTTGACTAGTTCAAGTTGACTGACTTCTTTATTACCTGGCCAAGACAGATCTGCATATGGACTAATCCAATGGGTTATCTATTCAAGTTCATGCCATAATCCTTAAAGTAGGCATTCTTTGTCCACTAGTTCAAATTACGTACGTGGGCCACAATCAATATCTCAAAAGAGCACTGCCACTATGAATTTAGGGAAAGCAAAACATGTCATACAAAGGGCTGGTGGCTTTAGATTTAAATTTTGAGTAAGAAAATAATTTTTCATGGGGTACCTCACCTGGCGTAACATGTAAACTAAAAACTCAGGGAAGGGGATCATTAAGGACAAGACCTTTAAAAATCCAAAAGAAGAAATGCATTCCTGTTCCAGGGACAACTATAAGAAATGAAAGAAAAGTTGCTTCTTCTCTCATTAGCCAAACTGGTGGGAGAGAATCCAAGACCAAAGGGAGAGGGGGTAACTGTAAGACATTGTTAGAGGATGCCAAAAGTTGATCTTTAAAAACTCGCATATGGAGAAAAGGTGGGAGTTGCAGAGGTCAAGCAAGTGCCACAAACTTCCTAAAAATATTAATACACACATGCACATGCAAAGTCTGCTCAACTGCATTTTTGTCTACTTCAATATTTCTGCCCCATCCAAAATTCCCATTGTAACTACCTAGGACACTTTAGCTGCCAAAATTTTGAGTGAAGTTCACTGAGCCTCTGCTTTTAAACTCTACTTCTATTATTCTATAAATACAGAATATAAGATTAGAGGACTGTATCCAGTATCACTTTCAGTACTAAATCCTAGAGAATAGCTTACAACCATGTATAATGTCTTTCTGTCCTTGGGAAATAAATTTGAAAATGCGTTGTATGACCTTTGAGTGCAGTCCCTTGTCATGCTCTCTGATAATGTGTGATACAAAAATCTGGTGTAATGATGTTCTTTCTCCCATTCCCAATTCCACTGATAAATCAGGTTCCCAGAGGATGACTTCTGTTTTTATCTCCCTTCAATGTTCTAGGGGTATTCTCAGGGGCTATGGGGTTCTTATAACGCTATCAGTTTGGGCATACATCCCAGTATGTTCCCTTCAATATCAATTAGCTTGTTGATATTATCTCAACATTACTGAGAAAAAATTAACATCAGTTAACTTTTACTAAGGGATATTTACTTAGAAGATATACCAAACTACTAGGTACCAAGACAAATACTCCCTTAAAATCCCTCATACTGGAGCACACCCTCTCCTCTACCACCTCAGTTCCTAGGGAGAGTGGGCTCAAATTGAAAGTGGCTGCTACTAAATATTTTTCCCATTAAGTTCTCTTCTGGGTGTGCCATAGTTACCTGATAAGTGGATTATCTCATCCCTTGCAGGACCCAATGACTCTGCTATGGACTCAATTACATATCATCACACATTTCCAGAAAGGCTCACTGAGGCCCCAGAGTGGTTAGTCTGCAGACAGAGCCCTCTGCACATTGTCCAAGCAGATGTCCCCTTTGGCAAGGAGCCCCTATGTCCCCATTAAATGGAGGCTTGTAGTGAAGATCTTGGATAGCCCATCTTGTTCAAACTGAAATTGTAATAACTTAAAAAGAGTCTTGTCCTATGGTTTTAAAAACCTTATTCCTACTTTATGTCCTTAATTCTTATTCTATTTTTCCATTCACTAGTGTGGCCCAAGTTATCGAATTCCCACTTCCAATAGATAATTCTATTTCCTAGGCATATGGAGGACTTCTATGTGGAAGATGGCAATGAACTCCCCTCCATCTCTACTAACAATTACACAAGAACAAAGAGTCATATGGAGGGCTACAGCTGAAACATAAGAAAGAACTATCTGACTCAATTAAGTGGGTCAAAGGAGATCATTTCTTCCCAAGATACTCCACATCATGCTGAGATGCCTAAGTGCAATCTTGCTTTAAGGATGTGGGGAAGTAAAAGCTGCCAGTTAACAATCATCAAATAAAGTTAACCCATCACAGAGATGTCAACCTATCAAAAATGAATGAAGAGAAAATTGCTTCATTTATTTGGTAGCCATCCCAACACATGGACATGGAAAATAATGAAGTATTTAAAATAATGAGGCAAAAACAGATCATGTCAAAATGGACCAACCTGTCTCAGACTGCCAGACTGTGTTCTAAATTTACCTTTTCCCCTTTTCACCACTTCCTTCATGGTCTACTCTTTACCCTAGGGATTCACCCCCACACAAATCTTATTGTTAAGATTCACTTGTGCTTGCTCTGGCACCCCAACCACCAACCATCATTTTGCCTTTCCCAGATTCCACAAACATTTCCACACACGTACTCCCGTTCTTTTAGTTTGTCCACCCAAATCCATATGTTATTCTGAACAAGACACACTCATATTCACCCACATTCTTCAACATGATGAATATTGCCTCATCCTGCCAGAGGTTACTGTAGTTCCCTCACTGAAATTCCAACTGCATACCTGTATTTACCTTAATCATCTGAACATATTTGAACCCATGTCAAATAATATTCTACCCTTAAAACCTTTTATTTTGCCTTAGGACCTCAACTGTTATTCCCTCTATATTAAACTATTTTTCTCTTTTCCACCACTAAATAAAATTTCTAAGAGAAAATAAAAGAAGCCTACCACCACACCTGTAAACAAAGTTACAGACTAAGCCAAAACTCAGTGGCAGCTACACCATGTATCAGTATTAAAAGAACATTTCTTTTACTAACCTGTTCTGATCATATGGACAGAGTAATCAGAAGCTAACTCTATGTGAGTTATTTAGCTTAGTTTGTATAGTTCTAGTGGTCAGAAGGATGACTAAAAAGCAGAAGTTATAGGGAGAAGGATCTTGGCTCATTACAAGAAACTTCCTAATGACTGTTGTTCAGTTGTTTAAGTCATGTCCAATTCATTGTGACCCCATTGGAGGGGTATCTTGGCAAAGATACTGGAATGGTTTGCCATTTTCTTCTCCAGCTTATTTTTATCAATGGGGAACTGAGCAAAGAGGGTTAGGTGACCTGCCCAGGGTCACACAGCTAGTATGCATTTGAGGCCAAATTTGAACTCGGGAAGATGAGTCTTCCTGTTTCCAAGCGCAGTGCTCTATCCATTGTGCCACCTAGTTGCCTCTCCTTATGATTAAAGATGTCAAAAATGTAATGAGCTATCTTGCTAGTTTAAAATATTCAAGGATTAATTATTATATGTTAGGGATGTGATAAAGGGAATTTCTCAAAGGAAGAGGGCAATGAATTAGATAACCCCTAAGGAATTTTGTGACTGTATGTACTCAAAATAGTATCAGTTTTGGCACTATAAAAAGTGATTGGTGCCAGGGAATGTCATTATGTTGAGCTCCTTCTCAGCGCTAGGCTTTGTTGTTGTGATCTTATTTATCATGTTGGGAATGGGGTCTGTGAATCTTCATCCTATTGTACTCTCCTCTACTTTGGGCCATTTTCTCTTAGCTACTCCCAGGTCCATGACACTTATATGTGACATCACAGTAAATCACAGGAAATTTACTTAAGTAGAATTCAAGGCCAATAATAAGTAATTAAATCTAGCAGTAAGTAATCTCACTATCCATTTCTCAAGACTGCCAACATTCCTTCAAAGACTAGAAGTGACTACTTTATTCTCAATCTATTTTTTCTGTTTCTTTTACACATTTGGAGAGAGGTATAGACAGTTTCACTCCCTTTCACTGGTCTATCATAAAGGTTCATCTTCTCAAACAGTTCTACTGCATTTCTCTTTGTCATCTCCACTCTGTTTGGATTTCTCAAAATGGCACTATAGGCTAGTGGATGGAAAAAAAATGGTTATAAATTTACCAGATGAATGCCAAGGCCTCAATATTGTTAATGTACTGCAGCTCAGAAAAGGAAGTATAGAGCATTATAGAAATCTTTTTTTTTTTTAAGAACCAGGAATAATGCCTTCTGCTATAATTTCTACCAGAAAATCTAGCCTGCAGCTCCCATTTTCTTCTGCTTTCTTTTTCAACTCTGGAGCTTTGCTTTCCATCCCACATCTCCTTCTCTGTGAGATTTCCATCCAGTACCCAAACCGTGTATGCCTAAAACATGTCAATCCAACTTGAATCTGTGTTAGGGTAATGTTTTCAGCTACTGAGTCCATATACAGACTCCACAGACTCCTGGGGCAATACAGTTTCCAGAAGAAGTATGGAGCTCGTGCTCCCAGATATATCCTCTTTCCATCAATCTCTTTCGGGACCTCTCAGCATGAATGCTCTGTTTCTTACCACTTGTAGCTAAAGAGGGAATAAAAAGAGCAAATGAATTGTATGGTAGTAAATATTGTGACAGGTAAAGAAACATATTTAAAACCAAGTTTTGCCCTTGATGATCCATAAAGATAAGATTTTCTTTACCTTTTTTTTTAAAAATGGAATTAAAGTAAAGATTGAGATCCATAAAAGAACCATATTTAAGTTACATTTAGCTTCACATTACATGAGCATTTATAATAAAATATCTCTATATAGCTTGATAGGCAGTAGGTTGTAGTGGATAAAAATTACTGGATTGCAAATCAGGATGACTTGTAATCATAGCCTACCTCACGTACTTCCTAGCTGTATAACTTCGGGAAACTCACTTTTCCTCTGTCTGCCACGATTTCATCATATCCAAATATTATGAAGTTGAACTGAATATTGTCTTTGTGCTCCAAATCTGAGCCAGATCCAGGATTTTTTTTTTTTGTATTTTACTTTCCAGAGGCAACAAAAAGACAAATATTATGTTTTTTTTTTGTTTGTTTGTTCATTTGTTTTAATCACCTTGGACATGGTGACAGGGCTCCTTTGGTCAGGTCAGCCATGAGTGGCTAAGAAGTGGGTTGACATGCTCAACCAGCAGACCTCTTTCACAATCTTAATTTCTATATTCTGTTCAGGGCCCAGACTGTAAATTTCCACCACCATGGTCACTTCTTTTTTTTTTTCTTTTTTTCTTTTTTTAAGGCAATTGGGGTTAAGTGACTTGCCCAGGGTCACACAGCTAGTAAGTGTCAAATATTTGGTATGAGGCCGGATTTCAACTCAGGTCATCCTGACCCCAAGGCTGAAGCTCTGTTCACTGTGCCACCTAGCTGCCCCTACAGTGTTGTTATTTCTTGCCCCACCTATTCTGCATATAATGAAGCATATTGTATCAAGAAAGGTCAGCATTGTAGTCAGCCTTGTTTTTAGCTTGGCCTGCCAACCAGAGCAGGGCATATAGTAAGCAGAGTGTAGGGACACATGCACCTGGGAGAAGTAGACAGCTTGAATAACAAAGATAGTAGATTTTTAAGACATCCACAACTAAAAAGAAAGTATTGGTCCCTGAGACAGAGGACAGGTAGTAACTAAGAAGTGAGGTAGGGTGGAGTCACACAAAAACAGAGATACAAAAGAGATATGTGGAGGTGTTACCAATACTGACTAGTTGTGCTATACAATTTTACCTGGGTAGGAAAAACTAGAATCTATGCATAAGAAGTACTTTGTTTATCATGATTTACTTGGTCCACATTGTTAATAATTTCAATTGCTTTCCTTTCAATATGTTCCACTCAACACAAGGGGAAAAATTCCTTGTGCCTCATTCACGTTCTTAGAACATTGATGCTTGGTCTTTGCCCTTTATGAGGGTAGTTATATTCTTACGTAGGTCTTTGAGGTATGTCTACATTCTGCAATCAAATTTGACATATGCCATCACATGGGCCACTCATATTCATTGCTTATCTATATGGGTTTCATTTAAGATCACCTATAAGGACTTACTGTATAAAAGATTTTATCAAAATGATAGAAATAACTCATAACAGATTAATATCAATGCATGTGGTGGGCACATTCCTAGCCCCTGACCCTTCTAGTCTCCTGTGAATCTCGTCCCACTCTTATCCCTCCCCTCCAAAGTGACAGACAGGACAAAAAAAATCTAAAAATTTAGTTATCTGTCACTTCCCTCTGGGAACCAGCAGGCAAAGGATTTCACTCAGAAGGCCTTAGGTTTAAACAGCTTTACCTAAAGAAGATCTCTTCTGAAGAAGAATGGTTTGAGCAAGCAGAGTGTTATTAAGCATTGATTTCCATTGTGGTAATCATGGGTCAACTCCCCTAACTCTAGCTTTCCTTCCTATCTTACTATCAGGTGCATGCACTTAATTGAATCTTTGTTCCTCAAAATATAACTGAGGAGGTTTCTCCCATGAGGTGACCTAAGTTCCCAGGATATCATCACTGTCCTGTCAAAGAGCCTAGAGAAGGACAAGTAGAGGCAGCACAAACAGAATGTTTTTTTTTTTCACTTTCTCTCCCCACATTTAAACTCAGTCCCCTTTAAGACTTACCTAATGTATTTACCTTTCTCCATTACACATATGACTTGACTGAGGAGCTCTTATGAACAAGACACAAATGTTTCATGAGCCTTCTGAGGAGATTTGTTTCCACATGATGCATTAAATGAGATGTCACTGAATCTCTGTACTTTCCACACATATGGAATCATCATAGCCTAGTTCATGACCTTGATGAAAATATGACTGATATTCACCCCATAGGATGGTAAAAATTGAAGTAACAAAATAAACTCAATCAGGCTTTTGGTTTCATTTAAAAAAAAACAATAAAAATAAAACGCTCATTTCAAAAACTCATACAAATCTGTACTTTACTGGGCCGTTCCCAGAATGTTTTCTCTCTTTAATGCATGCAGCGGTGGGGGACCCACGTTCTCAAGGCCACATGTGCCCTCTAGGTCCTCAAGTTTAGCCCTTTCATTAAATCCAAACTTCATAGAACAAATCCCCTTAATAAAAGTATTTGTTCTGTAAAACTTGGACTCAATCAAAAGGCTGCACTCAAGGATTTAGAAGGCCATATGTGGCCTCAAGGACACAGGTTCCCCATCCATGGGCCATAGCCCCTTCCCTTTTAACCTGACCTGTTAAATGACATGATGTCCACCACTAAGATACTAAAAAATCTTGGCAAGATATCACACCCCTCTGTAGGTAGGGGAGGGTGGGGGAATTAGTGAACGGTACATACAGAAAGTAAAGTTTGATCTGAGTCTTGAATGGTCAAGAATATTTAAATACACTGAGAAGGGTGAGCTTAGAATTAACTTCAGATATAGGCAATGCAGAGATTAAAAGAGAAGTAGAGAGCAGAGAGCATAGGATTATATAATTCAAAAGAATCTTGGAGATCATACCTAGTCCAATTTCCTCATTCTCTTGGTAATAAAAGTAAAGCCAAAGAATAATAGCAACTTGCTAAAGGTGATCCAGGTAGTAGATTGCAGAGCTGACACTTCAAACATAGTTCCTTTCTCTCTGTATCCAGGGTTCTTTCCACTAAACTTCTCTTGCTTTTGGGGAATACTGAGTAGTCCAGTTTAATGGGAAAACATAGCATGAGAAAAAATAAGAAAGGTAAGCTGGAATCAGATTTTAAAAGGACTTGCATTTCAGACTAAAGAGCTTGTTTTCATCAATGGGAACATGGACTTTTAGAGCTAGAGGGAATTTTAGGGATATTCCAAATCAGGTTAATTCCTTTTTTAATATAAAGATTATGAGTTTGACAGAGAGCTTAACTGCTTTATTTAAGGTGGCACATGAAGGACTATAAACTAGCTCTCATGACTGACCATTCAGTGCTCTTTCCACCAAATGAGAACAGGTGATATGAAAGATATTTTGAACACTTTTGAATGACAGTGTGGCATGATCAGACTTGAGTTTTTGGAAGAAGCATCTGGTAAAACATCAAGATGGACTGGAGAGATGAGGTAAGCGTACTAGCTATTAAAGGCAGAAAAGGCAAAAGTATTTTAGAAGTTAAGGGCGAAGGGAATATTTTGGGAGAATAGGGATCACAACACCATAGACTTAGAGCTGGAAGAGACCTCCGAGGCCATCTATCTACTCCAACCCCCTCATTTTACGAAGAAGAAAAATGAGGCCCCGGGAGGCTAAGTGACTTAGCTCCACAGGATCATAGCTCCTCTAGCTCAATCTCCTCATTTTAACAGTCATTTTACCTACCCAAGGGTACATGGCTAGTAAATAGGAGACCTAGAATTCGATCCCAGATACTCTGACTTCTATCTTTTCTATTCTATCTATTCTATCTCTACTGCACCTCTGCCTGAACCTTTCCTTGTCTCTTGATATCACACCACAAAGGAAGGTATCTGCTCTGCCTGTGTTCAAGGCTATAACACCATGGAGGTAAACAATTCACAGATAATCAATTTCTGGACCACATTTTAGTTAATAATTTCAACTTCTTTGTCCAATAAACCTCTTACCAGAGTGGTGAACAAGGAGCAAAATTGACTTATCTGAACTCTACTTCCCACTCACCCTCTGATAAAAGAACTAATGAATAATGAAGTGTCCAAAAAGGCAACGAGGTATAGGAAAGGTCTGGAGGGAAAGACCTCCACGGGCCTGCCTCAATAATTCACTCATTGAATCATCAACTCCTTAACAAGTAAGAATTGTCTGGACTTATTTGTGAATGCACAGAAAGCACTTGAAATGCACATTAAATTTATGCATATATATATACATATATATAAAGATATATGTATAGCTTGAAAATATCTGAATATTATTTTGAAGACAGGACTTAAAAATAAATATTTTGTGCATACACAATCATAGGGACATAAGTGATAAGGCAAGTGATCAGAATACAGCAAAAAGCTGGGGAGGAATGAGCCAGAGTTGTTTGATACACATCCAGCCCCTTGAGGTGCTTGTCTAAAGCAGCCAGCATCCTCCCTCCCTTTGTTTCTTTTCTCCTTGTCTAGCCCATCTTTCTTCATGGTGTCCCTGCTTTTTCATAGCTGGCTGGAAAGATGGCAAGGCAATTTCAGCAGGGAATTTTATGCAGATGCAGTATTTATGATGGTAGTCTTGGGGAGAGTCTGTGATTAATGATCACATATAACCTAGTTCAATATAGAAGGGAAAAAGTGGGTTTCTTTATTGGCAGCAATATACTGTAAAGGGGATATAAATTTGGGGGAATCTCTTAATCCTAGGATACAGACCAATGGGCCAGCTGGGTATTGTTTATAACCTTTAAGATCAATGGTTTCTAAGGTCATGTCAAGCACAGCCTTATTTTGCCCTGACAGCACAAGGCTCTTTGCTAAGATGCTAAAGCGAACTTTTTTTATCTTTGCCTGGTCTTAGATAAGATTTGTTTCCTCTCCCAACTATTTTTAGACAGCTCTAATCACTATTGGGTTGTAGGACCATTCCTCTCTACTGTTCCCCAGACCCTGATTTCTTTGCTCTAAACACCAGTCTGGGACCCATAAGTCTGTCAGAACAATTGCTTTAGCAGCAGGTAAGCCAGTAGAAGAGAGGGGGATTATAGTGGGGTGCTGGGCAACAAGTTTTTTTTTCTCATATCTCTTTTCTCCTCTTTTCTCTCTCTCCTCTTTCTACTCTCTGTCTTTCTTTTTCAGTGTATGTCTCTCTCTGTGTTGGTCTCTCTGTTTCCGTCTCTCTGTCTCTGTCCCTTTTTCTGACTGTTTCTTTGTGTTTGTGTCTCTATCTCTCTGTCTCTGCTTTGGTTTCTCTCTGCTTTTCTCTATGTCTCATTCTGTGTCTCTGTCTCTCTCCATCCCTTACTCAGGATTTAGGATGCTTATTTGGATTGCACCCCTACATGTACCCACACAAACATATTCATCTTCTCCTGATATGGAGAGGTTATAGACATTACTCATTTATTTCCATAGCACTGTTTTGCCAGCAGAAGAAGGTAAGAGTCTCTGGAAAATGGTGGAAATGGTTGACCTTTTGTTTAACTAGTGTGAAAAGGAGCAGTCCTCATTATTTTCCGCTTTCCCTAACTTCTCCTTGTCTTCTTGTCTACATGCTCTTCCAGGTTTCCCCCAAAAGAATCCATGAACTGTAGAAAAAAGAGTATGAATATAATTTAACCAAAAATGCATTAAGATCTTAGATTTAGAGCTTGAAAGGACCTTAGGGGCTATGTATGTCAACCCCTTCATTTTGTACAGGAGGAAACTGAGGCCTAGAGAGGTGAAATGATGTCCTTACTTAGGGGGTAATTGACAGAGCTGAGATTCAAACACTGGGCCTCCAATTCCAACTTGAAATTCTGGGCATTTTCTATCATACTGTTGCTCTATTACCTAAAAAGGAAATAAATATTTAAATAAACCTGTTCCTTCAAGCTTATCTTGCCCATATTGTGTCATCTTACACTGCGAGCTCATTCGTTAGGTGAATTTCATTCTTTTGTAACAAAAATCATCCAATGGATTCAGAATCTCTCCAGTTCTGATTGACAACATGGGGGCTCTTACAGAAGAGAGATTTGATCTGAATTTCAAGGTAAACCAAAGAAGTCTAAAGGTGGAGGTGAGGCAGAAGGGTATTCCAGGCATGGGAGACAGCCAGTGGAAAGGAATAGACAGGATATGTCCAGACTTGGAAGAAAACTTGTAAGTTTGAGAGGTCCCATTCAGTCAGAAATGAAATGCAGTGCAGCAACTATTCCAGAACTCTTGGAGAGGACAAGAAGATTGACCTAAGTCTCATCATTTTGCCAGAAGAGATTATTTGGAGTGTATAGAGCAGAGATTAAAAAAAAAAAGATTAATTTTGAGTTCTGCAAAACTGTTTTATATATATACATACACATATATAAAAAGCTGAAGTGTCTTAAGCTTATATCTAGATATTTATGTGTATATAAGTATATCTGTATATGTAGATATACATATTTAATATATACATATATATTATATACAGTTATGATTTTATATATATATGTATTTATGAATCTTGGCAGATTGTCTTGGTTGTTTTAAGTTAAGGTAATAATGAAGATTATTTTAAATCATTCATTATTATGTTTGGTGAGTCTTACATTTACCATTTTTTTGTACGTATGTGTGTGTGTGTGTGTGTGTGTGTGTGTGTATTACATTTTGCTCTTCTCTTTTTTTAAGGAATCCTTAGATATAATCCATAATCTAAACTACAAATAAATGTGTCCCCAAATCACTAGGGCTAGATTTCAACAAGGTAAAATATGTGGGAAAAGGGAATTTAATTCCTCTTAGAAAGAGGAAAGCCAGGATCCTCCAAGACTGAACTTGGTCTGACTGCCTGCCTGGGTTGAGAGCAGAGGGGTTTCTGGCCCAAGAATAAAGAGTAATTATAGTATTCCAAACCAGTGAACCCAACAGTGGTTCTCCAAGGATAAACTTGAATTAGTTGAGCATTTTGGTGATACTCAGATGAATTATGTGGTGAGCATAGAGCCTAATGAGCACCAATCTAAAGCATATAACATGAGTTATTTGTAAGTATGACAGGCAGAGATAGGAACTGGAATCAACCAGCTTTTTGTACACCTTAGCAAAGCTTTTGCCACAAGTAGCTCCAGAGAATGAAATGTATATACTTTACGTAACAGGAGAACCAACTGCAATAAGCAGTATTTTGATTCTGATTAACTTCATAGTGGATGTGAGGGAAAGTTTATCAGAAGGTAAAGTGAGTTACTGGACACATTTTAAAATATTAGAATGTTTGCCTTTTCTCCTTCCAAAGCCTCTGTTTTAAAAGGGCTGCTGAACCAGGCATCTCTTCCTTTCCCACTTGGCTGCACTCCTTTGTAATGGATTCCATTGTGACCCCCAGAACCTCATCTTCAGAAAACTCATCTCATGAGATTGCATCAAATTTGGGACTTCTACCTCAATGCTACTCTTATTACCCTCTGCTGCTCTGATTGGAAGGCTGTAGTATGGTACAAAGAACTCCTTTCAAAGTCTCTATTTAAAGCAATTTCCTAGGTCATTAATTTCTCACCTGGCTACCCTTCTTTGGGTGGGACTTCACTATCCCCCTTTGCAAGGTTCCTTCTGTCCCATCCCATTCCCCAATTTGCCTTCCTTCTGTGTGTTGTCTTCTCCTATTAGATTATAAGCTCCCTGAGGGCAGGGCTTATAATTCTTTTCTGACTTCTGTGTGCATAGAATTGTTTTTATTCAATTCAATAAAATAAACATTTATTAAATGTTTAATACATGTAAGGCAATGTGCTAGTCATTAGAAATATGAAGGTTAGATATTCTAGGCTCTACTTTTAAGGAACTTATAATCTAGTATTGACAATTAGACAGGTAGTATACACAAATATGTGCTAGACATGTGAATGTGAGAAATGCAAAGGAGAATTTGCAACAAAAACTTTTGGGAAACCAGAAGGGAGAAATTACCTCTAGCTTAATATGAAGAAGAAGGTCACCTGAGTTAGGTTTTTGACAAGTAGAGGATTTCAACAAGCAGAAGTTGATAGGGGATGAAACTGTCTATTCCAAGAATTTAAGGCAGAGAAGAGAAAGGCAAGACAACACGAGGAGATGGTAAAGAGAACAATTTTATTAGAAAGGAGAATCTGTTTAAGTGATAGTGTGAGATAAGGTTGAAACAGTAACCTAGGATCAGATTATATAGGAATTAGTGAGGTCACCAGAGACACTCACTTGGAAGATGATGTGTTCTTAGTGTGAATGAATGATAACCTGAGAAGTGGGAAACTAGAGGTAAGAAGAGCAATGAAGAGGCTCTAATGTGAACCTGGTCAGAACTGAAGAATGCCTGAAGTAGGATGACGGCAATGAGGAAAGGTGTGATAGATACCGAGGAGGTAGAATGAACAGAATTCAACAGCTGGCTAGATGTGTAGGAGGAGAAGAGGTAAAGGTAAAAGAGGGTTATGAGATTTTTATTGTAGGTACCATTAACAAAATGACATGTTTTGAGGTGAAGACTTTGGGAGAGGGTTAAAATAATGAGATTGGGATTAGGAACGTTGAATCTCAGTCACTCTAGTACCTCAAGGTAGCTGGTGATCAGCAGATAGTAGGAAATGCAAAACTAACACTCATGGAAAAGGCTGTGGGCTACAGATGTAGATTTGGGAATCAACTTCATTGAGATGATACATGAAGTGATGGGAGTAGATGAGATCACCAAGACAATAATCTAAAGAAAGGAGAAAAGAGGTCCAATGATATAGTCTTGTATTTTCTTTTTGTCTCTTCAAGGCCTACACAGTGTCTTAGATATGGTAACCACTTAAAAACTCTTGCTGGATTGCATTGTACTTGATGGGGAAAGCATGAGAATCAGAAGAGATAGAGGAGAGGTCAAAATGTAGAAGGAAAACCACATGAATAGAGAGACATAGAATTTAGTGTAGAGGACAATCTAAAGAAAGAGTTGTTCAATAATATGTAGGGGTCAAGCAGGAAGATGACAAAAGCCATTCATCCTTGACAATAAAGTAATTAGTGATTTTAGGGGAAAATGTTTCATTAGAATAGTAGGCAGATAAGATAAACTATAAGAGAAAAAGTGGCAAGATGGAAGACAAATAGAGATAGTTAGTATAGGCTATGGTTCCTAGAACATTGTCAGATTAAAACAAGAATTAGATAGGAAAGAAAAAGGTCAAAGGAAAGTTATTTTAGGGAAGGCAAGACTTGTCTATGTTTGTAGAATGAATGGTAACATCATAAAAAAAGAGAGAGACATAGAGAGACAGTGACAGAAAGACAAATAAGAGTGAGAGGCAGACACAGCATGGAAAATGATGAAGAAAATTAGCTAGGGTTGAATCAAGTACACAGTTGAAGAGGTGAATGCTAGGAAAGACAAGGGCTACCTCATATTTTGACCCTGAAGAAAAGAGGAAAGGATGTGTGAATGAGGGCATAGAGAAGAATATAGGATTAGAAGATGAGAGTTGAGTGAATCCATGTTGGACGGACTTGACCTAGTCAATAAAGTAGGAAGCAAAGTCATATGCTGAGGATGAGGGGGAAACTATGTACTTGGAGGTTTGAGGAGGGAAGAGAAGGTTGAGAACAGCCACCATGTCCAATGTGATGAAGTCAACAAGAATTGACAAGGTAGTATTAATGCAGAATTGATACTAAAAATGTAAATTAGAATCCACGTATCACAACTACATGACTTCCTCCCAAGGGTTTGATTGCTTGGGATTTAGAATGGAGAAAATACATAGGAAGGATTACCAAGAGTTGAGGACTGAGATCCAAAGGATGGGAGCAGGAAAGCCAAGTAGATGATAGATGTCTGTTCATGATAATGCATAATTGATATGATTAACCATTGGGTTGAGATGGATTACACAGGGAACTGAGACCATGGGAGTGATAGGTTGGGATAACCAAATTCAAGATTGAATAGCCAAAGATCTTATTCATGGGAAAAGGACAGATTTGGGATGTACAAAAGGGAGGACAGTAGAAAAATGTACTGTCAGTATTCAGTACATTCTTCAGAACATTAGACCAAGAAATAGAAGCTAATCCATGAAGTGATTAAACGCCTTAATTTTGTAAGGGATTATCAGAGTGCCAGGCCTGGCGTCATTCTCCTGAGTTCAAATCTGGCCTCAGACACTTACTAGTTGTGTTACCCTGGGCAAGTCACAAAACCTTGTTTATCTTAGTTTCCTCATAAAATGAGCTAGAAAAGGAAATGGCAACTCACTCCAGTATCTTCACCAAGAAAACCCCAAATGAGGTCACTGAGAGTCAGACACGACTGAAATGACTGAACAACAACAACAAATAGGAGCACAGAGAATCCATGGGGAGCAAAGGAATAATATTGAAAAAATAACCTGGGGTTACATTGTGCACATCCTTGAGTACCAGGCTAAAGAGTTTGGACTTAAATTAATAAGCTATGGAGAGCATAAAAGGCTTATGAATGGGACTGTGGCATGACTGAAGATTAATTTGGCAACAGAGAGCAGTATAGATTGGAAGACTGAGAGATTAGAGGCAAGAAAACCAGTTAACAGGTTATTGAAATAGACTAGATTTGACAAATGAACTACTTACTGTTTTTCAACTTCCTCCTCTCCTTGTCTTTGCCTGGAATCCATTTCCTTTTCTCCCCCTTCTCAGTCTCTGCCTGTTAACATCCTGCTCTTTTTTAAAGGTCCATGTCAACTATTATCTACTTATACTCTCTAGAGAAATTAAGGGGTCCTCAGAGGTACTTTAATTTCATCCTTATATAAATCATTAATCCTACATACAATGTAGATAATAAGTGTTTGTCCAGTCCTCAGTTAAGCACTTTGAGAGACCAGAACCTCACCATCTCATAAGCAACATCTTTCATATTTGGACACTTCTAATTGAGAGGAAGTTTTTATTTGTGGTGAATTTAAATCTGCGTCTTTTTAACTTCTACCAAAGTACCTAGTTGTGGGCCCTAGGATTAAACAGAAAAATAGCAAAAATTTCATAATTTTTCTACATGACAACTCAGTCTATAAGACAACTAGTCTTACCTTCTTCAGGAAAAAAAAAACAAAACACTTCCAGTTTTTTTTTTTTTTTGGTTTGTTTGTTAATACTCAATCTTTTACAAAATTTGGGCTTATCACTAGTCTAGTTTCTGTTTCATGAACATGTTCTGGCTTATCAATGTCTCTTCTAAAATATAATTTGTTGCTCTTGAGTTGCTTCAGTTGTGCCTGACTCTTTGTAACCCTATTTGGGGTTTTCTTGGCAAAGATCCTGGAATGGTTTGCCATTTCCTTCTTCATCTCATTTTACAGATGAGGAAACTGAGGCAAGCAAGGTTAAGTGACCTGCCCAGGGTCAAACAGCTAGGAGATGAATCTTCTTTACTCCAGGCCTGGCAGCCTATCCACTGTGCTACCCAAAGCCAAATACTTTCAAAATAGAGAAGCATCAAAAACAAAACCTTTTTTTTATAAACCATGTTGTTTTTCAAAATGATTTCATAAATTTCCCATATATTTCCCTAGATTGAAATGTCTAACTTTTGCTGTTTTATCAATTTCACACCCCCTCACATCTGTCCCATTATCTCCATTCAAAAGGCAACTGTGCCTTTCTATATCTCATCTGGATTGATCCAATAACTTCCACATTGATCTCTCTGCCTCAATCAAGTCTCTCCCTTTTCCAATCTGTCTTCACTATAGCTGCCAAAGTAATATTTCTAAAGCAAGACCCTAACCAAGTTACTCCCTCTACTCAATAAACTCTGGTGGCTCCCTATTACCTCTAGGCAACTCCTTTGTTTAGCACTTAAATCCCTTAATAATCTGGCGCCAGCCTATATTTATAAGTTTGTTATAAATGATTCACCTTCACTTTTCCATTGGGCCAAATTAGCTACTTACTGTCCCTCAGATATATCATTTTATGTCCTTCCCCTATGCTTTTGCACAGATTATATCCTTCATGCCCAGAATTTACTTTCTCCTCAACTCTGCCTCTTAGAAAACATAGGGTCCTTCAAAATTTAGCTCAAATGGCATGAGTCCTTCTTAGATTCCCCACCTCAAACACACACACACACACACACATGCACGCACGCACACACGCACACAGGTTCTTTTGTTTCCCCCACAAAGGAGGACAATTACCTTGTATTTATTTTGTATACATTTGTATATGTGTATACACAATTCACAGATATACATGTATATATATATATATATATATATAAATAATTATGTATGTGTATCTAATATATGTAGTTTTCTTCCATATATATGTGTATATAATATATATATATATATACACACATACACATACCTGTTCATACTTGGATAATGTTGTCTTCCCCTCTTTTAAGTTCTTTGAAGACAGAGTTAATTTCATTTTTGTTCCTGTCTGCAGCACTTAGTTCAGTGCCTGGCACTTAGTAGGTGTTTAAAAATATTGATTTTTTTAATATATAGATAGATGGATAAATAGAGGACACAGGGTGAGTTGAAGATGAAGGGGTGATGTCTGGAGAATAAGATTAAGGGGTAAAAGAGGATTATACTGGGAGGAGAAAAGGAAAGGTAGAATGGGGTAAATTATCTCACATAAAAGAGTCAAGAAAAGGCTTTTACAGTGTAGGGGAAATGGGGAAAGGTGAAAGGGAATGAGTGAATCTTATTCTCATCAGATTTGGCTTAAGGAGGGAATAGCATACACATTCAATTGAGTATAGAAATCTATCTTACCCTACAGGAAAATAGAGGGGGAAGGGGACAAGAAAGCAGGGGGATGATAGAGAGGAGGGCAGGTTGGGGTAAGGGGTAATCAAAAGCAAACACTTCTAAGGAGGGACAAGGTCAAAAGAGAGAATAGAATAAATGGGGGACAGGATAGGAGTAAGCAAAATATACTTAGTTTTTTACAACATGACTACTATGGAAGTGTTTTGCATGTCTACACATGTATAACCTGTATTGAGTTGCTTGCCTTCTCAATGAGGGTGGGTGGGGAGGGAGGGAGAAAATTTGGAACCCAAAGTTTTAAAAACAAATGTTAAAAAAATTTGTTTTCACATGCAACTGGGAAATAAGATATACAGGCAATGGGGTATAGAGATATATCCTGCCCTACAGGAAAATTGAATGCGAAGGGGATAAGAGAAGGGGAGGAGAGATAGAAGGAAGGGCAGATTAGGGGAAGGGGTATTCCAAATGCATGCCATCTTGGGGTGGGGGAAGGACGAGTTGGGGAGAAAGTTTGGAACTCAAAATCTTGTGGAAGTAAATGTTGAAAACTAAAAATAAACAAATAAATAAATGAATAAACAAACAAATAAATAAATAAATATTGATTTTTTAAAAACTACTGAGTGATTGATCTCTTCTGTGACAGTGGCTGTCACCTTTAGCAAGCACAGGTCTCCAAGTCAGGTGGTATCATTATTTGATATTAATGATCAGAGATTCATAAAATGAGGTGATCACTACAGTTATTTCTTTTGAGGAATTTCACATAATTTTCATATGTAGATTGGGTACAATTTGTTGGGGGAGAGTCTTGAAGTTGACATTTTATTCTGCTGATTCAATTGCTTTCTTATAGTTAACGAATAATAGTGGGATCTTGCTTTGTCTACATCTTTTAGTCATTTGCATAATGACACATGTGTGTTCTACTACATAATATTGCTTGAAAAAAAAGTTTATCTGTTCCCTTTGATAGCTTTGGATGACCTCAATAAATCTTAGATTATACTTACATAAATTTTATGTAGATGTGAAAGTAAGTATACAGGTCAGAAGCAATTGACATTCTCTTGGTCACCGTGTGTGTGTGTGTGTGTGTGTGTGTGTGTGTGTGTGTGTGTGTGTG
>NW_020940355.1:2177606-2182461 GCF_900497805.2 Vombatus ursinus | reverse complement strand
GTGTGTGTGTGTGTGTGTGTGTGTGTGTGTGTGTGTGTGTGTGTGTGTGAGAGAGAGAGACAGACAGACAGACAGACAGACAGAGAGTCAGAGACAGAGAAGTGGGTGTTTCTGAATTCTCTGCACTTTCCCCCACTACTCTATCACTGCCACTTCAGGAATAGAAGGGGGTTGTATAGGTAGGATTGAGGACTGTCTAAAATTTTCCTTGTCCCATGGCTTGCAGTGGGAAATGGTATCTCTCCAAAAGGTCAGCTGACTAGCAATAAGCTTCTCCCTGCCTATTTCATCCAATTCTTGGAAAGCCAACACTATCTGTTGCCACCTTGTACTCCCAGCCTGATAAAGCTTGCCAGAACTTGCCTTCCACTGTCATAACCTTTGAATACCCTGCGTCATTACCTCCATGTCCGGAAGACATCTGATTAGGACTTTGTGGAAGAACTTTTGGACTAATTATGAATAAACACTTTATCAACCTTCAAACACTATAGAAATATGATTTAATACTACTCCACCAGAATCAATGAAAAGCAAAATATTTTCTTGAGCTTTGTGATGGTGATAACACTTCATAAGTAAACACTCCATTCATGCAAAAGATTGAAGTCTGTGTTAACTAAAAAAGAATCATAGCTTGTCAGCTGACAAACTTTGGCTTCTGAAAATAGGCCCTTATTTGGTGAGCTGAGGTTAGCATTAGACTTTACACAAGTTGAATTAATTCTCAACCTTGGACAACATATGCACACATCATTTTAATGAACTAAGAGTAAAAAGAAATATATTTCCATTCTACAATTTGAATTCTATTTCCTTTATACTACTAGAAAGTTTATATACTTTTGTATTTTCAGTCCTCTGCCTACAACACCTATGTTTTGTGTTTCCAAGTTTTGGCCAATTTCAGTTTAAGCCACAAATGGAAAGCCCTGGGGTCTCAGTGTGATTTCCATTAGAACCCCATTCATCTTTGTTCCCCTTGTTCAGCCATCTGGGTACTGCTGCCAGTCAATGGAAATCACTTGTGCTATTACAGTATAAATGGATGAAATCGCAAGCACCTAAATGGGCCCTAATTTTTCCACTTAGAAATCAAATACAATCCTGTTACTTTCTTTTATCCCTTTTGTTTGTGGCCACTCCATATGACTGTGCTAACAGGTCTCTCATTTGTGATCAAACAGAGCCTTCAGGGCTTGGGCTATTATCTGGTAACCATAAGCAAATGGGAATTTTTTTAAAGCACAGACCACATTGGAAAAGGCCAGAAGTCCACCTGTTAGCCTCAAACAGGTGTTCCTCAACTACCAAATTAATTTTAAATACATTTTTCCAAGGGATGATAATCTATTCTTTTTCCAATCCTGGGGGATGGTGGGAGAAGAAGTGGGGAAAGAGGTTGTTTGTCACAGAGAACCAATAGTTTATTTAGAGTCAGAAGATTTGATTTCTGAACCTGCCTTTGCTATTTATTACTTGAGTCACCTTGGGCAAGTCATTTAACTTAAATCCTGTCCTTCTATTTCTCCATCTACAGGATGAAAGGGTCGGACTGGAAAATCTTGACAGTCCTTTCTGGGTCTAAATATTGTCTTAAATAAAAACTATTCTTTCTGCTACTAACCTGCTATATATCCTCAAGAAATCTCTTTACTTTCTTGGGTCATTCAATCTTCTCCTCTTTCTAACAAGATCGCAGTTATCTCCCATAATACCTGTCTATTTGTCTGCCCCTCCCTAAAAACTCCACATCCTAATTGACTTGGTTATTTCCCTCTCAACAAGTACAGCACTTTGTCCATAGTAGGTGCTTTATAAATTCTCATTGAATGAGTGAACACATATGGTATTTAGTCTAATTCTTGGAAAGCCAACACTATCTGTTGCCACCTTGTACTCTCAGCCTGATAAAGCTTGCCAGAACTTGCTTTCCACTATCATAACGTTTGAAAACCCTGCGTCATTACCTATCTGGTTTGCACATGATTTTTAATCCTGACTGATGATGGGTAGTATGGCAATGGAGGCATCATCATTATTATGATTGACCTCCTCTTCCTCATTATTATTACCATCATAACTATGATTATTTTACTTCTATTCTATGAGATAAAATAAGGTGACAGGCAGATGCTTCATTGCACAAGGTATTGCCTTATCCTATACCGCTTAAGGATTCAAGGTTAACTCCCTTATAGCATTCAAGCCAAGGGCTCTGTTTGTAGGGGTTTGGTCCAACAGAAGGCAAAGACCCAACAAACTCATTATGTCCAAATGGGACTTGAAATCTCTTTGTCTAATGTTATAATAAGCAATTAGGAGCATCTTCTCAGCATTCAAACAGGGTTATATTGAAGCCCTAGAGAGAAGTTTTATACTGGCAGAGTTCTGTTGATGGAATGTGCATATGTTCAATGGATCCCTAATGTAGCATTGATTGCTAGATGCCAGAGCAGATTGCCCTAGGCATTCAAGGGAGACAACACTTGTGTTTCAAAGTCTGAACATTAAAAATAATATGCATGCTCATTTTGAGGATCTCATTGCTTTCACCAGATCTATGATCTATTTTCTATTTTCTTGGAAATAGTAACACGTAAAGCTATCAAGCTGCACTTCTTTAATCCAGGTTTCACATTTCTTTCTCCTTCCATAATAAAAGTGAACTGGAAATGTTATATCATTACATTACACCCTATGAAGAATGTGTATTCGTCTGAGAGCTTACATGGAAAGGTAGCCAACTTTCAAGAGTACGGTGTTGTCAGATGATGGAGAAATCACTCTTACACTTTGAAAAGGATCAGGGTTGTGGTTTTCTACTGATTACTTAGCCAGAGAATTCTGGTTAGCTGAGGACGTATCCAACAAAAGAGAATATTCTATTCTGTATACTCATCTTTAAAATTAAATATTGAGACTAGATGACCCCCAAGTCCTTAAAGCTCCAAAATTTTGTAGCTATGAAACAGTACCAAAGTGACACTTACATACTATCTTTGGCACAGTTTACTTTTCTTGAGGGACACAGTACAGATAGATGTAGGCGATCCACCACTTGTTCATTCATTCAATGAGAATTTATAAAGCACCTACTATGGACAAAGTGCTGTGCTAGTTGAGAGGAAAATAACCAAGTTGATTAGGATGTGGAGTTTTTAGGGAGGGGCAGACAAATAGCAAATATGTGATATAAAATAATAATAGCATAAGGGAACTACAAGTTGTCTTCAGGATTACAAGAAAGAAAAATCATCTCAGACTGAGGAATCAGTGATGACTTATGGAGGAACACAACTGTAGACTCAGACAAAATATCTAGAAATGAATAAAAATCTGGGCCTCTGAAGGGCATTGAGTGTCAGGTTAAAGAGTTTGGAGTCAGAAAGAGCGTCAGAGACCATCTAGTTAATTGTGTGGTTGTGGTTTGTCCTTCGTTCTCAAAGAGGAACATGACAGCAGGAAGATGATGCCCTGACTTGCAAGTGAATTGGATTTAAGTGAGAGAAGGCTATTCAAAGATATCAACCTCGCTTTCTCTTCTGCAGCCATCTAGGTTCAGTTGCCAGATATAGATCAGGCCATATCTGACTAGATATCCCTCTCTGCATGAAAACCTCCAATGAAGAGGAACACACTATGGAATTCAGGGGTAGTACATTCTACTTTTAGAAAATTCTAAATATTACCCTTATATTATGCTGAAATTATTTATAACTCTTGTGCCAGAAATCCCCATTACCTGAAGGATCTGAGCACATATGAGAACAGAAGTGTCAAACACGTGGCCAGCTTCTGCATTGTGATCTGTAACTCTTCCAAGTGAAACCATAACAGATTAAAATGTAATTGGGAAATTTTTTTTTAAAATAACAATACAATAGAAGGTGGATAATGTTAATATGTGGTTTTTAAAGGCAACATGTGGCTTAGGGTGATCCTGATGAACCATTTAGTGACCCACTTCTATTTAAGTTTGATATCACTTGTTTAGGGTATTTTCTCAATTTCTTGGTGAATGGTCCCACCTAAAAAACCTAAGAAAATGTACACAGTACACACCCAAGTGTACTGAGATTGACTCACCACTTGTAAGCATGCAATTCGTAATATTACAGAAGTTTGGCTAAAAGGAAGAAAAACAAGTCAGGGGCCAATAAGCAATAAGCAAACATCACTTCCAATGTATTTGCAAATCCCTAGTTACTTATACTTAGGAAATCAAGGGTTCTTCTTGTGAAGATTCCTTGCTATTCCTCCCTTCTAAGTCCTGTCTTCTAGGATTTGTCTTGACTAGTCAAAGTGTTAGGGTAATAAGGTGACTTTTCTCCCTTTCTGTCATTCCTTTCCCCAGCTCCGTAGTCCATGAAGTTTCTCAGGTATGAGAAAGCAAGAAGACAAGTCTTTAGGTTTCTTCAGTTTGTTGGTGCTATCTCCCCACTACACAATAAAAATGAAAGTTCTCCCCAGATATTTGTTTCTCTTCTTCTTATTTTACCTTCAGTTCCCTTTTCCCCATCCTTGGTTATTTCCATGAGTTTAGGATGCTAGGCAGCTAGGTGTCACCTTAGAGAGAATGTGGGACTTGGAATCATCAATTGTAAAGTTCAAATCTTGCCATTTGAGGCATTCTTAATAGCCATGTAACTCCTAGCAAATCACTTAGCCTCTCTGTGTCTCATTTTTCGATATCTAAAATAAGATAATAATAATATCGATCTTACAGCATTGTTATGAAGATAAAATGAGTTAACATGAGGAAAGCAGTTTACAAACTTTCTATAAATAGCAATTATTATATTATTGTAGTAGTAGTAGTAGTAGTAGTAGTAGTAGTAGTAGTAGTAGTAGT
>NW_020940355.1:2124844-2177596 GCF_900497805.2 Vombatus ursinus | reverse complement strand
GTAGTAGTAGTAGTAGTAGTAGTAGTAGTAGTAGTAGTAGTAGTAGTAGTAGTAGTGGTGGTGGTGATGTGGTGGTGGTGGTGGTAGCAGTAGTTTGCATTCCTACTCTTTGCCAGACATACCTTTAGGAGAACATCTTTAGTTTCTCCAAATGTCTCACTGAAAGAGAGGGAAAGGAAAGAAAAAGATCCCAGAAACCAGTGCTCTTTGAAGGGTTTGAGTAAAGGAGCAGTATTTTGATCAGATCTATATGCATGAATAACTAATATGGCAGTAGTGTGATAGAGAGATTGTAGTGGAAAGAGATGGAAGGAGGGAGGATCAGCAAGAAAGTTGTTTCAGTAGTTCATGTGGCAGGTAATGAGGGCCCGTAAAATGGCAACTGACATTATTGATTATGAAAATAAAGGGGAGAGAAAAATCAAAGATGACAACGAGGTTCACGTGTAGATAAGAGTGAATAGGATGCTATTAACAGAAATGGGCAATTCAGAAGATTGGATTTTGCAAAATAATATTAAGTTCTGTTTTGACCACACTGAGTTTAAGATGCCTCATAGTTCTCTAACAGGTATTTGGAGATTTGTGTCTCGGACTCAGGAGAAGAATCAGATCTGGAGAAGCAGTTTTGGAAGCCATCCATATAAAAGTGTTATTTGAAGCTGTTTAGATGGGGATATAATGAAATGAGAGGAGAGAAGAGGAAAAGAGAGGATGAGTACATATCAGACTTTGCAAACAGCTATGCTAAGTGATAGGAAAGAGGAAGAAAGGCCAAGGCAGAGATAAATGAGAAATAGTCCCGTAGGAAGGAAAAGAAGGTTGTCAAATGATATTTCATTATCAAGAGACATGTGAATAACAAAACAAAAACAAAACAACCTTATTATGAAAAAACAATTTGGGAAATGAGAAATTCATGAGATTTAGAGGTGGAATGGGCCTTAGAGGTCATTTAGTCTAGGCCCCTTATTGTATTGATAATGAAACCAAAACTCAGAGTGGTTAAATGACAAGCGCACATAGGTAATAATTACAGCCCACGTGTAAATCCAATTCTTCTAAATTCAAATTCAGTATTCTTTCAACTGAATCATATAAATCTTACCACTTACTTGGAAGCGGGTAGTAAGGAAGAAGAAGCGTGAAGTGAAGATTATTTTTTCCCTAGAAGTTTGGCAGTATAGAAGAGGAAAGAAAGGAGATAGTAGCTAGAAGGAGCAGAATGCTTGATGAAAAGTATTTTTGTTTTGCTTTATTTAAGAAATGAGGAGACTTGCACTTCTTTGTAGGCAGTTGGAAATACGAAAAGGAAGAGAATAAGGAAATATAAAATAAAAGGGACACAAATGATAGAAGGTGAATGAAAATTAAGAACAGATATGGAGGTCTTCACTGATCTTTTTATGTTATTGAGGCAAATACGAAGAGATTGGGGAAGGTTTGAGTGAATGACCAATATTAAGAAATACCCTATTCATCTCTGTCCAATATTCAATGGGACAGGTTAGACCAGACCCAAGTTTTCAAGACCTTGAGAATTTGCCACAATCACGTATTGAATTATACTATTGGCAGAACAAATCTAGGTATATCAGTTGACTTAACAACCAAATCAAATCTCTATGTAAATGATATGATCCCTGGCCATTTGAATAGCATTGAAATACTGATGTTTATCTACATTAGGTAGACATAGTCCCAGCATGAATAGTAATTAATTATCTAGAAAATCCTCATTTAGTCTTTTAGATGCATAAAACATTGCTCTTCCAGGAAGTCGGAGAGGAACTAGCCAATATTAACTTGCCTATCCAGGAAAGGTTTATCTTTTTCATTTTACACATTCCCAGTACAATATTGTAACGTTGTAGTGGTCCTATATTTTCTAGGTGAACAGATACCATAGGAAATCTAAGGAATATATTTGTTTCTTGATAAGTGGGACACTTCCTACATTTTAACAATATTGGATTCTGGGCCATTTCATGTATTGCTGTCAAAAAAAAATGATAGAATAACTCAACAGTCAAAAATACATCCAGGAGAATTACTAGTCTATGCAAAAACTAAACAAAACAGTAAAACAGCAGCAGTAGGTTCTACCTGCAAATCAGCATGGAGACGTCTCACAGTCAAATTTACTTTAGTTGTTAGACTACCAGCTGGTGGTGTCCCTGGGCAAGGAGAAAAGAAGAACAAAACAAGACGCTAAGATTTGATGTAGTCAACCAGCTGCCTGGAGTTCAACTCACCTGCTTTACACATCAGTTTTCATAATTCTGATTTCCTTTGCAATCATCACTCTGGCCCTTTGTTTCTCATCTGATATTGAACACCCCTCGCACTGATACAGAAGCAGCAAACAACGTTCCCCAGTGCAAGAAAAGACTGTTTTCTCCTGCTTTTAGCAATGTGACCTTAGGTATTGATTTATAGCCCACTGCAGCACCCCAGTGCAAGAGGGAATGGTGGTAATTAAGTTAGTATCTATGCTCTCTAAAATAGTGCTGACTTGCAACAAAGAGAGACCCTTTATTTTTCCTCTCTGCCTCCCTGTGAATGCAGATGCAGGCACTGACCTCTGACCCTTCTCAGAATTCTCTAGCTGCAGCTGTTATTTTTCTTTCTCAGTGCCTTTAGGTGCTGATGGAGTGGTAAGATTCATTAATTTTTGTGTACAACTCTTTCTTAAGCAAACAGTGGCTCAATTTATACCTGAACCCTGACTTTAGGATGTGTTTCTAGTCTCTTCAAAATAGAAAGGAGAGCTACCTACCAAGCTAGGCAGTTTGGAGTGAGTATAGAGGCTAAGACCAGTCATCTAGAAGAAACAGAACTTACAAGGTGATTTTCATATTTAAACATGTTTTTATAATTATGAAATTTATAAAAAAGGAGATTGTAAAGTGAGTTGAGTGAGAAATCTCTTTTGTATTCCATTAGCATCATTACTGAAATAGGGCCACAAAAAGGTAATAGCAATAAAACCAACTACCTTGAGGTATACATGCAAATGATATGCTAATGTATGCTAATTTGAGTACCATGTTCAGTGTCCATAAAAATACTAAATACAGCTAATTAAAAATAGGTAAGTTGCAGCATTTTACACTTCTAAGCAATATGAGGGAGGTAGTATATTATGATAATTATAATATGCTTGCCCTAGGGAATGCATCCCACATTTTAACTGAATTTCTTTTTCTGGTGTATTTGTCCATTTCAGTGAATGCAATCACATATCCTCTTTCCAACCCCAGGTCTTAGATCCATGAAGTTAGAAACAAAAACTAAATAAGAAATTAAGTGTTTAACCCCAAGGAAAACAAACAATGTACTTCCTAGAAACTTACAAAGTGTCATGCCCACTTAATGCTCCTCTTAGCAGTAAGTGCTAACCCACAAGGAGTAAGTTGGAGGGTTCAGCAGCCAGCCACAATGAAAATTTGTGGGAACCTTGCCTGGGTGTTCTTTGTACACTCAGGAAATGTGAAGATTGGAGTATTTAGCATAAGCTTATGTCAACATAGACGATTCCTTTTCTAAAATGCCTACGTATCCTAGTTAATTTTTATATTTGGAAAATTTCTCCAAAAATAACTGTTTGAAAGCTGAGTATATATTTGATTTTAAAGTTGCCTGCCTAAAAAGCTGTGCTTTATTCTTAACTATATGCATTTTTATGTTAGTCATTTAAAGGGGAAGTTACCCTCAAAGTTCTATAGTCCTACTTTCAAATTTATACTTAGACCAAAATATTTAGTCCAAATACAGCCTGGATTGTGCAAATGGATCCTCCTCTTATCATTTTCACTTTTTGTGCAGAGAAAATGTTAAGAAAAGAAGGGTAAAATACAGTAGCAGCCTAAAATTATTGCTGTAAAGAAACTTAGATCCAGCATTGGCCTTTCCTGACACACATTTACTTGTCCCTTTCTCCTATGATTACTTCATATCTCTTCCTTATGTATCTTGTACATTGCTATTTATGAATAGATTGTCTCATCCATTAGAATGCGAGTTCCTTCAGGGCAGAGACCATTTTGTTTTCCTTTCTCTTTGTATTCCTAGCACTTAGTGAGGCCATCTCCAGTCATCCTGATCTATATCTGGCCACTAGACCCAGATAGTTCTGGAGGAGAAAGTGAGGCTGGTGATTTTGCACAGCCACCCTCACTTAAATTGAATTCACTTGAAAGTCATGGAATCACCTTCCTGATGTCATAGTCCTCTTTGAGAAGGAAGCAAAAGAACAACGAACAATAATAACAACAAAGCACTTAACACAGTGCCTGCTACAAATTAAGTCATTAAAAATTTTTGCTGATTGATAGCTTGTCATTCACCACAACAATGATCATCTCACCTCTATATATGGCTTTATAATTTACAGAGTTCTTACTTCACCGCTAGTCCCGAGAGACAGATCTGAAATACACGCACACACACACACACACACACACACACACACTCACACACGTTTGTGTATATAAAACCTAGTGTATCTCGCTAGCATTATTGGGAGGTTCCATTGTTTTCTGCCTCCTGTAATCTTTTACTGTTCCATCTGCCCCTTACTGCCTCCCCCAACCCAACTTCTTCCTCTTTTTGATAAGAACACTTGAATGTAGCCTTTAATGAAAATACTTTGCTGTTAAAGTATTTTGTATTTGTTGGGAAGCTAAGTGGTACAGTAGAAAAAATACCTGGCCTGGAGTCAGGAGGACTTCTCTTCCTGATCAAATCTGGTCTCAGACACTTAATAGCTGTGTGACGCTGGGCAAGTAACTTCTACCTGTTTGCCTCAGTTTCCTCATCTATGAAATGAGCTGGAGAAGGAAATGGCAAACTACTTCAGTATCTTTGCCAAGAAAACTCCAAATGGTGTCATGGAGAGTTGAACTTGACTGAAAAATTACTGAACATGTCGTATAGTGGGTTGCATTTTTATTTATTTTGATAACTATTTCCCAATTATAATCTGGTTCCAGCCCTACAGAAGTTTTGTAGCCCATGGAGTTTGATACCTCTGATAGTCTAACCCCCAAATAGAAACTATGTCATATGGTAACTTTCAAAGGACTAAAGTTATTTAGCTGAGAATAAACTTGAAGATGTGAAAGAACATGGTCTTTCTGTTCCAATATTTAAAGAACTATTTCAGAAGGAGAATATTTTTTCAGAGCTTCAGAAAGCATAAGTAAGCCCAAAAGTTGGAAGATACATTAAGGCAGAAGGATCTAGTTTACCATCTTTCCAAGATTTTATAGATGAGAAACATGTATTGGGTGAGAAGTTTGACTTAAGGTACTTTGAAAATCTTGGATTTGATGATTCTCACATCAACTCTACCCAGGCTCCCTTATATATCCCCACTGTGCCCTTACTGTGCCAATCACTTTGCCCCTCATAGGCCATTCCCATCAGGAAATAATTCCTATAGAAGTTAACACCTCTTTGAAGCCCACATTCAAAACTAGTTAGCTAAGAAAAAAAAATGAAGTTTCTTCTTCCATTTCATTAAACTTTGAACACCTCTGATTCTACAAAGGTAATTTAGTGAAATAAAAGTACTTTTCTTAGTTTCTAAAATACTACATTCCTCAAAATATGTAAATATAGTTACTTTGCCATGACCTATTCCTGAGAAATCCATATTGGTTCTGTTATAATTTAGTCCATTTCTGTATATTCATTCATCAAAATTTTAATATCAAATCCAAGGATTTAGCCAGGAATTAAAGCCAAACTCAGTGGCCCAAAATGACAAAATGTACTGCTTTCCCTTTTTCTGTAAAGTCAGAATTTTGCCCTTTTCCAGTCCCATGTAACTCTCCTTTTCTCTATAACCTTTCAAAGATCACTGACAGTAGCTCAGTAATTATGTCTGCCAGTTCAGTCAGGACCTTGAGAGGTCATTCCTTTGGGCCTGGTGACTTAAACTCATCAAAAACAGTTAGATGCTGTCCTACTACTTCCCTATTTATCTTCAATATCAACACTATTGTCCATTTTTGTTATGTCCTTTCCAGTCCAAATATCATTCTCCTTGCAAGAAGAAAAATGAGAGTTAAAAAGGTCTGCCTTCTTTCCATCATTCATTATCATCATCCTATCCACCTTGAAAGTTCCTATCCTTTCTCTTATCCACCTTTATTCCTCAATATGGATAAATGTAACCATTTTTTTCTTCACTCTCTGTGCCAGATTAAAAATTTCTTATGCTATTTTTATAAACTGTTCTGTGTTTTTTTATTCATCCTCCATTCCTTCCTCTGCTTCCATCTTCTCTGTACATAGTATTTGTTTTTTAAATCTGTTAACTGATGAATCACTTGTAATGATGAATTCGATCTCCCTGTTTTCCCTCCTCCCCATCGGAATATTGGAATTGTTTCTCCTTGTGTCTTTGGAATTTCATTTTTGAGATATTGTTGCTAAATTAGTAGTTATAGATTTGGAATCAGAAAGTCCTAAATGTGAATCTCATTCCTGATGCTTATTAGTTGTGTGACCATGGCTGAGCCATTTATTTTTTAAGAAGAATTTATAGGAGGTCAGTATAACAATTCAGAATTCAGTTTCTTTCTCTTTTTTTTTTTTGTTCCTTATAGGCAAGCCATTTAACTCTCTAAACCTCATTTTCTTCATCTGTAAAAATGGGGAAATAATACCTGCTGTGTATCTACCTCACAGTGTTGTAAGGTTCAAACAATATAATGTATGAAAGTATAGAAGTCTATAAATGTCAACAACTATTAATTTCTATCCTGATCTGACTTTCCCTGTAAAATTTTAGTCAATGAGACTTTACCTATTCTTTGTCTGAGCCCTTAGAAATCTATTCTCCTAAAATCTAGGGTGCATGTTAAACTTTGCCCTTTTTCTCTTCTCTATCACAAGTTCTAAGATGAAGTGCTCATTTCCTAACACTATCCCTCTTCCCCTCTAATCATTTTTCACTCCAGCTACTAGTTCCTCCAGATTGGTGCAACTTAGATTTACAATAGTCATCCTAAGCCTGGGTTCAATTCAATTCAATTTTCATTAAGTGACTATATGCAAAACACAGTGCCTACACCTTTTTTTGAAAATGGCATTTTCACTTAAACAAGTCATATTTCTGCTTCCAGAAGAGAGAGAGAACTCCACCATAAGTCTGGTTAATTGAAGTATCTCAACACCACTCCTTGTGGAGGACTTGTGATGGAACTCCCAGGCTGGAAGGTATGGATAGGTCACAATCTGCATTGATAGCTCTGTATAACAGATGCTTTGAAGTAACATTCCTACTGTATAAAGTAACTTTGCCTCACTCGTGGTATGTTTGCCCACCTCCTCACATATTTCTTTCAGAACTACATAATGTACTCTAATAACAGTATTGCTCTTACTTCTGCCCTTAGTTATCTTCCCCTAAAAGAGCTCCACTGTGCCTTCTCTACTCTGATTCCTGAATTTTCTTACAAGATAATATATCCGTCAAATGCAACATATACAATGTTAAAGAATTCTACATAGCCACTCTATTTCTTCCTGTTTCTTTTTAATAAGGTATACCCTTCCAGAACAATATTCCGTTCATGGGTTTTATCTTACCAAGTCATATTGATTTCCATGAGGTCAAATCTGTCACATTGGATTACTTTAGTTCTCACATACACTTTGTGTATTTTTACATAGGAAGTTTTGGCCAAAGGTATTATTGCTGACTACTTTTTTGGTTTTTCTCTCTTGTGAATTTGTGGGTGTTTTATGCTGCTTTTTTCCCTCTATATTGTTGTTATTCTCTATGGTATTGGGCCTTCCAGATATATATCAGCAGTATTCTTGCCTCTTCATTTTTACATTTTAAAGAACTTTTGATCAGATATTCAAGATAGTAAACAAATGTGTTTTTTACCAACCCTTGCTAACTGCATTCCTTTTGTGGTCCTGAGTTGACCAGTCACATTTTTTTCTTTCAAAGATGTGTGTTAGAATGATTAGTTGAATGTATTCTATCCCTGGATAAGACTGTAATCTCTATGACAGCAGGGACTGTTTCTTTTCTAGACTTTGCATCTTTTCCAGTTCTTAAAAGCACCTGCTATAATGAAATGAATTGAACTGAATCAAAATGTGGGAATACTATTTTAAAAAAATGACATGGTAGGAATGGTTTAGTGAACTGGCTTTATCTACTCTCTGCTGCCTAGAATTTTCTCTACCCCCCTCTGCACTTATTCAGAGCCAATTTTCCCCTCAAGGTTCACCTTAAGTCCCAGCCTTCCTTGGCCATCCCACTTGGTAGCAATCTCCCCACTCTGAGCTCCAAGAGCTGTCATTTACTGATGATACTATTAATTTAATATTGAAGATGTGTTAATAATTTTTACCTCCTCATCTTTATATTTAACTTGTTTTTTTTTTAACCAGACCTTAAACTTCTTGAAGACAGGACTATGTCTCACAACTCTTTGTACTTTTGGGGATACATAGTAGGGGTTCATTAAATGCTTGGTCTCAAAAATTCCAAGTGAAGAGATATAATGAAAACAATGAGCTTGTTTTCATCTGGCAGACATTGAAGAGTCAACACTGTGTCTATAGACTTCCCGAATTTTTGAAGTATCTAGCTCTAAGAAATCTGCCAACTCGGTATAGTCTTTTACTTTCTGTTTGCACATGAATATGGAAGTTTAGTGTTGGTAGTCATCCTGTACAGAGTCAACAAATTAAGACTTTCTCCACCTACATCTGATTTTTGGAGGTGTGGGGTGTGGTTTAATGTGCATGGGCTATCACAGGTCCACTGTTCCCCCCATGATGCTAAGAAGAGAGTTAGGTTAGTCATGTAGGTTTTGTCTTACCAGGATAGTCAAGGAAGGAGTTGGCCACCATTTTTTCCTAATTTAAATTTATTTCTAAGACACTCTCTAAGCAGCCTGCCTCCCCAGACAACAGACTTGGAACTAGTACAGGGTGTTCAGGGTTTTGCCTTTGCTGCCAACATCCAGCAAGACCCATTTCCTCTCTCCTTTATAGATGAAGTATAAGCCAACTGGCTAGATATCTCCTTTGTGTAATCCCCTGTTCCTGCCTCTCTCTACCCCTTCCCCCACCCCCTCTGCCCAGTGCCAGGGACCCATGCTATTGTGTTAAAATTGTATATTGTTCTGGTACCCCTGAACATTCCCTCTACTAGTCAGTATAGTAGTAAGTTTATAAATTAGCCAATATAAAGGAGCAACAGTGGGAAACAAGATTGCTAAAAGGAACCTGGAAGTCAGGTACAAACTCTCCCAAAGATCAAAGAAGCACAATTCACAAACTATATCATATATTTACCAAAAATCATGTCCTAGTAATATGTGTGGAATCAGGGGAAGATATCTAGGCTCTTCTGCCAAGGTTTTTTATCTTATGTGTAAATCTCAGACAAACTCCAGACATCCGCAGAACACCAACAGGTATTGATAATTTTGAGATGATGTGAACATATTAAATTTAAAGTTTTGCTGACAACTTTGAAATTATTTGGATAGGTTAATGCGGCCAAGGTGGTCCAGATAAGAGTTAGTCTGTTTCACCAAAAAATAAAAAAAAACAGTGAAATGAGACCTCAAACTCTGCTCTTTCCCCACCCCCATACTCTTCTATCCCCATCTGGTCCACGACACAGAGTGTTCCCAAATCTAATCTGTTGTCCCTCTACTCTTCCCTATCGCTGCCTGCCTTTCTTCATCTTCCCATTCCCTGTTCCCACATCATCTGCCTCTTCACCTCACTTTTCTTTGTACTTCCTATGCTTTTTTTGCCCCCACCTCCTCTGGGGTTATTAAGATGTCTTTATAACCTCTTTTCCCACTGCCTGATCTCTCCTGGTAAATTCACAAAGAACTAGGTGTGCCTGCCATATTGATATTTCATATCAATTCGGCTATCACACCAGTCTCCCAGAGTTCTCTTCCCATGGGGGCAGAGTGCTTTAGAAGCACTAATCAGTCAGGGAACAGAACCAGTAAAGGCATACTAGCTAGGTCATCTGCTGGGTCGGTTCACAATGGCTACAGCTGCATTCTGAACCCCAATATTAAACTTAGCACTATTCAGCCCCAGTCTCCTTCTTCCTCTGACCTCTCTTTTTATTCTATGGCATCTTTAGTTGTAAATAACTTCCACATCATCTTAATTTTCTTCCTTTCACATTCTTTTCATTTTCTTATGCTAAGCTATGTATATTTTACATTTTTCTAAATTTAAAAGTTACATTAAATTATTATTACATTTTTTTCATTCCTGACACACAGGTTGAAGAAGAAGTGGCATACTCCTTCATGCACACTGCCACTTTTGTACTCTCACTCAGCTACTAGCTCTCAATAAACAGCCTTTTTCATTTATAATTTGCTTGACACTTGTGACCCTCAAGATTAGTTTCTCTCCTCCCCAAAAATGTCATGTATGGCTCACAGTCATCTCATTCACCTCAACTCCTGTCCCTTTCGAACAACCTGGCTTCTCTGTTCAGCTTAACCTTCTTAATTCCCATGACCTCTGTCTCCAGGCTGCCTCAACCACATAAAGGAGTGGTCACTCTTCAAACTGCTCCCTCCCTCCCCTCAGACACAACTGAATTTGCCCCAAGTTATGGCCCTGCCAGACAGAACCAGCAGACACAGGAAATACTACCCCAGTGGCCAGTGTAACCAAACAAACAGGCAGGGCCCACATAAACATTCTTGCCACAGATCTTCAAAGGTAGTTTAGAGAGGATAAGGTGTAACTTCTGGATGGAGAGCTCATTTCTTTGGGGGAGAAAAGGGAAAAAAAATAAAGGCTGTGGCTCTTGGCAAGGTATTTAAGCTAGCTGGCAGCTTTATAGCTTTGCCTTGATGTGTGACTGTGTGTGTGACTGGAACTGTGTGTGTGTGTGTGTGTGTGTGTGTGTGTGTGTGTGTTTAGGAAGCAAGCTGCATGCAGCCTGGCACAAGGAGGATTTTTCTTCCACTTGTTTTATTCTAAATAGTCTTCAAAAGCTTCTATGGAGCACAGACTGCGGCTTTGATCCGGGAAACTTATTCAGCACTGACGTCCCTATGAAAACCTCCAGCTCTGGCTGGCTTCAGTCACTTTTCTTATTCTCATTTAAATTCAAATTCCCCATAATCTTAACAGGCTAGAGAGACAGAGAGCAAGAAAGGGAAAGCGAGAGGCCTCTCATGTACCAATACATCCCTCAGATCAAACGTAGCCCATCCAGGAGGCAGTAGAGATAGTAGGCAGCTGGAAAAGAATGTAAATCCCAGAAGAAAATATCAAAAAACATTATGCAGACTAGTTCAGAGTTTCAGAGCAGAGGCATGGTGGGGATAAACCTGTTACATGTTTATTAAAGCCTGTATAAGGCACCCCAAATCTATCAAATTAGTTGGAAATCTCAAAATAAAAAGTTCATATTGCAGAATTTTCTATTTTATTATTATTTGGCCTATACATTGGTCAAATGGAAGTGATTGGGAACATGTACTTATGAGTTATATTGTATAGGCAGGAAGAAGTGTCGCTTGATTTCTCTGTGATGATAATCTCAGAATGCCCATGGGAATCATTATATCTTACTACCCTCCCCTCTATGAACTTAGAGACAATCTATAGCAGTGGAAAGAACATTGGACTCAAATTCAGGAAAAACCTGGATTTGAACCCCACTACTAACATTAGTTGTACACCACTGAACAAGTAATATAACTTATCTGACCCTCAGTTCCCCCCTCCATCAGATGGGGATAATAATACCTATAAGATTAGATACCTAGAAGGGGAACAGTGGATGGATACAGTGCTAGAAGACCTGAATTCAAATCCTGCCTAAGATACTTACTTGCTCTGTGACCTTGGGCAAGTCACTAAACTTATCTCAGCCTCGGTTTCCTCATCTATAAAATGAGGTTAATAACAGCACCTTTCTCCTAGGATTGCTGTGAGAATCAAATGAGATAATACATGTAAAGCATTTGGCAAAACTCGGAGTACTATGTAAATGCTAACTCTTACATTCATTATTAACTTTTGAGAAACACTGTGATATATTGACCATTGAGTCTTATAGTAAGGAAAACCTGGGTTCAAGACTTTCCTCTGTCACATACCTGTGTTATCTGAGGATAGTGTTTAAATTATCCCTGACAATTCTTTAAGACTATTTTTACATACTTACATGCATGAGTGTGTACATACATACACACATATTTATGTCTAATGGTAGCCATCTCTAGGGTGGAGGGGAGGGAAGAAAAAAGGAGAAAAAAAGAAATTTACATGATAACTTTATTATATATTTTAAAAGAGTAGCAAGTTGTACATAATAGAAAGGAAAAAAAGGACTATATATATATTTCAGAGGTGGTGCCAATATGAATAGGTACAGGGAGTTTCCCCATGGGGAATTACCCAAAACAATAAAATTGTAGGTTAGGTTAAAAAGAAAAAAAAGAGGCATTTATTTCACAGGCTTACAGTATCAAATGAAATAATGCATATAAAGTATTCCATAAATATCAGCTCTTGTTATTAATCCAACCCCCCACTTTATCCAGCCCCAAATTGGAGAAGTGACTTGCTTATACACATAGTAAATGGTGGAGCCAAAAGTTGTACCAAGGTCTTATGACTCTGTTGACCTCTCCACTATGATGTTTTTATTTAAGCCAACAACATTGGACAAAGTTTGACACCTGAAAAGTCATAGCTTTTCCTGGAGCTTCCACATAACTGTGTGGCCTTCTCTTGGGCTGGAAAATTCAACTGTCTCAGGTGAGAACCTGGCAAAATAGAAATGGAAATCATGTTACTCTTCTCATAATTCTGCACTTCATCAATCACCAGAAACTATAGGGACATGATTTTTTTTTTTAAGGGTTGAATTCATTTCACCTAAGAGGAGTCCCCAGAGAGGCCAATGGTGGACTCTAGGACCATGGCTGCATAGCCTAATTTGAGGTTTAGAAATGTTTATACTTTCTAGTTACATAGCCAAACTCATGCTTGACAGTGCTCTCCAAATCAGAATTATTTCCCCCAAACCATAGACACTTTTAGATAAAGTTACAAAAGACACATAGGTCTGTATGTTTAAAATTAAGTTGGACTTTAAAAGTCATCTAATTAAACCACTTCATTTTATATAGGAGGAAATTGAAGCCCAGCTGGGATAAGTGCAGTCTTCAAGGTCTGAGAGAAAGTAGCACAGTCAGGATTTGAATTCAGGCTCTCTGATTCCAGATCCAGCATCACTTTCATGCTAACTCACTTCCGTCTCAGGGATACCTGCGTGCACATGCACGTGCGCATACATACACACACGCACACACACACATACACACAGACACACACATATCTATATATATAGATATACGTACCTCAGATAACTTTATTTAGGCATGAAATGCAGCCATTAAATAAAGAAGGAACTAGCTAAGACAAGAGGTAGCTAGGTGGTGCAACAGATAGAGTGTCAGACCTGGAATCAAGAAGAATCATCTTCCTGAGTTCAATTCCAGCCTCAGACACTTACTAGTTGTGTGACCCTGGGCAAGTCACTTTACCCTGTTTGCCTCAGTTTCTTCATCTGTAAAATGAGCTGGAGAAGTAAATGGCATACACTCCAGTGTCTTTACCAAGAAAATTTTAAAAGAGTCAGACATGACTGCACAACAGCAAAGCTAAGACAAAGTTAAGAAGCTTTCTCGGAGGACAGTAGGAGACATCAGTTCTAGAAAGCACACCGTGGGAGCATAGATCTCTCTATACTGCCTCAGCTTCTTAGATCTCATCAAAAAGATCCACATAAAGCCTTTGATAAGGACCTCCATTTATCTACTGGGGCTGAGTTGACCCAACTGGAAATCGAATAAGGATATTGCTGCAGGTATCGATCAGGGGTCATGAACACTGACAAGCTCTTTTTATGTGTGGTCACAGAATAGTCAGGTCAGAAGAGCTTTCAAGTGCAGTGGAGCTGCTGGGCCAGGCTATACAGGACAATTAAACTGAGAGACCTTCTGGTACTTTCTGTACAAAGTCGAGAAAGAGGATCGTGTTAGTTAGTACTGTGCCTCACCAACGTTTGTGCTAGTGCTCCTCACCTCCCTTTCTGACAGTCATTTTCTTCTGTGAGACTCTCTGACAGGCCCTCGACGGGACATGACCTAGGGGTGGCTGCCAGCTCACAGTTCCACAGTCTCTTGCTCCGCCTCTGCTCTCCCTTCAGCCTTTGGCTCCAGGGAACTCACTGAGCACGAGACTGCATTTTTCAGAATGGGCCTGAAAGGAGTTTTGTTTGCTCTCTGGCCCTCACACACCAAGGCACTGTTGTGCTCCTTAAAATTGTAAATTATGTCTGTTTAAGAAAATGTCAGTGTTTTTTAAAACAGAATAACAGTGCTAGAAAAGACTTGGCTGTGCTGTTTGTTACCAAAGTTGCATGCAGGAAAAACGAGGTATTCAGCATCATGAGCACATTTGAGAGGTCCAAGGTCCGGGTGCACAATACTGCCTCAGTCCTTGAGGGGTGCATGGGGATTTCTTTTTATCCTCAGCAAGATTAACGCAGAAATGCGAAAGCTCATGAATGGTGATTCAAGCAGGCTCTAGCAATAAAGCCCTTTACTTAGCCACAATTGAAACTTTTAAAAATATCCTGTATTTAAATTGTTCTGCCTAGCAGATGAGACAATGTGGTGTGTTGGATACTGTCAAATGAGCTTGGAGACATGAAGACCACTCTGAATATGTTCTGTCTGTGTGACCCTGGACTAGTCGCTTAACTATGTCCCTCGAGCAATTCCCTGGGAGTTACCTACTCAGTTATAGATAGGTTGAAGCCTGAGATCTCTTTACAGCTAAAACCACCCATTGTTCATGTATGCATCAGAAATATGATTCTCAGGAAATGATTGATCTTTCTACAGATGTATTTATTTTTATTTGCGGATTTTTTTTTTTAGAAGACCGAATTAGCCTGTGTTTCTCAGGGTGGAAGTGCAATGGCTATTCATGTACCTATTCCCATTCTGATCCACATGGGAGCTTGGACCTATTCTATTTTCTGACATGGGTCGATAGGCCCTTTCTTAGATGGTCTAATGGATCCTTATTCCTGGGGCTCAGCATATTAATATCAAGTCTAATTGGCTTAGTCCACTGGGGCTCAGAACTCAAGAATTCAAGTGATGCACCAGACTCAGTTTCCACAGGAGCAAGAGTTAAAATGCACGCGACCATGGTGGGCTATTTATGGCTTTATATTTCATTGAATTTGAAGGGCAGAGGGATGAGGAAATTTGATAATCACACAGAATTGATATTTTTACTGTCTTTCAAATTGAATTCTTTATTATGGTTAATATAATGATTGCTGAGTAGGATGAGGTGAACAGGTTTGAACCTTCCGTGCTTTCTGTATGGTGGCCCTGGACTTATATGTCCACGTTTTGGTCCTCTTCAAGCACGAAGGACAAACCACATAATGCCCATGTTTTATTTATGTAGAAAATCTGTGCATGTGTATACATATGTATGCATGTGTGTATCTATTATTTATCTATGTTTGCCTCCTTTTTTCTGTATGTCTGTCTGTCAGTCTGTTTATCTTTCTGTCTGTCTATGCTCTATTGCACAAGAAGATTCATTGGGTGGAGGAAGGTCAAAGGTGAAGGGCTTTGGGCACAGGGTCAAGGCTCCTGATTTCACTTTTTGATGTCTCTTTGACTAATGGTGTGACCTCAAGCAAAGCACTTAACCTCTCCCTCTAAGCCTGATGTATTCTCCTTTGTGGAATTGGCATGATAACATATGTCTGTAAGTTTCTGCCCAGGACAAGTGGTCAGTATGTACTGTAAAATGTTGCAAGCCTTTTGGAGAAAGATACTATGTTCATCGTTTAGATTCAGAGAATTATTATTTAAGGAAAAAAGCAACATGGATTCCTCAAAATACATAGACCTTGTGTGGCCCCTGGAGAAATGGCATGAACTAGGATGTTTGTTTGAGATCTTATTTGGCTCCTTATATAAAATAGCTGCTGGAGACAACCCAGAGATCCTGAAGTCCAGCAACCACCTGGAATATTTTCTTATGCTTTCAAAGCAGAGCCTGGTAAATGCACTTTTGACTTTTCCAGCAATGGGAGTAACTGATTTTCCACTAAACATCGCTGGTTTATGTCCTTTTTTGAACCTCTGGAGAAAAGAGATGTTGCATGCCACAAGAAGAATTTTAAATATAGATATATTTCATGTTTATTATTTTATTTTATTTTATTTTTTGATCTGAAGGGTAGGAGTATGAGAGGACAGCAGACAGGGTTTCTGTGTGGGTGGGTGGAACTTGTTTGCTGTGAAACGCGATGGAATGTTGACTGAGTTATTTTCCATGAGAATTACAATTTTCCTGTTCTCATGTCTAAACTGCACATCAGTGGAGTTTTTCAAATAGGTTGCCACAGTGACTGGTGGACTGACTCAGTGTTCTGCTCCCTTTGGGACTAATGGGCCTCAGCTGTGACTGAACGGACTCACTGTGTTAGGCACAGGACTTTGGAAACATCAGGAGCTATGTGGCATTACAGATCCTTTGTAGATGAAGTGTTTTTCTTCCTTGTACTTAGGGCTGACTGTCAAAAGGTTCAATGGGTCAAGGTAAGGGAGAAAACCTAAACTCCAAATTGTGAGACAGCATGGCATAGCAGCCATGAAATTAGACTTGGACTATTGAAGATCTGGGTTCAAATACTGTCTCAGTCATTTATGAGTTCTGTGACCCTAGAAAGTAACCTGGTCACTTTGGGTCTCATTTGCCACCTTAGTAAAATGAAGTAGTTGGGACTCAAGGGCCTTTAAGGATTTCCAGCTGTAAGATATGATTCTGTGGAGTTAACTCCTTTTATCATGCCACTACTGCTTAGAATATTTGGCCCCTGACCTTTACCCTTTCCTTTTGGGTCACAGTGCCTTCGTGACTAATGGATAACTTTTGTGAAGCTAATAAATTTGAATTTAAAGCACTTCCCAAGTGGTATTAGTAAATATCATGTATCCTATAGCTTATCTGTCATCTTATATAACTTTCTATAATTTCCTAATGTTACTTTGTTCAAAATACTGTATTCGATTTTTGTTCATTCATTTCAAAAACTATTTAAAGAGCAGTGCTCACTTTTGGCTAATAAAGAATCCCTTTGGGGCAGCTAGGTGGCACAGTGGATAGAGCACTAGTCCTGGATTCAGGAGGACCTGAGTTGAACTCTGGCCTCAGACACATAACACTTACTAGCTGTGTGACCCTGGGCAAGTCACTTAACCCCATTGCCTAGCCCCCCCCCCAAAAAAAGACTCTCTTATTAGCATTGCTTGTTACATCGTTTAGGGTTAATTCTAAACAGCCTTACCTATCAAACTTGATCCTAGTTTAATGAATATGTGAAGATTTTGAGCCACTCAACATCTTTGGGATACTTTTAGTTTTTGGATATTTTAATACAAGTAGTCCATTTCATATTAATTGTTCTCAATTTTCTCAGGAGGGCCAAGTGTAACAGTGCATGATTTTCAACTCATAAAATAGTTCCTTTTCCCTGCTTCTAACTGGGTTCAATAAAATCTCTTGAATTATTATGAAGCATCTTAATTTTAAGAAGGTTGCATTTATTTTCAGAGAGAATATTTTCCCAGGTAGATAATATTTATATGAATATCTGAATATCAATATCAATTTACCCTATTTAACTAATCACAAAGGGCAATATAGGTGGAAAATATGATGATCAATGATCATATAAAGACTTAATGGTTCCTCCCACATCAGTGCAGGCAAGCAGGATAAAAGTCAATCTAATGCCTTCTTTGGGTGTCTTGATTTGGAGATTATCTTGTGTTTATCAGATGAGTGGAATAATGAATAGAGTGTCAGATATTGGAGTCAGAAATGGCTGCCTTCATGTTTTGTCCTATATACTTAATAGGACATTGGGCAAGTCAAGTAGCCTCTCATAGCCTCAGTTTTGTCATCTGTGAAATGGGCCTAATAATAGCACCTACATTACAGAGTTGTTGTGAGATTCAAATGAGACAATATACAATATACCTTTTAAACCGCAAAGTGCTTTATAAATGTTAGCTGTTATTATTATTATTCTTAGTAGTAGTATTTGTATTTATACAGTGTTGCCTCACTAGTCTGTAAGCTCTGTGAGGCTAGAAGTTGTGTCTTAACTCAACTTGGTGTTTTCCTTAGTACTTAGATTGTGCTCTCTGTATACAGTAGGGACTTAATATTTGTTGGCTGAATAGATGAATAGGTGGAAGAAAGGATGTCCTGGAAGGAAAAGGGTCCATTGTGGAATCACAACAAATTCAAAAGATGCTGTACTAAGAATATGCTATCATTCTAATTTGGTTTGACATCTTCTACACTACTTGATTTTAATGTTCACAGGTGAGAAGCATTATGCCCAGACCTTGAGAGCAGAGACTGGATATATTTATCTTTCATTCTTTCAGAGCATGTAGCATAGAATTTTACACATACCTGGCACTCAATAAATGTTGTTGTATTAATATGTGAATGAATCAAAAACAAATACATTAATAGATGAAGGAAAAAAGTGAAAGGGATCATTTTATTTGTTACATGAGCAAATAATGTAACCACTCTCAGGCTCAATTTCCTTATTCATAAAATCTGTAAAGTAATAATCCTTAACTAACAGGATTTTTGAAAGAATCAACTGATATAATAAATATAAAGTATTTTGCAAGCCTTAAAAGGCTGTATCCATGCGAGCTCTCATCATTAAAACATTTGTACTATGTTTTTGTTACCTTGTAGATTACATTTCCATGTTCTCCAATTTCACCCATAGTTTACTAATTCAGCAACTTTGGACTTCTGCATTTTGTTTGTCATTATAGATCCCAATTTAGGAAGTCATCTTTTAAAATATCTTAATTGCTTTCTAATAAAGGGCTTAAATTTGCAATTTAAATAGACAAGAAATATGTCTCATTTTAACCAAACTTTCATAGAAATTTGAACATCAGGATAGGTAAAGCAGGGCACTACTCTAAGATTTCATTAATTTGACTGCATTATACCACCCAGAATGCCATTGGCCTGTCCATCATATAAATCCCCTTATTTCACACACATTTTCAGTTCAGGCTACTAGAAGAACTTTCTCATGGTAATATATTAGATTTTATAATGAAAGTCAAACTAAAAATAGAACTGAAAATAGAATTATGCCATAAAGATTTTTCCTTCAATTGAACAAGTTTATAGACCAAATACAAAGTTTCCCTACTTTACAACTTTACCAAGGGCTTCTGCTAAGTACGTAGAAAACTAAAAGAGGGCTCTTTCATAAGTAAGATATACATAAGGAGATAAACCATATTATGCTTTTATGATGATATATGGTGTAGAAGGCTTGCACATTTCATGAATCCTTTCATGAAAAGAATTAGTCGTCATTGCATATGAAGAGCACCAAACAATATTACAAAACTGAAATAAAAGCTATTGTAATAGATAAGAAAAGACTGCTTATTGATATGGGAGTTATCCCTGAAACATCTGTCAATATATAGTCATTCAGTCCATTGATAAACATTTATTAAGTGCCTGTTATATATCAAACACTTTGCTATGATCTAGGGATACAAAGAAAGGCAAAAGATAGTCCTTGCTCTGAATCTAAAGGGGGAAACAAATAACTATGTGCAAACAAGCTATATATGGGATAAATAGGAAATAACAGAAGGAGGGCATTAGAATTAAGAGGAGTTAGGAAAGGCTTCTTGTAGAAGGTAGGAATTTAGCTGTGACCTGAAGGAAACCAACGAATCCAAAAGTTTCAGATGAGGAGGAAAAGCATTCCATTCATAGAGGACAGCCAGTGAAAATGCCTGGAGTTGGGAAATGGAATGTCTTGTTCTAGGAATGGCAAAGTGGCCATATCACTGGATCACAGACTATGTTGTAGGGGAAGGCATAAAGTATAAAAAGAATGGAGAGATGAAGGGGATGTGGGACTATGTTATGAAGGGCTTTAAATACCAAACAGGGAATTTTGTATTTAATCCTAGAGGTGACTGGGAACCACTGCGGTTATTTGAGTAAGATGGTGGTGATGTGGTCAGACTTACATTTTAGGAAAATCACTATTGGTTTGTCAGGGCAAAGATAAAAATAAGTAAAATGCAATAATAAAACCCAATGAGAAAAATATATGGCATAAAATTGGAATTTTTAAGTCATCACCTACTCAAATAAAGAATTGGCAATGAGAAATTGGAAATGGACATCAGAAATGACATTGGATTAAATCACTATTGATTAGAGAAATTCAAATTAAACCAACTCTGAAGTACCATTTCACACCTATTAGATTGGTCAATATGACAGAAAAGGAAAATGACAAATGTTGAAGGGGAAGTGGGAAAATTGAGACATTAATGTACTATCGGGGGAGTGGTGAACGAGTTCAGGCATTCTGGGAAGCAATTTGAAAGTATGTCCAAATGGTAACCAAGTTGTGCACACTCTTTGATCTAGCAATACCACTACTAGGGCTATACTCCAGAAATATTAAAAAGGGGGGAGAATGTATATGTACAAAAGCATGTATGACAGCTTTTTTTGTGGTGACAAAAAATTGGAAATTGAGGGCATGCCCATCAATTGGGGAATGGGTGACCAAACTGTGGTATATAAATGATATGAAATATTATTATGCTATAAGAAATGACAAACAGGATGATTTCAGAAAAACATCGAAAGACTTACATGAACTGATATGAAATAAAGTGAGCAGAACCAGGAGAACATTGTACACAGTATCAGCAGTATTGTATGATGATCAACTGTGAATGACTTAGCTATTTTCAGTAATACAATGATACAAGACAACTCTGAAGGACTTATGATGAAAAATATTATCCATCTCCAGAGAATGAACTTATGAAGTCTAAATGCAGATCGAAGCATACTTTTTTAAAAACTTTATTATTCTTGTTTGTTTTTTTTTGGTCTGCATTTTCTTTCATAACATGACTAACATGAAAATATGTTTTGAATGACTGTACATGTATAACCTATATCAAATTGCTTGCCTTCCTAATGAGGAGTGAAGGGAGAAAGGGAAGGAGAGAATTTGGAGCTCAAAATTAAAAAATAATTAATGTTTAAAATTGTTTTTACATGTAATTGGAAAAATAAAATATTAAAAATGATATTTATCATGATAGCTATACATTACATAGAAATATTACTACTATAAATATATTGTCATGTTAAGAAGACCAAAAGAACCTAAAGAGCACTTCAGTCAACAAATATTTAATTTACTTGTCAAGAGAAATGTCCAACAAAGGCAATGTTGTTTAGACTATAAAGTCATTGCTAAAGTTTTTCAAGAGATGATAGATGATTATGAATAGGATCATCTTATCTAGCACAAAGATTGAGTGGAGAGTAGAGCATTTAACAAAAGTTGGGGACCAGCTAGGTGGTGCAGTGGATGGAGCACCAGCTCTGGAGTCAGGAGGACCTGAGTTCAAATCCTGCCTCAGACACCTAACACTTACTAGCTGTGTGACCCTGGGCAAGTCACTTAACCTTAATTGCCTCATCAAAAAAAAAAGTTGGATCAAGAGATCCAACTAAGCAAAATCATTTCACCAAGCAAAGAGCAATTCAAAGATAAAAATAAAAAGTAAACAAACCAAAGAAAACTAGAAAAGATTTGCAAATTTTATTATAACAAATTATCTTCACCACCGAGGACTATAGAACATTTGAATCCTAACATAATGCTCCTAGATGAGAAAACAGCTGGATTGGACCAAATGTATATAAAGTATGACCATGCTGGAGAATGCATGATTATAGCATGGCATGAAGGACATTGAAGAATCAATGTGCAAGATACCTTAAGGAAAGAAAGATGCTTAAGTTCCAGAAAAAAAAAAATCTCAGACTCTATTTATCCCACCTCTTTGCTATACTTCCCCTTCTGCCACCAAGGAGATTGAGTAAAATACCAACATCTGGCCAGTAGGTGATGCAATCAGTAGAGTGCTGACCTATTGCCATGAACACTGGAGTTCAAATCTGATCTCAGATTTACTAACTCTGTTGTCTTAAGCAAATAACTTTATTTACCTTGGTTTCTTCAACAGTAAAATATGAATAATAATTGGACCTCTCAGGGTTTTTGTGAGGATCAAATGAGATAAAACACTTAGCACAGTGCCAAGCACATAATCGGTATTTAATAAATGCTTATTTTTTCCTTCCTTCCAATTACAAACGTGTATGCCTAATCTCCCATCTACTCAATTTCTTTACTTGAGTCATTTATACTAGAAACAAATACTTCCTTGATGAGCTTATTGGCTAGAATAATCAGGTTTTAGTAAGTGACAGTCAAACTGGACCACACCTTTACCCTTTAATAATTAAACAAAAGCTGCAGAAGATATGAATTTATTATGCTTTTTTTTAATTTTGAAAAAAGCATTTGATTAGATAGACAAAATGCTTTCTTAAAAGCTCTTTTCCAATCAGATATCTCCCTACCATACATTGAAATCCTTCAAAATTACAAGAGAGATAAAGCAAGAGAAATAACCCTACCCTGATCATAAACATTAAGGAAAATGTAAAACAGAGATAATTGCTTATCAAAAGTGCTTATCACTTTCATGGAGGAAATCTATCATAGAGTTAAATTCAAAATGGATTTCTCTGTGAGAGTTCTATTTGCTCCAGGGCAAGTGATTGATCTAACCTTTCCAAGAATGGTAGTATTGATTTGATGAGTATCAAAAGCAACAACTGGAAGTGGTGGGAGAGTGGAATATGTGTTTTGGCGTGGCATAGAGATAACTGAGAAGTGGTGGGTTTGGTGTCACATAAGACAAGCTGAATGTTCACCTCTCAGATGACTGGATAAGCTTTATGGATTTTGCATCCAAATGAATTTTATAATCTGCTTGAGATGTTCTTCATCCTTCTAGTCTTTTCTTGCTGCCTGTATACCCTTGACCTCTGACCCTGAACTTAAGAGTCCATTTGTGGGCTTCTGTGCTTCTGAATCTAGAATCTGAATCAGAAATTCTAAAGCGCCTTGAACTAAGGCTGTGAAAGTGGGACTGGAAACCAGACTGGAAACCTTGGAGGAGGGAAATGCTAATATTTAGGAGGCTCTTGGGCTTAGATACCCATTAGTCATAGTTGGTTGATGTATGGTGGTGCTAAAGAGGACCCCTTTGCCATAAGATTTGCTTTCCATGGCGGTAAGCCATGGAATATAACAATCTCTAAGGAAATGAAAGTAATTAACACACAAAAACTGATGGAGATGTTCGTGTGGGTGTGGTCAGGCTGTAGTATATAATGAGAAACTGGGGAGAACTTCAGGGATAAATAGTGTCATGAAGCAAATTACTGCTAGCAGGAAAAAAATGGGCTAGTCTTATGATGAAGGAAAAGGTTGATAGGTGGATAGTCAGAACATTTCTTTGGCATCCTCACTATGTAAGGAAAAAGCAAGGATCCCTACTATGTAGGATTCCTTAGCTTCTTTTTGTGCACTTATGGGAGGACATTTATAAGAATCCCATAGGATAGGCAGGCATGGATGGATTATAATCTCCATCATTGTAGGGAGCTCTTGAATCTATGAGACTGCCAATAAACTGACATAATTAAATATTTGGTGTAAAGTGAAAAGAATTTGATTTTGAGTCTAAAGAATTGTCTGTGACCTGGTTCTATGACTATTAAACTATATGACCATAGGCAAAGAATGACCTCTCTGAGTTTCAGATTCTTCAGATTTTCAAAATGAGGATACAAATATTTGATTTACTTTCCAATATCATTGTAGGGAAAGCTAACCTTATACTTTGTATCCCCAGTGCCTAGTACAGTGGTTTATATACAATATCCTCTCCATCCATTGTTAATCAAACAAAATTGAGCTCAAAGCCATCAAATCAGTTTGGCTAGAATGCCTCTATTCTGTCAAATAAGATACAGTAACAATGTCCAAAAATCTAATTTTTTAATGGCACAATATATAATGGTTTCCTCAACTTTCAACTCTGAGAATTTGGAAAAATATACAAAAATATCCATTTCAATTTGGATTTGACTGACTGTGATGGATAACTCCCATTGATAGTGTAGTCATGAAAGGCAAGTGATGGAAATGGGTTTGGATTGGTTTGGTTTTAGGTCTCAGTGGCAGAGAAAAATGAATTAAGGTAATTAAGAATACATGCAAAATCAGGAATGGAGATGGATAGCTGGGAATACATTCAAATTACCTCCCTTCTTCCCTTTTTCTTCTTCTGTCCCTTAGCAACAAAGTGTTCAAGATCTGCTCACTTATATACAAACAAGGATTAAGAGGTAAACAAATGTACCCATTCCTTCTTCTGAGGCAGGCAAGAAAATTTTCTTAGTGTTTGCACATGTGTTTGTGGTTGACTTTTTTTGGGGGAAATATATTTGCTGTAGCTTCAAGGGTGGAAAATTTTACACACTTCTATAACAAGAAACTTTAATTACAATATTTTTTGGATAACATTTTGGAGAAAATCTGCTGTTTACTAAAGAATGCCTTGTATAGCATGGCAATTCAAGAATAGTATTCAGAAGCCCCTTTCCTAACCAGACTCTCCTAACTATAATAGTGGATCACTGGAGTTTTTATCAAAAGTCTCATCTCAATGCAATGTTCATATCATATATGGACAAAAACATTCTAGGAAACAATATGGGAATATGCCAGCTATGGCCTTCCAAATGTACTCTTCTACATGCTAGGGTATATTTAAAACAGATTAAATTTTCCCTCTGAGTCCTCAGTTTTCACAGTTAATACGACAAGCATTTCCATGACTGACTTACTGTTTTCATGTGTAGCAAATATTCTGATTAGTATTCCAGATGCCAGGTTTACAAAATTGTTATCCAGAATACAGAATGCCTTGTACATCAAAGACTTTAATTTTGGCTATGATTACTTATTGTATCAGAATACTGCACACCACTTTTAGCTCACTCTACCACTGCTGCACTAGATATCCTAAAGAAAAACTCTTTTAGCTACTGTGTATTTAATGTTGTATAGAAGCTGGTGAGATAAGGATGGAAATTCTATCAATTTCCTTTGTATAGATTTGGTTACAAATTATTACTCATATATAACTCACAATATAGAGTTGACAGGTAAGAACTCCCAAAGTCAGTTGTCTTATCTTGATGGACCAGTCAATCATAGTTGCGTTCAAATTGTAGGGTGCTGAAAGTGACTTAATTGAGATACCACAGAGTGAGGAAATTGGAAAGATACATAGGAAGAGGAATCAGTCCTCAACACCTTGGGCTAGTGGATATAGTCATAGTTGACCCTGAATCAGCAATTTGAACATCCAAATGTCATCCCTAAATCCACATTCTTAACTACTTAGATACATGACAAGGGCCATCAATATGCAACCAGAAATGGATAACAGGACCACCACTTAAGTACTTATGGGCAGCTACATGGCCTGGAGTCAGGAAAACCTGAGTTGAAATCTGGCCTTAGAGGCTTACTAACTGGGTGACCCTGGGCAAGTCCCTTAACCCTTTTTATCTCAGTTTCCTCATCTGTAAAATGAGCTGAAGATTTATATGAACTAATGCAAAGTGAAGTGAGCAGAACCAGGAGTACATTGTAAACAGTAACAGCAGCATTGTAACAATGATCATCTCTAAAAATCTTAGGTACTCTGAATAAGATAATAATCATCTAAGACAATTCCAAAAATCCCATGATGAAAAATCCTATCAAACTCCAGAGAGAGAACTGATGAACTCTGATGAACTTGAGTTTAGATAGAAAGAAACCTCTTTTACTTTATTTTTTTTTGTAAGGCAATTGGGGTTAAGTGACTTGCCCAAGGTCACACAGCCAGTACGTGTCAAGTGTTTGGTCTGAAGTCGGATTTGAACTCAGGTCCTTCTGACTTCAGGGCTGGTGCTCTATCCACTGCAATACCTAGCTACCCCTTTACTTTATTTTTTTGCCTTTTTTGGCAACATGACTAACCTGGAAATATATTTTCCATGACATCACATGTATAGTTAATATCATACCACTTGCTTTCTCTACGGATTGGGTGGGGGGAGCTGTGAGGGAGGGAGAGAATTAGGGACTCAAAATTTTAAAAAAATCTATTTTAAAAGTAAGTAAATAAAAACATTTTAAAAATGAAACAAGAGGGATAATTGTTAGGAGAGGATGTCTCAGGGATTAGAAAACACTTAACATCTTGGGAAACTGGAATTTAGACAGAAAAGTAAAGTTCAAGCTTAAGCACATGACTTATTTTGTCGGTCTTGTTACTATTGGTTGTTTTGGATTGAACCTATGATTTCATTGGAATAAGGGACTCCCTGTGAGCAAACTCCTTCTATTGAAGAAAATTGGAGCCTGCCTTGAAACTTGTAGCCTAGATGGTTGAGAAGTTAAGGGACTTGCCCAGGATCTCACAATTTATGTCAGAGAAGGGACAATATTTCTGGTATTTCCTACTCAGAAGTTTTCTTGTTGTTCACTATATCACTACATCATCCTCCAACTAGAATATAAGTCAGGAATGGGGTTATCCAATAACACAGCTGTAATCCTCTATGACAACTGTTTCATTTTTGTTTTTGTATCCCCAGGGATCTAGCACACTGGCTGTCACATAGTAGTTGCTTAGTACATGCTTTCTTACAGCTGATTAAAGGAAATGAAAATATTTATCCAGGCTCCTTTCAGATATACTATTTATATTTATTGTTACTTTACATAGACATTTTCTTTAGACTCTTGTCATGGAGGTATTTTAAGTAAATGGCTTCATTTTATGGAGTCTTTGACAGAGTAACTTTCTGCGCTCATTCTTTGTTGAATTAACAAAACCGATTGCTAATGTGACTTGCAGAACTGTCTCTTAGGGTGGAAAATTGTCACAACTTCCCCAGAGATTAATGCCTCAGTTACAAAGAAATTCTACATTTTTCTTATTTCCCTTTGCACCCAAATATTTGATGTAGAGATGCAAAATGAAGACAGATAAACAAAAAAAACCCATGAGACAGCAAGAGAAATAGAAGAGAAAATAGATATCATGAAGAAAAATTGACTTGCTCAAGGAGAGTAATAATATATTTGAGTCATATGTAGTTTTCTGTCAAGAAACTGAATATTTAAAGATTGGCATAAAATACTTTGAAAGTATTTTTAAAATTTTAAGCTCAATATTCTGTAGCCATATCCATATATAATTTCTAAATTTCATGAACCTGACTATATGTGTGTGTGTATAGATAGATAGAGAAATGGATATAGATACATATATGTATACACACACACACACACACACATACAGACACACAATGAATGATGCCTATCATGTATTCTGATTTGATGCAGAACCATTTGTTGGCAAATTGATTTTAAAAGTTGCTTTTAGGGAAACAATTTATCAATAAACTACCATGAAATATCATTACTCATTTCTTTCTTTTTTTAAAAAATTTTATTTATTTTCTTTTTAATTTTTGGAATAAAACAAATATTTCCATTACATTATGATAAAAAGATTATTGCATATGAAACTGCAAATCAATTATGTACAACTTGCTATTCCTTTTAAATATATAATAAAGTTATTATGTAAATTTATTTTTTTCTTCTCCCCTCCCCCCACCTAGAGATGGCTACATATATTTTTTTTCATCACTGGAATGGACTACACTCTCAATCAATGAATTTTGTAGGTTCTCACCATTAACATATAACATCCTATATGGATATAAGCAAGGGAGAATGGCAAATGAGAACAGCCTCAAATCCTGTTTCTGACATAAGACAACAGACAATAATCCCATAAAGAAACAAAGAAAAAAAATTTTGATTTGAAATAGGCAATGAATACAGAGCTGATTGTCTTCAGGTATAGCCATCACATTTGACTTTAACCAGCAGATATCGATTGTAGCCACCTTTATGGCCTTAGAACTGTGCTTTTTAAAAGTCTGACTCTTATCTCAGATGGGTTTGTTATGGGAGAATCTAAGACAAGACTACACACATTATCTCCTCTGAGAGAATGTAAACTCCTTGAGGGAAGGAACATTTAAAAAAATATTTTGTATTATCAGAGCCTAACAAAGTGGCTGGAAAATAATAGGCACTTAATAAATGTTGATTGGTGGATTGAGGTCATTGGATTGTACAAGCCTCTCCATCATCAGAAAATCCAGGCTTTTAGAGAAAGTTTTGTTGATTCTACCTCTAAAACATCCTTCACATCTATCCTCTTTTCTCTTCATTCACATGGCCACCACTCTAATCCAGGACTTCATCATCTTTCATTAGAACTATTGCAATAGAATCTTAATTGTTTTCCTGAGCTCTTCTCTCATCTCTCCCTTGTCTAACATCTACTAGCTATGGTATTATAATTCTTTTTTTAAATTTTTTTTTATTTTTGACAAGTGTTTTTAAAACTTTGGATTACGAATTTTCTCCCTTCCTCCCTCCCCACCCACCCTCATTGAAAAGGCAAGCATCTAGATACAGGTTATATATGTGTAGTCATGCAAAACACTTCCAAAGTAGTCCTGTTGTGAAAAACTAAGTATATTTCCCTTCATCCTATCCTACCTCCCATTTATTCTATTCTCTCTTTTGACCCTGTCCCTCCTCAGAAGTGTTTGCTTTTGGTTATCCCCTCCCTCAATCTGCCCTCCCCTCTATCAACCCCCTGCTCTCTTGTCACCTTCCCCCCTTATTTTCCTGTAGAGTAAGATAGATTTCCATACTCCATTGTGTATGTTATTCCCTCCTTAAGCCAAATCCTATGGGAATAAGATTCGCTCATTCCCTCTCATCTTCCCCCATTTCCCCTCCATTGCAAAAGCCTTTTTTTGTCTGTTTCATGTGAGACATTTTACCTCATTCCACTTCTCCCTTTCTCCTTCTACCACTATAATCTTCTCCTACCCCTTAATTTTATTTTACAGATATCCCTTCATCTTCAACTCACCCTGTGCCCTCTATCTATACAAACATAGAATTTTTTCCCTCCCACTACCCTAATACTGACAAAGGACTCATGGGTTACAAATATCATCTTTCCTTGCAGGAATGTAAACAGTTCAACGTTAATAAGTCTCTCATGATTTCTCTTTCCTGTTTACCTCTTCCATGTTTCACTTGAGTCTTGTATTTGAAGGTCAAATTTTCTCTTCAGCTCTGGTCTTGTCCACAGGAATGCTTGAAAATCCACTATTTCATTGAATGACCATTTTTTACTCTGAAGGATAATACTAAGTTTTGCCGGGTAGGTGATTCTAGGTTGTAGTCCTAATTCCTTTGCCCTCCGGACCCTTACTGTAGAAGCTGCTATATATTGTGTTATCCTGATTGTGTTTCCACAGTACTTGAATTGTTTCCTTCTGGCTGCTTGTAATATCTTCTCCTTGACCTGGGAATTCTGGAATTTGGCTACAACATTCCTAGGAGTTTTCCTTTGGGGATCTCTTTCAGGAGGTGATCAGTGGATTCTTTCAATTTCTATTTTGCCCTCTGGTTCTAAAATGTCAGGGCAGTTTTCCTTTATAATTTCTTGAAAGATGATATATAGGCTCTTTTTTTTTGATCATGGCTTTCAGATAGTCCAATGATTTTTAACTTCTCTTTCCTGGATCTATTTTCCAGGTCAGTTGTTTTTCCAATGAGATATTCCACATTCTCTTCTATTTTTTCATTCCTTTTGATTAATGTTACAGTGCCTTGATTTCTCAAATTGTCCCTCTCTTCTAATTTCTCCATTCTAATTTTTTTTTAAGCACTTGGGGTGGAGTGACTTGCCCAGGGTCATAAGCTAGTAAGTGTCAAGTGTGTGGTCTGAGGCCAGATTTGAACTCAGGTCCTCCTGACTTCAGGGCCGGTGCTCTATCCACTGTGCCACCTAGCCTCCCCCTATTCTAATTTTTAAGGAAGTATTTTCTTCAGTAAGCTTTTGGACTTCCTTTTCCATTTAGCTAAGTTTGCTTTTAAGGGCATTTTTCTTCTCATTGGCTTTTTAGACCTCTTTTGCCATTTGGGTTAGGCTATTTTTTAAGGTGTTATTTTCTTCAGTATTTTTTTGGGGGTCTCCTTTAGCATCACTCTCAGTTTTTCCTCTACTTCTCTTACTTGCTTCTCAAAATCCTTTTTGATCTCTTCCATGGCCTGGGACCAATTCATATTTTTCTTGGAGGCTTTGGATGTAGGAGCTTTGGCTTCATTGTCTTCTTCTGGTTGTACGTTTTGATCTTCTTTATCACCAAAGTAAGATAATATAGTCTGACTCTTTTTGCACTGCTTGTTCATAATCTCGGCCAATTACTTGTATTATAAACTCTTTGTTAAGGTAGGAGCCTGTTACCAGTGTGGAGAAAGTACTGTCCCAAGCTTCAGGGGTTTTGTGCAGCTGTTTTCAGAGATACTTTTAGGGACCTGTAAATTTTCAATTCTTCCAAGGTGCTATGATCAAGGGCAAGGTGTTTACTCCTTTTCTGGCTTGTTCTCTGGTCTATGAGCACTCTTTTCTCTCTTGGAACTGTGAGGAGGGTTTCCTCTCCACAGCCACTACAAGCTCCACCATGCCAGCGCTCCTCCTTGCCCCAGGACCACCACCCAGAACTGTGACCCAGATCCAAGCATGGGCAAAGCAAGAGAATCCTGCACCAGCAGAGAGATCCCTGCAATCCTCCTCTGATCAGCCACTCTATTCCCCCTCAGTCTGTGGACTGGGAGCAAAGGAGGCAGCTGCTGCCCTCCAGGGCACGCTCGGGACTTGTGGCTGAGACCTAGCTCCTTCTCTTACTGCAGATACAGACTTTTCCCACTGACCTTCTAAGTTGTCTTTGCTGTTCCTTGCTTGAGAAGTCTGGAAACTGCCACAGCTGCCCGAGATTCAGTCCTCTGAGGCCTGAGCCCCCACGCCAAACTGCACTCCTCTCTCTGCCTGATGTGATATACCTTTCTGATCAACCATTCAGGCTGTCTTGGGCTGGAAATTCGTTTCACTCTGTCTTTTTGTGGGTTCTGCTGCTTTAGATTCTGTTTAGAGCCTTTTTTATAGGTATTTGGAGGGGTTTGGGGTAGAGCTCAAGCAGGTCACTGCTTTTACTCTGCCATCTTGGCTCCGCTCCCCCATCTTTCAAAGTGTTTCTCTCTGCCTCTGTCTCTCTATCTCCCTCTCTACAAGGAAGTCTGGTATTGTAATTCTTAATGGACATGTCTGACCATATCACTCCCCTATGCTCAAAAGGTTTCTGTGGCTCCTGATAGCTTATAATTTAAAATATATGCTCCCACCATGGTTTTTTTTTGGAAGTTGTTACTCCTGCCTGGAATATTCTCCTCTTGAAATCTCTATTTCCCTTCAAGGCTCAGCACACATGCTTCCTCTTACAGGGGCTTCATGTGCCACCGTCCAAGTTTTAGTGTTCTTCCTACCCTCACAGGTGAAATTGCTTTGTATGTACTTATTTGTATACATATTTGTTTATACTTATTTGTATACATATTGTTTATACTTATTTGTATACATATTGTTTTCCTCAGTATAAATGTAAGCTCTTGGAAGGTAGGCATTATTGGTTTTTATCTTTGTATCCCTAGTGTCTGCTATAGAGTCTAGAATTTAGTAGGCACTCAGTAAAGGCTTGTTAAATTGAATTGAAATGGGGGAAATCACATAACTCCTTCTTCTTTACAGTCCTTTTTCCAGAATTTCAATGAATTTCAGAGAGATAAAATGTCAAAGAGAGAAGTACATATTGGGAATCCAGAATACAAAATTTTGGTAGGAGGTAAACAAACTCTCATGCCCTTGGTTAGAACTACCCCTACCTCACAATTTTCATCAATGGAGTCTCCCATCACACTGGAGATGGAGAGACTAAGCATTTGTACAGGTGTGTAGCAAGGTGATAGTTGTCTACCATTCCACTTCACTGTTGCTCTTCCTGGTTTCAGGTCTATGTAATGGAATACCCCTAGCTGTCCCCCAACCCCTACATACCTCTCACCCCTTCCCACCTCTCCTCCTTCCTTTTGTGTGTTATTTTCCCCCATTAGATTTTAAGCTCCCTGAGGACAGAGACTATCTTTTTCATATCTCCAGAACTTAGCACATTGCCTGGTATATAGAAGGTCCTTAATGAATGTTTATGGAATTGAATTACCAGGTAACATAGCTAGAATCATGATCTGGTTACTGCCTTCTTTAGATTCCCGAGAGACATTATGCAGATTGAAACTTGAAGGGATTCCACATCAGCCTGCTGATAAAAGAGCCAGTTCCTTAAGGCCACAGAAACAAAATATACATCCTTTGTCCAACTGTCCTTATGTTTTCATTCTGTCTGTCTCTGTCTCTGTCTCTTTCTCTGTCTGTCTGTCTGTCTGTCTCTCTCTCTATATATATATATATAAAATCTGTCTCTATGTTTTTCTCTCTCTCTAAAATCAATGAAAAGACAATAATTATAAGATAGATATGACTCAGCTAATTATGAGACTGTATTTACTTTCTGGTAAGTTTTTCTGGGAATACAAACAGATTGATGCTCCCAGAATCCAAACCCAGTGGAATGGAGGTAGAGTAGGAAACACAGATATACAAAGCTAAATGTGAATGAATGGAATCCTAAGATCACTGTCAGCAAAATAATTCCCCTAGTTCACCCATAACTTAAAAAAAAACAACAACTCTATGCCTAAAATCCCATCGGAATAACTCTGCTGAAATCTATCCCCAATCTATGCCAAGACGAGCACCTAGATCTTTAAAAGATTGCCACAGCTAGAGATGTCTTTGCTGCTAGCTTTTATATATCACCATTTTATTTTAGATGCTATCATCAATTGCTTTCAACTCAGACAGCAGGAGTGAGAAAAGTCATCCTGAATGATTCCCTCCTTCTTACTAGGGATCTTCCTACCACCTTGTCAACAGCCCCTTCCTTGTTTGTAGTAATGTGCAAACTAGCTTTTGCTGACTTCTTGTGACCTTATTTGCTCAAAACCTCTGATATCCCTAGTGTGTGGAACCTGACTGTTGACAATACTATGCCCTGACTGGACTCACTAGGTACATATCTAATAGGTGGCCCTGCTTCTACTATTTATGAACAGTTTCTGAGGAGTATATCAGAGATCTATTTAGATGAGTGATTAAATAAGGTTCAGTGGTTTGAGGGCATTTTAAAAACATAAACAAATAACTTTATTCTCATTTGAAAGATCAAGCTCACTACCAAAGTCTTCTGATTTTCTATAAAATGAAGATAAAGATACAGCAGCAGCTCTAGAGGAAGAATACAAAGACAGCATCCAGTTTGGTTGTTTTTTTTTTTTTTTTGTTCCTCAGTATTATTCAGTGAATCACTATGAAAACCATTAAGAAGATCTAACTCGGTATTTTAATAGTCAAACATCCAATCTTTTTTTTTTTTTTTTGCTCTATCTTGTCTTCAAATAAACCACTAAGGTAGGAATTCTTACCCCTTTTTTGTATTATGGATCCCTCTGGAAATCTAGTGAAACCTATGGATCCCTTTTCAGAATAATAGTAATTATGATTATCATCCTCATCCTCATCCTCACCACCACCATCATCATTAAATCTATCCCTTTAAATTTCCCTCCTTTGAACAAAAAGAAAAAATATTTTTAAATCTTCATAATAAATATGCATAAATAGTCCAACAAACAGTTTTTCACATTGGTGATGCCAAATCTCTCTCTCTCTCTCTTTCTCTCACCCCCTCTTCTTTCTGCATTTTAAGTTCATTATCTCTCTGGCAGGAGGTGAATGACTGATTTCATCTCCTTTCTTCTTAGCTTGTCATTTATCTTGCACTGACCAGAGTTCAGAATAAGGCTTTAAGATACAGAAAATAAAATATGTAAGACCAAAAAAGAAGTTAATTACATAGAAATATAATTATCAAATATTATATTACATTAAAAACAAGCTCACAGATGCCAGGTTAAGAACTCTTGTTCCAGGATTTGAATTGAAACCCTAAACAGAACCAAAGCACAGTACAATTGGATACTTCAATAATATTTTATTCGTCAAATAATGATTCTCAGTCATACCAATATAATTTTCATCATTTAGAAAAAATACTCTCTTTGGGCTCATCTGAATACAGAGACCATGATCTATTTGTTTAATATGCATGAAAACATCTTCCTAAAAAATGTTTTTCTTGGGTGGAAAATTCGACCTTTAGCACTTCCACCAAAGTATGAACGGGACAAGACACCCCTGAAGCCAAAGAGTGAAAAAGCACAGAGAGAGAGAGGGAGAGAGAGAGAGAGAGAGAGAGAGAGAGAGAGAGAGAGAGAGAGAGTACAAGAGGCAGGGAAAGCAAAGAGGGTCACAACAGAGCTGTAGTTATTTTCTCTAGCCAAGTGACCCAACAAACTGCCAGCAATACTAACTCAGATGACTGGCATGTGGTATGGAATGTCTATCATGGGCATCTTATAATAGTAGCACTGTGCATAACCAATATGCAGGTGTTTCATCTTGTATCAGCCTGCCAGCCAGCAGTCAGATTTTCTGAAGGGATTATACACAGTTGTTTCTCAGTGAAAAAAGAGGATACTGTATGCAGACACAGGATCCACTGTTGGTAAATTTAGCTGTTCTTATTACCTCCTAAACCAGCCCTGCCCTCTGATTTGTAAATTAGCAGGACAGATGCACTTAGTGCTTTCTTCATGATACATGTTTTTCAGATTTGTCTAAATTGACATCAACAGTTACTACATAGTGACTACACAACTCTGAAATGATGCATGAAATGGGAAAAAATGGAAACAATCTTTGCTTTGAATGACCAGGTCACAGATAGAGTAGACATGGACTGACTTAGCAAATGGAATCAAGACTCCATTGGGTTTCAGTTGTGAATAGAAGCTGATGGAGAGCATTCAGAGGATGTTGGGTTGTGGGTTTTTGACTTCCTCATAACTCCTGCTTTGTCTGCTTCCCCCATTTGTTGTTTATATACTTGGTAAAATCTGATCTGCTTTTGCATCTTCTTTTCCTGTTTCCCCATTTCAATTTCTCTTCCTTTACTGATACATTTACTTGTCTTTCCCTTCTCCCTTCTCTTTGTTCTAGCCCCTTGGTTCTCCCAATTGCTTCATTTACTCAAAAACTTCATTTCTAAATTTCCTTTTATCCTAGCTCCACTGTCTTCTTTCTTGAGCTATCCCTTGAACTATGTCCTTTTTTATTTTTATTTTTTGGTCAAACAGTAACAGAAGCAACAAAGGGAAATCGGTGGTTATTGGGCACTGTTGATCATGCCTTATTTAACCTTTTTCCTCCTTCTATTCCATGACACCACCTTCTCTTAGTTCTATCAATCTGATCACTCATCATTTTTCTTTATTGGGTCATTTTCTTCCTCTTGCCACCTAAGTGTTGTTATCCTCTAAAGAGCTATCCCTCTTCTTGTTCTACATTCTTTGCTTTGGTAATTTCATTTACTCTCAAGGATTTTTTATACCACCTTTAAGTAGATGTTCCCCATACCTATATCTAATCCTAATCTTTCCATTGAACTCTAGTTCCACATTTCTAATGGCATGCTAGACACCCACTATACATTCCAGCAGCATCTCAAACTCAACATATTTTGAACTGAAACATTTTTTCCCATTAAACCTCCTCTCCTTCCAATTTACTTATGCTCACTTATAGTACAACTACTTTTTCAGTCACTCAGATTTGAAATCTTAGATTCATCTTAAACTCTCCATTGACCAACATCTAATCTGTGGATCAGTTCTGTTTATTCTACCTTTACGACATCTCTTTCATCCCTCCCCTTCCCTTTATATATATGACCAGTGCTATAATGCAGACATTCATCATCTTTCATCTGGACTCTCATAAGAGCCTCCCACTTGGTCTTCATGATGGTAGTAATTTCTATTTCTAATTCACCTTTCAACACAGCCCCCAAAATGTTTTAACTTGTCCATGTCACTCATCTGTTAAAAAATGTTCATTGTTTCCCTATTGCCTCCAGGATAAAACCAGCCTCTTCTGTACAACATTTAAATACTTAACAACCTCTCTCCAAATTAGTTCCCATTTTTCATTAATTTTAGATTCTCTTTCATACATTCTAAGTTCCAATTAGTTTGAACTTTTGGTATTTTCTGAATTTTCCATGCAATCTCCTGATTCTAAGAATGAATGGAAGATGTTCTTGCTGAGATTCATTGTCTCCCCCTTTGTGCTTTTTAAACATGTTCTTCTTTAAGGCTCAATTAAGATGTCACTTCTAATTTGAATCCTTCTCTTATTACTTGAGTTGAAAGTGTCTTCTCCCCTTTCAGATTTTTCTAGGCTATTTTGTTTGGATATCTTCTTTGCTACCATCCAGTTATATAGAGAAGAAAGCAGTAAGTGCTTTCGCCATATATCGAGAAATTTAGAGAGTCCAACTGTATTTTCCTGGTGGTGCTTCCTACTCTGCTACCATAATTGAATTAGAAATGGTGGCATTAGCAGCCACTAGTGTCCACTGAAACCCTTCCTGCCATACCCAATTTTATTCCTGGTGGTGGTTGCAGTTTTAGTCATATGGGAAGGTTAGGGTTTATCAGGGTAGGCTTCTTTTCCCCAAGAAACCACTGGTGGGGGAGAGAAAGGACCTTGTCCTAGGCAATGATGGTGATGTGAAAATCACTAAAATATTGTGAACCAGTGAAAACAAGTTCATCTGGCACAGACTCAGCATCCCAGGGTTTATGTTGCCAAGACTAATAAACTAAGACATTGGGTATCAATCCCCCTATTGGCTATTAATCTCCCTATCTCACCTCTTGCTAGATTTGCATATTTGGAGTTCAGATCTCTATACTCTAACTCTTTATTCATTTTTTATTAGGCAATTTAGAAAATACCCTCATTTCACTGGTCCTATCCACACTATTATCTTCCTTTAGGGATGACAGGATAGTCTCCTATTGGTACCATACTGGCTCTTTGTCTAAAACACTACCTAAATTTGGACACTAGGCGGGGGGGCAGGGAGCTCTGGGCTTTTGATTGGAGTGCAAAAACTATTGTACAGTTCTAAGCCATCCAAATGTGTGCTGCCCTTGACTAGTGGAAGGAGTCCATAAGCTGAGTACAGTGCATTGCACATAGTGGAAATTTAATAAATGTTTATTGATTGATTATTCCTTGTTGGCATCTATTCTCCTCCCTTGTATGTAATAATGAATTTTTGTTAACTATCTCCATATAGCTCTGCTGCTCTTCATCTGAACTCTCTTGTACCACAAATATAGTCCCTTCCATCAGGAGTCCTGATGATTGAATTACACTATATTCTACTAGAAGGAATACAATATAAACTAATAGTCTGTTACAAAATTGAAATGGTAACTGTATAAAGGAGGTGCATAAAAGTGACTTGGTCTGATTTGTTGACTTGGATGGGGCAAAAAAAAAAACAAAACCTATTCTACCCATTCCCCAAAAAGATAAACATTTCAAGTATATGAATTTTGCCACATGTATACAGTTTCAATTAAATAACAAACAATATTTATTTGTATTTTCATAGGAATATGACTCGCTTCTAGGTATTGTGGGCCTAAATCTCTTTTTTAAAGTTGGGCTGTGAGACAAGTAATATACCCATAAAAATTTCAAACTACAGTGTAATCAGTGATTAAGTGCTTATGGAAAGGGCAATGATTCAGGGGAGAGAGAGAAACAGGAATAAAAGTGGTCAAAATGAAGTCATGGAGATGACTTGGTTTGAGCCCTAAAGAATGTGTGGATTTTGAGAAGAGAGAGATAGGTCTTTTCAAACAAGGGAAGACCATCAGAAAAGGCATAGAACTGAGAATTAGAAGACTGTATCCAGGGGGCAGTGAATAAGCTAACATTTCTGGAAAAGAGAACTTAGGTTGGGGAATGAAGAGGGAAAGGAATGTGTTGAGGACAAATTGTGGGGTTTGGATTTTATTCTATATGCAATGGTGAGCCAAGGCTTTTGAGGTAGGCAGTGCTATGATGAGGGTGATGCTTATGGAAAACATATCTGACACCAAATTTCCAATCAGTTTGGAGAGGGAGGGGGACTTGAGCCAGGGAGAAAGGTTTGGACAATATTACAATAGTTTAATTTGTGAGACAATGATGGCCTGGAATAGATCAGTGTTGGTGTAAATGAGAAAAAAAAAGGTTTATTTCTCAAGGTTAAATAGTCAAGATAGACATCATATGAAAAGAATTTCCTGGAACTCTTGTATTTCCACAGTGACTGGACTACAGTAAGTGTTTAATATATATCTTACTTATCTACCTATTTTTTACTGAGCATGAAAAAGTAGAGGAATGTCTTAGGCAAGTCATTTAATTTCTCTGCACTTCAATTTCTCTCATCTGTAAAAGGAAGTTGGACTAAATAACCTCTAAAGTTCTTTTTAGCTCAATTTATGCTATCATGACCCTATGAGTATGAAATTTTGAATCTGTGTAGTTAACTAGGAGAATGATGGCTAAATTAGAGTATAGATAATTTGATTTGATAGAGTGAGGATGAGTTAAGAAATTCATTTTAGCCTGTGTGTGAGGTAGTAATAATATAGAAAATATCCACACACTTCTGCAATTATTTATGTCACAGATTTAATAGGAAATTATGTGTATATATATATATGTGTGTGTGCGTGTGTGTCTCTGTGTGTATATATATACATGTATGTGTATGTATGTATGTGTATATGTGTGTATGTGTGTGAGTGTAGATATCATTATGTGATGTAGGTGGACATGTCCAGTCAGCATTAGGTGATATGGTTAGGAGATTTAGCTAAGATTCATGGATAGAGAGACAAAGATGTGGTAACCTACATCCAGGATCATAGTAATAGGTGTCAATGAGTTCTTTGAGGTCCCAAGATAGGTTTCTTCTATTCTGCAAGTAACAATTATTATTAGTGAGTAGGTGTGGAGGCTATGTCCAATAACCACTAATAAAAATTGGAACCATCAGAAGAAATCTGGCATAGAAATTTCAGGCTTCATACTATACAAAAGAAAAAAATTCACATTAATATAGAACTTAAAGTTTAAGAAGTATTTTTCTCACAACAATGTTGTAAAGATTGTATATGTATATTATTGTTATTATTATTATTTTATAGATAATGAAATTGAGGTTCGAAGTTGAGTGACTTAGTAAATATTGCACCTTTAGTAAGCATCGGAGTCAAGATTCAAACCTAGATCTCCTGATGTTAACACCTGGTCTCTAAATAAATTAATTCTTCCTTATTGAAGACAGGTTAGGAGTATTTAAGGGTGTTACTTCCCCAGTTTGTGTGGGTACTTTAATTCCCCCCACAGCTTATATTATTTAACAGCCATGCATTTATATTTATTCTCTTCATGTTTATTCTGCATATAAACCTATTTGTACTTGTTTTCTCCTCTGATTTAATTAATTTCTAGGAAAGTTGGGATTGTTTCATTCTTTGTCTTTGTATCCCTGGGACCAAGCACAGTGCTTGGAACATAGGGTTATTGATAAATGTTTGTTGCTTGATTGATTATGGTTAAAGAGAATCATGAATTCTAACAGTTCCTTCCCACTTGGTAAAATTATGATAATCAAAAAAAGCCTCCCTATTTTGCAGGCCCTAGTGTCTCTTGTGACACTAAATACCCATTCCCTTTATCTTGGTACTTTTACTCTACCCATTTATGGAAAGTTTTGGAAATTTTCCATCCCTATAATTGTATTTCAGGGATTTCCTTTGTAAATCTATTGCATCTTTCTATCTGATTTACCAGAGATGAAAAGTGAATCAGATACATGTAACTGAGACAATTTCAGCTCTTCCACATCAACTCTCATAATATTCATTTTTGAGCTGCCTTAGTATGGTGGTGCTAAAAGACACAGGCAATGAGCTTATTGAGTAGGAGAAATGCCAGAGACCTGGCAAAGCCAAATTCCGGGACAACCTCTCTATAGATTTTCTCTCTTCATGCTTGAAGTTTATTCTGTTTCAGATTCAAGGAGAAACCTAAATGTATCCTTTCTCTGTCTATGTTGTGGAGAGAGGGGCTATTTACACTTCCCTTGTGGATTCTTTCCCACCATCTCTAACCTTTGAGCCGCTTTGTTTGAACTGAAACACACCTAATGGAGGTCTACTGCTTAAAGCATTTACTGGCTAGACTGTTTATTTTATAAAACCACCTCTTACGTCCCCCAAACTATTGCTATGGTATAAAATTGAGACATAAGGACTCATGAGAACTCTTTGGCACTTAGCTTCCTCTTCCTTTTACAGTTGGCCAATAGTTTTTCCCCCCACTTTTCATTAAGTCTCATATCTACTCAGCATTTAGTACTTTGAAGAGGGCTATGTAGCATTTGTTTTAAAATGCAGCAAGTTCTGATGAACTTGAGCAATGCAGTGACTTAACCCAGATCAAAAGTTCACTAATGGCATAGTTGGTATGGTTAGTGTTCAGACCCACAGTGGTTAACTAAGGTCATTGAAACTCATTGCCTGACCAGAAGAAGATAATCCCATAGTCCATGCATATGAACTGATAATGCAATTTCTCAAGCCAAAATTGCTAAATTTACCTTCTTTCTTTTTTTACATGTTTATTTCACACAAACAACCTTCTATGATTCATTGCTATTGGCAGGCAAACCAATGTTCCCCTAATGGGATGTTGACTTCAATCAATTAATGGCGTTCAATAAGCCATTTCCAGCTGCAATATTCTAAGAGGTTAATTTTGCAAACATCTAAATACCTCTGACTATATAGCAGTCTGAAATTACAGAGGCAGTAAATCTCTATGGATTAAACATAGGGAAATCAATCTATAGACCACATCCTGCCTTAATCCTTGACCTTAGACAAGTCACTTAACCTCTTTTTGCCTCAGTTTCTCTGTCATTTACTTCATTTACAAATGTTTTTCAAAAGTCATGACATAAAAATGGTCGTATTTATCAATTTTACTGGCTCCCTCCCATCCTTGAGTGGTCATTCTCTAGTTGTCCAGATCAATGAGAAAATAGAAAATAACCAAACAGTAACTCATATGTGACCAGAGGAGGAAGGTATATAATGAATGTTGGCTTTGAGATTAGATGACCTGGGTTTACACCTTTAATCTATTAGATTCGCTAATATGAAAGAAAAGGAAAATGACAAATGTTAGAACGGATATGGGAAAATTGGTATACTAACGCACTGTTGGTGGAGTTGTGAACTGATCCAACCATTCTGGAAAGTGCTCAAAGGACTACAAAACTGTGCCATACCCTTTGAGCCAGAAATGCCACTACTAGATCTGTATCCCAAAGAGATCAAAGGAAAAGGAAAAGATCTATATGTACAAAAATATTTATAGCAGCTCTTTTTGTGGTGGTAAAGAATTGGAAATTGGGTGAAACTTCAATTTGTAGGTAAAGGATTTCTTTTTCCTCCTTCCTGTTCTTAGGTGGATTTTATATTGGAAAAGCTATGAGAGATGGTAGTCCTTTATCAGATAGGGGTGCGTTAAATAATCTATAGTTACTTAATGCATTATCCTTTACCTCACAGGGAACTTACAATTTAATTGGGTACAATACAAAATCCCAAAGAATGGTGCTCAGATGTTCAAATTTTAGACAACATCAGTTGATATGTGAAATGATGTTAAGATAGGAGGATCATAAAATTAAATTAAATAAAATGTTGACTACAATGTCTACTTGTATGTCTAGTTAGTCCATCAAATAATATAAAACTATATGATAATCAAATGTTTATGGTCCTCAAAGGATATTATTTGTATATTTCATTTGAAATTTACAAGGATGATAAAACAATTCATTTACTTAAACTTTCCTTAACTATAATCCAAATAATGTATGCTGTGGGATTCCAATACTTTTCTATCAGAATGAAGCCAGGGGAGGCTTACCTGCCTAAGTATCCATGGTACAGCACAGAGTTTCTCCCAAGCCACACAACTAAGAAATGATTTGAGGACTTATAAATAGGGAGTTTCCTCATCTGTAATTATAGTAGCTAGAAAAAATTTTCTGCTCATACTCTGTTTGTGGATTATCAAATGTGAATTACCAGAATTATAGCTTGCTTTCATGCAGCCTATGCTTTCAAAGGTCTGCATTTTGAGGAATCATTAAAATGGGCCCCATTAAAAAGATGTCTTGTCTGTGTTTTGTTTTCATGAATCACAATGGGCCAGGCTATGGATGGAGAGAGAAATGGCCAATGTGAGTGGCATGGTGAGTATTGACAGATGCATATCAACTCCCCTTGGACTCTTATCACGAGAGCCATGATGTCATCATGTCCTCCTGCCTGACCACATCTCATGGTATGGTATGGTCAACATTCCTATTACGGACCAAATTACTTCTTCACCTCTTTGGTTTCTTTGTGGAGCACCACTAGTTCACCTGTCTGATAATATATCCTGTCCAATTGGATGCTTCTTTGTACTACTGAAAAGAGCTCCAGAAAACAGCTCCAGAAGAACCTCCTTTATGCAATAAAAGACAATTCTTCTGACTAGAAACTATCCATTTCAAAAGGAGATGGCTTGTGTCATGAGACCCAGTCTTCATCCTATTTAAATCATTTTCATCCTTCCTTCATTTAACAGGCACTTATTAAGCATTTTCTTCATTCATAGCAACAAGGGACAATGGAAAGAGCCCTGTCTCTGGAGTCATATGACCTGGCTTCAAACCCTGGCTTTGCTACTTTACTGTCTATGTAATCTTTGGTAAGTCACTTAACCGCCCCAGGGCTCCTTTTCCTCATGTGTAAAATGTAAAATATAGATGCTGGTGTTCTTTTTTATTTCTAGAGCTATGACTATTAGATGTGCACAGGAAGAAAGAGATTCTAAAGGCACTGAAAACTGAAAACAAATGGTCAGAGCAAAGTAGATATTTTCACCTTAAAACAATTAACTTAAAGTGGTATAGATGCTTAAAGGCTGAATCAAAAGAAAGATGGGGAAAAAATCCAGTAGTCTGGGTTTTCATCTTAAAACTATAAAGAACTAACTGATGTAAGGAAAGCCTTATTTATAGTGGTGATTTACTCTCCCTACCCTCTTCACACCCCACCCCCAGGGCTAATGTCTCTCTCTCTCTCTCTCTCTCTCTCTCTCTCTCTCTCTCTCTCTCTCTCTCTCTCTCTCCCTCTCTCTCTCTCTCTCTCTCTCTCCTTCTCTCCTTACCCTTTTTTCATTTTTGGCATTTTTTTTCAGTCTCAATAGGGCAAAATCATATAATCTGCAAGCTGGAAGGAACTCATTTGGTCCATCCATCTCCTTTTACGTAGGAAGAAATGGAGTTTTCCAGTGAGGTTAAGGGACTTGTTCAAAGGCACACAACTAGGAAGTGAAAGAGCTGAGATTAGAACCTATCTCCTGAGTACCTCTTAACATCCGTTCCAGGCACTGTGATGTTTCTTGCTTGAGGTCAACAAACAGAGTAGAGACAATAAAAGACAGCTCTTAGTTGGCAAGCAGAAAACAGTAACCAGGAGCTGCTTAAACTCTGTGAGCATTCCAAACTTCTTCCAGAGGGATACACATGTAACTCTTTCAAAAGATCCCAGCTGGCTGAGAGTTGTTTTCCTTCCTCCTGCAATTTTAAGACTCCAGATTTACTTTGCCACCCTGAGCCCCACTGAAATGGTCAGCTGTCAGGCAAGATTCCTTGTAACCATTGCCAAGTCCCTAAAGCATAAACAGAGACAAAGGTTAGTGCTCCAGCAGACAGACCATGTATCATTCTCTCATATATTAATCCAATGGTTTGGCTAAAAAGGTCCCCTCAATAAGGGAAAGGAATGGCTTTTATGGTATAACCTGCTTTGAAAGAAGAAATGTGCCTGAGCAAATGGCCACACCATCTGCACCATTTGATTTCCCCTCAATTCTCCAACTAGTTATCAGCCATCATAGAGGCACATGCTATAAATCTCACTATCTAGGAAAACAAGTAGATGATCACAGATGCTTAGTAATGCTAATTTTTTTCACATGGGAATTAATTTTTTTTCTGAAAGGAGTGAACTATAATTATATCAAAGAGTACTTATATTGCAGGATTACAGACTTATTACTACAACGGCATTAAAAGTCATTTAGTTTAACTCTCTCATTTCATAGATGAGAAAACTGAGGCTCAAAGAGGCTGAAGTTTTCACATAATCACAAAGGTAAGTAGTGCTAGATCAGTGATTTGAACCCATTATCTAATTATGATCCCAGTACTCTTTCCCTGACTCAATAGTACACTTGAAATGAGGGAGATCTGTGTTTGAATCTATGTGATCTTAGACAAATCACAGCCTCTGTGAGCCTCAAATTTACTCATCATCCATACACAAATGAAATCACCAATCCAGTCCAAAACATAGCACCTACCTGACAGGGTTGACAGGTTCAAATGAGAGGACAGAAGGAAAGTATTATGCAAACTTTAAGGAGACATGTAAGTATGGTGTTATTATCCTAAGGTCAGGTTCTCAATGTAGAGAAGGGGAGATATAAAAAAAATATGTTATGGAAGCAGAATAAACAGAATATTTTATGGAAGTATAATAAACTTATAAATAGACTGCATATAGGAGGAGACAGAAGAATAAAAGCTAATTCTGAGTTTTCAAATCTAAGTGACTGGATGGATAGAATAACTATCAATATTGAGAAACAGAAACGTGGAAAGAAGTGCATATTTGGGGAGGGAGGGTGATGAGTGCAATTTTGGACATGTTGAGTTTGAAATGTTGGTGGACCATCCATGTGGAGATGTCCAGCAGGTTAGAGGAGAGCTAAGGGCTAAATGTGTGATCCATCTGCATAATAAGGAACAGTGAGCTCATGGGAGAAAGAAGGAGAGCCTAGGAAAGATCTTTTGATGATATTCATATTTAGGGAACAGGAGGAGGAAGATGAATCAAAAGAGATTGAGAAAGAATGGCAGTCAGTCCAATAGGAAAAAATAGTAGTGTTTTGGAACCCAAGGGAAGAGAGCAAATTCAGGGGGAAGGGATGGTTGCAGGAAGGAGAAAAAGAATGATAATTGAACAAAGTCTACTGTATTTAACAATTCTGAGATCCTTGGTAATTTTTATGACTGATTTATAATGAACAATGGGGATAGAAACCAGGATACTAGGGGTTAAGGAGAGAATGAGTTGTGTGGCAGATTAAAAATAACCTTAGGAGGTTAGCAGTGAAAAGGGGGTCAGATATAGAAAAGAAAAGGGACAAATAAAGAATTCTTAAGTATTAATAACATTTATCTTAAAGTTTGTGTAGGCGTACATGGATAATCCATTGTCTAATTTGGACCTTCTAGGCCTAATAGGTATAATTTTTTTCCCGTTCTTCAGATAAAGTGGTACAGTCGAACTGGAATCAGCAAAACATAAGTTGAAATCCTCAGATACTTACTAGTTGTATGGTCCTGAATAAGGCAATTAACCTCTGTATGCCTCAGTTTCCTCATTTGTAAAATGTTTATAAAAATAGCAACTTCCTTCCATGGTTGTTGTAAGGGAAAAATGAGATGATATTTTTAAGGTGCTTGTAAAGTGCAAACCCTAAAGAGCTACATAAATGCTAGATATTATTATTATTATTTTAAAATTATTATTTTAAAATTATTATTATTAAATATTTATTTTATTTTTAAAAATATTTTGAGTTCCAAGTTCTTTCCTTCCCTCCCTCCCCAAAAGGTCAACATTTGATATAGATACATGGAACTATACAACACATACTTCCGTATATCAGTTCTTTCACTGAAGATGGATAGTATTTTACTTCTTGAGTCCTTTGTAATTGTTTGAATATTCATATTACTCAGAATAGCTTAGTCATTCACAGTTACTCTTTGAACAATATTGCTGTTACTGTATACAGCATTCTCTTGATTCTGCTCATTTAGCTCTGCATTATTTCCTGCAAATTTTTCCATGTTTTTCTAGAATACCTGCTTATCATTTCTTACAACATAGCAGTATTCCATCACAATCATATACCACAACATATTCAGCCATTCCCCAACTGATGGCATCTCCTCAATTTCCAGTTTTTTTCAACAATAGCTGCTATAAATATTTTAGAACATATAGGTCCTTTTAGGTTTTATAGGTTCATTATCACTAAATATTAAGTGAAGTTTGGTGTCATGAAGTGTCTTGCCCAAAGTCACTTACCTACGAAGTGTCAGAGTTGGGATTTGAACCTAGGTCTTTTTTACTCAAATTCCAGTACTCTATCATACAACAGTTCATCAGGTCTCTAAGGTCCCTAAGGTTCCTGTAAAGTCTGCCTATTTTATGAATTGATGCTTAGAACTGAGAACCACAAGGTTTTTATAGCAGCCTGTAATCCCCCAAGGACTAGATGAACTGGGATACATTCCACTGAAACCTTTTGGCCTATCATTTTCTTATGTACCATCTAAGAACCCATGTAAAAATTAAAGGACAACTTCCAGGATAACCTTTAAAAATATTCTTTGCTTCATTTCTGACATCTTTAATTATACATGTTTAAAATAAAATTTCACTCATGACCATGACTGTATTTAGCTAATTTACACTATGACATAGCATGGATACTGAAAATAAAACAACAAAAAAAGAAACATTAGGGAAGGTTCTATCTGTTTTTTGGTCTCTTCCCTGCCTATTCTAGACTGTAGTATCACAGTTTGAAAGGTAACAGGTTATATTTCTAGTAAAACAGAGATCTAAGGCATACATCATGTTCTACTAAACATTTCATTTTTAATTCTGGAGCACATGTCTGACCTTCCAACATTTTCTGTTTTGATGCCAATTGGTGATTCCAGCCCACTTTCATCATTACTCAGGTCCAAGTCTTATTCTGAATAAATAGCCTATATACAATGTGCATTTTAAAAAAAAAGATGTTGCTCCACAGCGGTACACAAGATGAAATATTTGAATAACAACTGATGGTGTATGTGCTTTTCACCCTGGGAGATTGCTTTCAAGAAAAGAACATGGCAGGGATGCTTTAGAGTTCCCATATCAGTATTCACACAGTCCATATTTGCAGATTGATACTAATCCTCAGGTCTCCAAATTGTAGGTGTAAACCTCCCCTTTTGTTTGCATCATACATAATGACCAAGGAAGAAGGGAAGAAAAGGGGTGTCAAAGTGAGATTCAAAACTGATTCCATGCCCAGTGGGTAGAGATTAGATGTGAAACCATAGCCACATTTAAAATCAACACAAAAGAGAAAATATATCTCAACCTCTTTGTGCTAGTTGGAATCAGCACATAGGCTCCTGTCACAGAAGCTTGTAGCAAGAAACTGTGTTACTTTAAGGCAGTGAATTCTAACATATTAATTTTAATTGGGCTAATTTTTTGGATTTGGAGACTGGTGCGTGTGCATAAGCATGCACATGGCCTTGTCTTATTAAATCACAGATTTCTAGTTGCATTTCTCTTCATCAATGAGGCAACTTCATTTCAGGTCTGAAATGCATAATATCAGTCTGTGCCACCTTCCTCCTCCCCTTACCAGCAGCTTTTTCCTCTCTTGCCCTGAATCTAAAGCCCTATTCAGCTTATAGCCAGATGTGAACAATCACAGCTTGACAAGGGGCACAAATAACACCTTCTCCAGCCATCTACTTTTAAATTGGAGCAATGCCCTTGATGTGTGTTAGAGATTGTTCTGGCTTATGTAACTTGCACATAAATGGTAGTAGGCACCAAGTGAGAACTATAATGCAGAGTTTAGACCAAAAGCCCAGAGGCTACTCTGGAATCCTATCAAATGAGGCAGAGAGCTGTTTGGGAAATGGCATGAGGTCAGAGGTCATGGTTCAGCCTGAAGGCCTAAGTAGCCTAATGGGTTCTGAAAGCACAGAGTAGCAGACAAAACAAAACCAAAAAAATCCCAGCAACTTTGAAACCTAAATGATCATTTGTTTGCTCCTTCTGTTTCTTAGTAACTTCCTTTACTACAGCCAGCTATGGTTAATGTTAATGCTATTGAACATTGGCCTTGCATTAACTTGAAGAGTACAGGGAAAGAGAGGAAATTGATTAGAAAGCATAATGGAAGCAATAGTCTGGCCTCTTACCTGGCCAGACGATATCAGGTATTTTGTGTGTGGTCTAAGTGCCACATTTTAGGAAGGACATTGTTAAGCCTGTAAGAGTCCAAAGAAAGCTAACCAAGATGGAGAAAAATCTTGCGATCATGCTATTCTTTAGAAGGTATATGAGCTATTTTGTTGCGGATGCTAGAAGATTTAGAGGGACATGACAATTGATCTCAACTATTTGAAAGATTGTCATGTAAAAAGAAAACTAGATTTGCCCTGCTCTACTCCAGAGAACAGAACTAGAAACCCTGGGTAGAAATGGAAGAAAAGCTGAGTTAGACTAAATATAGTAACACTTTTGACGTAAGGATAAGTCTTCTAAATATTGGAGTTTCTCTATAACAGAATGGGTTACCCCAAGAGGTAAACTCCATAACAGAATGGGTTACTCCAAGAGGTAATGATCTCCCCTGATCTTGAAGTCTATAAACAGAGCTGAGCTGGCCATATGTTGAGAACATTGTAGAAAAGATTCTTATTCAGGTGCACATTGGACTAGCAAGGCCAGAAACTACAAATTGTTCTACTTGGGTGATTATAGGCCAATCCACAAGCAGTACTTGGGTCAAGCACCCTGAAACATCCTTAGCTGGGGGAAGGACAAGATAGTACCCCTTGTGGAGAGACAGAGACCCTAGGACATCAGTTCAAGGTGACTGGAAAGGTTGTATATGTGGGGGGGAAGGGGGGAAGCCAATTCCAGTATATAATCCATTGTAGAGAATTATTCCCACTGAGAACAATTGTATTGTTTTCATTGCTAAATTTTTCTGCTTATACACTGCAGAAAAACTGCAAATGCTATTGGTGCTCTCTAAATTTGGCACCCCAGAAGCAAAATCAAGTTAACTCAACCTACTGATAGCTCCGTGGATTCCTCTTTCATGGCATGGATTAGATTTCTTCTGAGGTCTCTCTCAACACTGATATTCTGGGAGTCTGACAGAGGGAAGACACCTCCCAGAAAAATATCCTGATGTGTATAGTGGTTGTGATTGTGGTTTGCCAGCTTCCTCAGATGGTGTTTTAAAGTAAAATTAAAAAAAAATCCTTATAATTCCAAGTAGCTTTGGTTTGTTTTATCTTTCCCGCATGAGTTATTTTTTTCTGAAGTCGAGTTTCAACAGTTCCCTTTCCCCTTGTATGTCTAATGCTTGTTGTGAAGCATAACAGCCTGTCCTTTCAGTGGAGAAGGCCCATGCTGAGTTAATGTTCAAGACCAAAACATCCATGCTATAAAAATCAGTAAAACCTCTAGTCTTTCTCCATCCTTTACTCCTAAATTTTTTTCTGCCTTATTCACTTCTGCCTCTTCCTTAAGTGTTATTTTTGCCAAAAATGAGACTGTGCTTTCTTTCTAATTTGGTTTTATTTTTTACTCATAGGTATTGAATTGATTCTCTTAGCAGAAACACGAAATAGTTGCACCTCACTAAGTTAAAATAAACAGTGTTCATAAAACGTGGTCAATACTAGGGAAGTTCCTGGTTGAATGTTTAGGAAAGTAAGTGAATTGTGGCAGACTTCAGACTTCAAAATAGATGTAGCCTAGTTAATATGTGTGTGTGTGTGTGTGTGTGTGTGTGTGTGTGTGTGTGTAATATATATGTATACATATGATGTAAATTAATATAGTGACCCTTTTTAGAGAACCTAAAATTAATGTGAAGTCCTAGCCAGTAGAGAATCTTTCATAAGTAAGAAGTGACAATTGGAATACGGGAAAATACTGTCATTTACTTTCAGTTGGAAGAAAAAAATCTTTAAAATGACAACCCTGGTTCTATTCAGTACATGTGGCTATGATGCTGTCTGAAACCATTATTGTATGCCCATGTGATGCCTCAGTAGAAACACCTCACTGGCTTTTGTTAAAATTAGATTCAACCTTCCTAGGTCTTGGGGCATAAGACTAGAATAGCCTTGTTTGTTTATCCAATGGGGGAAATAAACTCTTTCCTACATATGCTCTCTGACAATGTGTCCATAGGAGTGGCACTGAGTATCAACTATTTTTAAAAAGGAATGTTTAAGTATTGAGCTTTTGTACATAGGTGGAAGTAGCCAGTCTTAAGAACTAAAGGAAAAAAAAATGAAGTCCAAGGCACATGTACAATTAGCCAAACCAATATAAGATAGATACCAACGAATTTTAAAGCAAGCTGCAAAATCATAGATTCTAGTGCCAGAAGGGATGTTTGATCATCTACTCCAATTCTCTCATTTTTCAGAGGAGGAAAATGATGCCTCAGAAGTTAAGTGGATTGGTCATGGTCACGCAGGTCAAAAGTAATAGGAACAGATTTGGAAACAATTTGTCTTCTTGTGGCTATATCTTTCCTTCCTGTATAAAAAAAAGAAGGTTTAGTATGTGTCTGGAAAACATGACACCAATAAATTCCACTTAATTGCAGTCTCTTTATCATCATTATTCTTATCTTTATTTAAAAATTTTATTGCTAACTTTTGTTTTTACCTTGCCTTCATTTCCCAATGTATCCTTTCCCTTTCCCCATTCAGAGCTATATCTTCTTTCAAGGAATTCCAAAGAGAAAAAAGCAGTTTAGTAAAACTAAACAACACATCATGAATGTTCAATAGTATATACAATGTTCCATACCCATAGTTCTCCTTCTCTGCAAAGGGGGAGGGACACTTATTCTCATATTTCTTCTTTAGGGTCAAGCTTAGTCATTAGTTATTTCCAGTTGCTTGATGATAACAAGGGTCATAAAGCAAAGACCTCAAAAGCATTCTTTTTTTTTAAATTTAAGGTGATTCAATTAAATAAAAATAACCTGAGCATTTACTTTGTACATTGTACCATACCATGATAGGAGATACAATCTCTTCTTCAAATATGAAGAAGACAAAGAACCCATTCTCAAAGAATCAATTCTATCCTTTCCTCTGTCTTCCACTGACCACATTCTTTATGACCTAACTCCAACTAGGAGGTTTTCCTCTTGCTTCATTTATGTAAAATAATAACTATTCCCGAGGCTTCTTCATGACATCATCTAATCCCATTAAAAATGATCTCATTCTGGCAGAACTAGAAGTCAGGCTCTTCTGTTCTCAAATGGTAGTAGGGGGGTGTGTAATTAATGATTCTTTCTGTGTTTTGCTTGCTTTCAAGGGGTTCTCAAGTTCTAAGATTTAAATTAATGAATTATCTTTTCTCAGCACCAAATGTTTCTATTCCCCTCAATAATTCTCTCTAGGAAAGAAATCCTTCTTTTTGTTGATTGAAGATGTTTTATTTATACACTGAGTCTTATATGTATGGTTGACCTGCATGAGGACAAGAAAGTGAATGCAGAACCAAGGTGAAGAAAGATCTCAGACAATTAGAAACTTGGTATTCACCAAATTTGCAGATGCAATTGTACATAGGAGTAAGGTGATATTGATTCAAAAAAATTCAACAAAAAATAATTTTTTAAAATTTTAACGTTGTGTATATAGCACACAGTAATGCTGGGTACTCTGTGCAATAATACTATATATGTATACATATACATATATACATACATATATACATATATGCATACACACACACATACACACACACACACACACACACACACAGTCCCTGACCTTAAGGAGCTTATTAGGTAAGAAAGGGAATAAGACATAGCACTCAACTAGAAAAGCTGAAACAACCCCTGCCCTCAAGGAACTTATATTCTATTGAGAAGGGGAGACAATATATACATAGATAGGTAAATAGAAAGATAACAATTAAGATATGTATGTGCATATATGTATATGTGTGTATATGCCTTATACATATATATAATCTTATGCAAATGATTATACACATATATTTTTATACATAAACGTAAATCAGGGTTCAATACTGTATCATTTGCATAAAATTTTCCTCATTGATAGAGATGACACTATGTGTCTTTCTGAGGGGCAGAACTGGCACCAAAATTTGGGAGAAGAGAGATCTTTCTTTCTGCTTTCAGACCATATGTGTGATTACAATGTTATTTGGCAAAATATCCAGAAGGAAAGAGAAAATAATTGAGAAGGCAGACATGTTGGGATCAATCAATATTGTCTTTTCTCTCTCTCTCTCTCTCTCTAATTCACTGTACTTTTTGTTATATTCTAATTGATATAAATCCAAATCATGTAACTTTTCCGGTTTCTGTTTGAGATTTGCTTGGATAAATGGACTTGTTTGCTAATCATTGATTGTAATGGACTTTTGTATAACCAGCATTTTTGTGGGAAGGAATCAAGTCTTGCATATCAGTCATATACCTTCCCTTTTAAGAGAAACAAGGGAAGCAGCTTCAACCTACATATCTCTATCTATCTATCTATCTATCTATCTATCTATCTATCTATCTATCTATCTAT